>NC_137634.1:7637908-8237908 GCF_963383615.2 Lipophrys pholis | reverse complement strand
TTAATGACAAATGAAAGCATAGTTTGCGGCGATTACTTCACTGAATTAGATTCTATGGGGCTTATTTCACTGTGATTTAGTGCCGTAACAAGAACAATGATGTAATGCTTTATTGATCTTTCGTCTTGCTCAGGCTCCGCGACGAGGTCAGAGGTCAGGTCCAACCACACAGCTGCAGCCCGGAGTGCTTGTTTTGAGTTTGGTGTTTAGCCTCTGTTTAGCAACTTTCTACCTCGAGATGACAGTAAACCAAGATCATCCTGAAGGACTTATTTAATCCCTCACTACATCCTAACTTTCCCCTCCTGCAGCCACAGTGGCCGCTCTCTGTTTTCTACCGGTTATGGTTTTACCCTCAGACTCCCCAATATAGAAACCCAGCTCCATTCATTAAAAAAGAGAAGTTTCCTGCAAGCACTGGGCAGACATACATCACTGGCAAATAGGTGCAGCTCTGAGACATAAACTAAACCTGGAAAAGGGACAAAAAAGTGACCTGAGAGACTCATAGCTTGGCATGGTTATTTCCAGGACCCGAGGAACGCCTCACCTCAGGGCTTGTCATGCACAGCGGGGTCTCAGCTTTACTGTGAATTGGACTGAAAAAAAAAATAAATAAAAAAATCCACTCAGCTGCAGTCCTGACTCCTGTGGGCACAAAAACCAGTCAGAAAAGGTGTGTGCTAAAATTAGATTCCCAAATGAAAAGCAATGCAATTTAATATGGTGGTGTGGATGATGGCACACAAGTGCAAGACTAGTTACCAGACTCTCTTTAGAAAAAAGGCTCAGGCAACACATGACCGGCAAACCAAGGATTAAGATGTGATTTCTGAACTGAACAACATTTTTTTTTTTTTTCAATCTGCTGTCCTGTTTTTTATTTTTTATGGCAATATTGCACATTTACATGCGTCTCACTCACCCCTAAAGCCTATGATTTTGTATCACAGCACACTGCACTTTATCACAGGTGATAAATTTCTCACCCATCATTGTGTCATGCATTAAAAAGTGAGCCGTTCCTCTGCAGCTGAGAGCAGGAAGACACAGTATGGCTAAAGATTAAATAGATAAATCATAGGAATGTTTCCTTACCAATCAGAAAAGTCAATTCAGTGAAATCAGGGAAGTTCCCCCCCCAAGAAATCTTTTGTTTCTGCAGGATCACCTCTCCGTTTGTGAATGCGCTGCGCAGGAGAGTTTTTGGTCGTGCAAACGATTGCATATGGCACTCATGCAGCGGGGACTGCCATGGCCTCACACAGGAAAGCACCAAGAGAGACCGTTGAGTTGAGGAAGGAGACCTTTCATAAACCACAGGCCCCGCAGCAGTGATGACTGACAGAACAACATCTGACCAATCGGGATTCAGGATGGATACCACTCCAGGTAGGGAAATGGTGACAAAAGAAGTGGTTGAGTGCAGAGCAAGCAAGAGAAAAACTTGTCAAAACATAAAAAATGGTAAAAATGAAAATGTTTGTTCATGTTGTGAACGTTTAACTGGAACTATAAACACCTGAAGCGCCAGAAGTTTCAGATATTACCTGCATCAGTCCGTAAATGTACCGCCAAGTACATACTTGCTATTGGATCCTCCTTTATACTGGTACATTTTGAAAATAACAGAGTAGAACTCAAACATCCAACATGTTAGCAGTGTGAACCACCATGGGGTTTCCAACTAACTGATCACTTTCAGCTACTTTATTAAAGCTATGTGTACGACTCCATGACAGGATCTTCATATCCTGGGGGGCAAAGGAGAGGCCTTTTTCAATAATTTTGTTGTTTTTTGGTGGATTGATTTGGAATAATATAACATTATATGTTATATTATGTTGTAACAGCCATTGCTGATGTAATTGGTTCAGTACAAGTAAAACGGCGTCTTGTAGGTAGCTGGTTTCAATTAACATACACAGTCAAATTACAACATACGTATATCAGTATACCAATATGTCATTCTTATTGTCACTACATACAGTCAAATACATTTTGCTCACCAGCACCAGACTTGACTTGTTATTAGTTATCTTGTATGTTAATTTAATAATTAAAATAACTTGACTACTATTCGATGGAGCAACTACTAACTGTAACCAAGGTGTAACTTTTACAACAGTGGCAGCAAGTGTGGTGATGCGCTGTGTTTGGGCCTCATAATTCCCCTTTTCTTAATGCCACCATTTGGGCGAGGGCAGCCATGCTTTTATGTCTATCCATCCATCTTCTATGCCAATTATCCATCTTAAGGTCATGGGGAACTGGGGCCAATCCCAGCCGGCTGCACCAGCCGACCAGCCTTTTCATGTCACCAGTTATCCATGGGGCAAACAGAGAGACAGAGAGTCAGAAACATGCACATTCACACCTATGAGTAATTTTGAGGCACCAATTAATCAAAACACATTTTTGAAGTATTAGAGGAAACAAGAGTATCTGGAAGAAATCAATGCATCCACTTAACTATGGATTCGTACTGTGAGTGGAGAGTGCTGAACAATACAATACTGTACCATGCAGTCCCCAGTATGTTTATTTTACAAGTAAATTTAAGAAATGTCTGGTAAAAGCAAACAAAAGGCGAGCCAGTTGATGTTAAATGTGAAGTGCTATAAATGAAAATGCAGCGAAAGGACTAGATTTTCTGTAGGCTTGAGGAGCAGGTAAACAGACTTCACTCAGCAGAAACTGTTAGTCACGTTCACACACACACAATGGCCATGTTTGTTGGCTGACATATGGACGGGGTAAGACGGGGGAATTGAATCCACAACATTGCAATTGGAAGAGAACCAACTGATCCACAGCACTTAGTTTACACCCTAAACATGTCGCCCATCCATCACAGGGCAAACACACGGAGATACACACACACACACACACACACACGCACGCACGCACGCACGCACGCACGCACGCACGCACGCACGCACGCACGCACGCACGCACGCACGCACGCACGCACGCACGCACACACACACACACACACACACACACACACACACACACATCTTCACATTCAGACAATTCAGAGACAACCATCCATCCAGTTCAGCGATGGGGGAGGGTGGAGCCAATAACAAGGCAAACACAGATTTGGGGTTAGCAAATAACCTCACATGTACGTTTTTGGATTGTTGGAGGACCCTGAAGAAAACCTACGCAGAGGAGAACATGCAAACTCTGAACAAATACCTAAATATTTAGACGCTCCTGATGAAGACGGGAGAACACTGTTGAAACATATCAAATGTATGTTGTAATTTATATCTCACTGTTCAAAACATTCAATTTCAATAGTCATTATAATAATTTACTTAACTGTAAGACATGCTACTTGATGTAATCGATGGAAACTAAATGTGGTGGACATGTGTGATTTAAAAAAATGTGAACTTGTATATCATGTGAGTTTGTGTCATTTTGCGGGACACACCACACTAAGTTATTGCTGCTAAACTATCATCATAAGGACAGCTGTGGAATATTGTGAGAAAGAGCCAAAGATGAGGACTCAGGGTTTGGACGCTGCACAGGAGGTTTGATTTAAACGGTAAATGGTAAATGGACTTCACTAATATTGCGCTTTTCAACTGCGTGAGCGGCCCCAAAGCGCTTTACATCATTAATGACATTCACCCATTCACACACACATTCACGCCCCAATGGAGGCTGCTGCCATGCAGAGCGCTGTCAATCCATTGGGAGCCATTTGGGGTTCATGATTTAGGATTGCAAACACAAGTCAGCTGACTGAGAGGAAGGCTGACGCTCCAACAGATCTTCGGCCAAAATCTCCGCCATTAGCGCAGTGAACCTTGTATATGTCGGCACCAGCTACCAAAAATACTTGAGAGGAGTTTAGAACTCCTCTCAATATGAAGAATGTGTGAAAGAGTGATATGGTAGTAAACATATATTTAAGTCACAATATTCCATACAAAGGACTGTCTGGACTGTATGGACTTAAGAACCTGTTGTTTAAGTATGTTTTATGTTCATCTCTATTGCCGAGTGTGATCTTGTATTGTTCTGTTTCCGCTGGCTTTTGTACATTTCTGAACTTCGTTGTAACAGTTCTCACGCCGTAGGACACAAAGGCTTATTGCTGGTCTAAGGATGAAAGACAGAGTCGAGCAATAAATGCCCCTTTTCAGTGAACCAACCTGTGTTTGTGTTGTTGTGGAGAGAGTTACGCATGTTGTAAAAACCCGCCTGCCCGAAGAGCAGAAGGAAAACTACTGTGAACAAATTAAAGTCATAATGAGCTTCATTGAACTATTCCGATAAAGTTTGGACGTTTCTGATGAAGACGGAAGAACGCCGTTGGAACATGTCGAAGGTAAATTGTAAAAATTGTAAAAATATTATTGTTAGAAGAAGGCACAATACTTATGGAAAGACTAAGGCCTTTAACACAATGTTTTCAAGTGAAAACAAATTTTTTTTTTTTGCGTTTTTGGGTGTCTGCTTACGTGGCAATGGCGCTCAGAACCACTGGATGCAACGTTTTCAAAATGACTCCTAGGTGGAACCTTTTGAAAACACTCCGACTCAGGCTCCATGCAGGTGCTGGAGATGCGGCTACTGCACATGTGCACAACGGCTGCAGTAAACTTCTGCACTCACGCAAGCAGATGGACAATAACAACAATGTTAATGTGTATAGTGTATTGTTGTCTGGTCTCAGTCTGCTCTGCCCCTGTGAGTCCACCTCGCTTTCCCAATTATCTAATTGTCTTCTCCCTCTGCGTGCACCTATCTGTGTTGTTATGAGTTTCACCTGTGTCCTCCCTTCCCCTGTGTATTTAAACCCCTCTCCCACTCTTGTCTGTGTCAGTTCATTTTGTGAACTTGTTTTGTCGTCGTCCCGTTCCCTGCTTCCTAGTGTCATTTGTGTGCTTTACGCAACGTTTTCAAGTGAAAACAGAACGCTTTCGTTGCATTTTGGGTGTCTGTTTACATGCCTTGGAGCCACGGAAAATGCAACTTTTTAGAGACTCTGAAGTGGAGCTTTTTGAAAATGCTCTGACTCAGTCTCTGTGTAAACAGTGGAAAATGCAACAATTGGGAAACACACAAGCACGAATAGATTGGTACAGATCTGAACACCAGACGGGAAGTTGACTATTTTGAAAATTTGGGCCCAAATTGAAAAATTTTGAAGCGCAAACTCATCCTAGCAAGTAATTCCAGTTTACCTCACATTTGTTTCTGTGGATAGAAAAGGTAAAAAAAAACAGCCCAGCAAAACATTATGGTGACGGTACACCATGCAGAGACAAAAACAAAATTTTAAATATAAAATATAGATTTTTTCACACCTTCAAAAAATGTGTACGCATGGTGCGTACAGGATTCCGGCTGGCGGCGCCACTGACTCTCACTTACAGTGCCATCTGACGGCATGGCCGTGGCCACGCTTGCCATGGAACAGAAGGTGCAATGTAAATGGCCTGAACTTGTTCAGATGGGCCTCAAACTTGACACATCGCACCAGAGTCCTCCCCTCATCACGGCCATATCACAATGACGACAATCAGTTATGGCGCCACTTGCTGGAAAAAGGAAGTGGATTGTAAATAACCTGAATGTGCTCTGTTCTGCCTGAATCTTCACACATTCCATCACATGACTCTCAGTCATAGCTCCACTTGAGGGTATGGACGTGGCTATGCCATAAACCTTAGTATTCACCATCAAACAGGAAGTGAACTGTTAATACTCTCAACATCCTTTGATTGGCCTCAAACTTTACTCGTTGCTTTAGAGTCCAGATCTGATCATATGACAATAACAACCATCGGCCATGGCGCCACTTGCTAGAAACAAGAATTAGGCCATACATGCTCTGATCTGGCTCAAATGTTACATGTTGCATGAGAGTCCAGATCTGCTCACAGCCATTTGACGATTACAACCATCGGCCATAGCGCCATTTGCTGGAGACAGGAAGTACGGTCTACATAACATATCCAGGCTCCGACTGAACCCAAATTTCACCTTTCACCAGATGACTAACAGTTCCGCAAGTAGCGAGGACCAATTCAAGGCTGACTGCAGCTTTAATGTTTATAGCAACTGAAAGTTTATACCAACTCATGGCCCAGCAGGAAAACTTCACAAATGTCAGTGTTTCTAACATTTGTGTATAAATGGACATTGTTTTCAAAACGTTGCCCTAAAACTTTCCTGAAACAAAATTGCAAAAATAATGCGTTTTCACAGTTGTGTAAAAAGGGTCTAAAGGCTTTTCTGATGAAGACGAGGAACACTGTCTTAACATGTCAAAGGTTCATGGTCAAACCCTACTTGCTTGAAGAGGAGAAAGGAAAATAAAAAAATACAAGTATAATGAACTCCACTGAGCCAAATCCCAATAAAACCCTATTGCTATGGAATGTTTTCAGTTTTTCATTAGATTTTTTTGTAAGGCCTCATTATGACTGAATATATTTAGGAGGAGGAGAGAGGAGTCAGTCCTCCAACTTTTAACTTTGAGCGGCTGTTCCAGCAGCAGACGCTAGGAGCTGTCCGCGGTGCTGAAAGCCTCGCTCGGCTTCCTCTTTCTCTCCATGTGTCCACAGCTCACACAGACAAGGAATCCGCTTACGGAGCCTCCAAATTAAAAAAAAAAAAAAAGAAAAAGAAAAGGACCTCCGCGTTTCACTTGATTATTCTCGACCGTCTTCACTCCGAGAGAATTCTTGAGGAAGTCATAGAGACCGAGCCGCTCGCCTCCGTTCACGTTCCCGACGATCAGACCCTCGCTTTGCTCGCTTTTTGTTGTTTTTCTCCGCTGGAAGTATTTTTTTTTCCCCCGCTTCCTCAATATATTTTTGCAACCGAAGGGACGTGCACGGTAGCGACGTGGACAGCGACCTCGACTTTGGGGAGACATGTGCTTGAGACGAGAGCGGCAATTTGAGAGCCTCTTCGCGGTTTTGGTTGTCGCTGCAGCCGCCGTGGCTCAAATACACGGACAAGGTGAGGAACTTGCATGCACTTTTGTGCAAATCACAGTTCGTTCTCCGTGCGAGACGGATGGCAATTTGTCAAATCTACAAGTGGTGTTAATTTGATACATCGACACACATGATTCGTTATTTCTGTGTAAAGTTGTCAAGTTGCTGATCCTAATCTGACAAGCAAAATATCTGTATATTTGCACTAAGTTGCAGACTTTTATTTTTTTTTGTTTAAATCCACACAATTTTTTTTAATTTTTGTTGTTACTTTAACTACATGGACAAAATATAATTAGAAGGACAACAAACGAGAAATCCACGTGGTTCCATTTTGTCCACGGGGGATGTCTAATGAGAGGTTGCCACAGGATGAAATGTGTTTAACATTCAGTCAATTACATGACAACCTACTGACAACTTCCACAAAATGCTTTACGTTGTTTTTAATGCACACGCACACACACACGCGCGCGCGCACGCACAACAATGTGAAAACAACCTCTGGGGAGGAGAGAACTTAATAAGACATCCACAAACTATAATGAACCCAACTCAACCTGATGTGATCAATGTTCTTGCGGGGTGGTTAGATGGTTATTTGTTCACTGAAACCCGGAGCAAACAGTCAGGAAGTGACTTGTTTGGGCACCGAGGTCTGTGTGACAGCCGGTGCTCGGTAATAAGACTCTAATCCTCGGGAATTGCTGAAGATTATTGACCAAGCTGTTTGACACAGTTGAGTGCTTGTGGGAAGCGGCAACGGATTCATGCACAGTGGCCTTGTCCTAATTATTTCTCTGGTGTGCGTCTGCCCTCTCTTCATCATTATAACTACGCTTTCTGTCGGAATATCTGTGTTTCGGGCCGGTCTACAGTTTTGCAATCACCCCTATGTGGAGGTGATATTTATCTCTTTTTTGTCAAGTTTCCCCCAAAGTAGTGCAGAGTGATCAGTATGCAGGGTATGACTAATGCCTCGTAAAAGTCTTGGAAAAATAAATAAATTTGATAAACACAATATACACCTGAAGATATTCTGTTGGAGCAGGATCTCTTAAGACAGTACAGTTGACGCATGCAGTCACTTCCAGTTAGTGAGGCTTGTAGTATAAAGTGAAATAGATGCAAGTAAACTCAACAAATGTCCTCATCTTTTTTGATGAAGCCTGTTATGGAAGCTGTCCATTCCACGTTAAAATTGAACGGATTTATGAGGAAAAAGTGATTACTAAACAATGTAATATGTATGAAGATGAATTTTTATTGCCTGGGCTGGTTTAGTCATTATATGCAAGCCCATTGAAGACCGAGATGCAATTCTGCACCGGTGGCTGCAACAATATTTTTCACCATCAACAAAACAGCTACTGATTGAATATCTAATAGAGGAGAGGTGCTGCGTTATTACAGTATTGGAATTTCCAACCTTATAGAAGTGAAGTTCAAATCATGTTACTTGTGCTGCAGCCTGATCCACTCAGAGGATATTTTTTTATTGTTTCAATGTTAATCAACTTGTGCACACACTCAGGGGTGATTGGGGGGGGGGGGCAGTTGTGTGCAGAGAAGTGTACATTTTCGGTGTTTTCACTGGCACAATTGCAGAAATCCCCCAGAACACACCTGCCTCGTTCACTCACTGCTTGAAACTCTTGGGAGAGAGGGGAAAAATGCACAGTGCATTATTTTTCAGAGCAAAATGAAATTTACCAGTTTCCATGAGAGAATTTCTTTGCTGTTGCTTAGCCAGCAAATGGTCCAACCACAGTTCAGCTTCCCAGGCGTTTCAGCTTGTAGTTCTTGGAAGTGTGATGATTTGTCATTATCGAAAGACTTAGACTTAGTCAAAAAAATTAAAGATGTGGTTAAAAAGTGGGTTAAACCTTTTATTGGCATTACTTGTTTTTTTTTGTTTTTTTTTTACTTTTTAGAAATCAGTCTGTTGCTTAGCAGGGAACACAAACAGTCATCCATCTCTTTCATGGCAAGGTTTCAGGAACTCTGTGTGCGTGTGTGTGTGTCAGTTTATAGTTCCAGAAATGAATTATATCTAGTACCAATGAGCCAAATGCTTTTATTATTAAGCACAAAATTGTTTCTTAACCGCTGGGTCATTTGCATATTTTTCTCTTTATGCGTTAATTTGCATTGCCCCTCGCTCTCTCAATTTGCATTGGCACGTCAGGCAATGTTTGTGATTTTACAATTTATTTAACCCCCAAACACAGTGTCTGACAGTCTTCATTATCTTACTTTTCCTATGTATATTGTGATTTCTTTAAAACATTCAGTCTCCTCAGCATCCTTTACACTTTCTGATGATCAAGATGTAAACTGTTCACTATTCATGAGTGTGGATAACCTGTGCGAGAACAGCGCACTGTTATAAAAAGATTTCCTTTTTTTGTTTTGTTTACTTCAGCTCTTCATGCTTGCATGCACCTCATGCGATTGTGATTACAAAGCTGCATGCTGAAAGAGGAAAGACTGATACATTATGATAATGTGGATATTTTAATGTGCTGGCTTTTGAATAATGTTATTTCACAGTCATTCAAAACTTCAAATTTATAACCGAATACATGAGGATAACTTACCTTGAATAGGAATGAGCGTAGTAAATAATCTTACCCAGTAAATTAATTTCTCAAGCTGCTTATTCTTTTATTAATTTTTTTTGAAATCACATTATTAAGAAGGATGGTTGCAGGGGCATAAGAGGGGACTTTAAAATTCTGCTCAGCACTTCTCAGCAATTTATGTTTCACTTTAAATACAAAAACAACAAGACAAATTAATCGTATTGCCCCGAAACATGTCCTGTGCTTTTTATGTCTTTGAGTCTTTTACTTATGTTCAGCGGAAATGAGAGCAAGACTCAGAAGGTCCGTGTTGAGTTTGCACAGCTTCCCCTTCACCTTCACCTTTACATTGACATAGTTCAAACAATGACAAGTTAAATAATACATGACTATAAAGACATCTTATTTCATCTTGTATGCTTTTTTAAACACTTATAATTATCCTATTCAGTAAGGTTATATTGAAATAAAAACAAACAACGTAATTAAACCAATAAATAGAATAAATTAGTGGACAAAAAATGTTTTTTTACACACCACAGCAAAGCATTCATAAGACAAATGTGAAGCTTATAATTATTATCCCAGTGCTTTATTCAGAAACTTTGATATACAACAATAAAGGGAAAACCTGAACCTCCCCTACATTAAATAAATTCCATTTAAGCGCCTATATAATGAATGTAATATAAAGTAGCTCTTAGTATTTTTACTGCATTGGAACAAGTCACAAGTGACAACAAATCCGTCTAGATATTTCTAATCAACATTTTATGCTTAATCTGCACTTGTGCATGAGTATAACAAGAGATTTTTTTGTGTTTGATGAGGCACCTGAAGTTATCTTGATGCGTACACGTTATCCCTGCCTGTCAACAATAGTCTGTTGTTATCTGGGGAAACGTGGTTTTATGTTTCCTAAATTATCTTGATTTAATTACATTTTATTGAGCTTCAATGGCATGCTGTGAATTGTTGTAATATCATCCACAACCTGGGTGCCATTTGTGAATAAACCAGACGCGGGGGAATGTTTTTGATGCGGACGTGTGTGGTGGGGGGGGGGGGGAGGTAAGTTAAGATAAAAGTTGCAGACTTTTATATGTATTCTTATCGCCACTCATTGTAAACTGTTCTTCTTGCTACTTTAACTGCATAGACAACTCAATTTTTTAATTAAACGCAACTCAGCGTGAGACTCAGTCTGTGCCCTGTGTGATCTTTGAGAATGTTGCATGAATTTCGTTCTCTGTTTGTAGGAGTTGGCAGCCCCGTTTTAATTCATTTTAATTATTTCATGTGTTTCCTCCAGTCTGCTGGAGAAGCACCTTTACTCACCAAGAGGGAGATTGATTAACCCCTCCCCACCCGGCAACTTTCAGCTATGTAAAGTTTTCAGTGTTGGGAGATATGGCCTCGCACATAAGCTTGATGGGATGAATGTCTGAGGAATTTAAAAGGCCAGTCTTTGCCTTGTTTTCAAATCATTCCTGATTTTCTTTCTTTCTTTTCTTTTTTTCGGGGTTTCTCTCAGCAGCTCAAAGCCACCGCAGCCATGAAGGAGTATATAAATGGTCCGCCATTAGGTAGCAACATCCACATGAATGACCGAAGCATCACATTGCCTCTCACATAAGTGCACCATGCTGCTATTTTTCTTACAGGTAAACAAAACTAAACTAGCAAGCCATCCAAATGTTATGGGGAAAAAAAAAAAAAAAAAAAAGTCTTCTCAGTTGGCCAGCGTTGCTCCGTAATCCAGCTCATTGTTTGCACTTTCAGCATTGATGAGAGGCCCGTATGATCTGCTAAGCTTTTAGCCAGTGTCACAGTCCTCAGATGTTCTTTGGGCCAGGCTTTACTCTACACATTCATCAGTATCCCTTGGGTGCCTGTAAACCTGCAGCCATTTTACTGCTTGCTGTGTCTTGAGTCACCCTTTGTAAGCTATTCGCAACAACATACCAGGAAAAAAAAAGAAAACACACACACACACACACACACAAAACCTGTTGTATTAGAGATGCTCTGACATTGTTGTCTGGCCATCACAATTATGGCCCTTGTCAAAGTCACTCACATCTTTATGCTTGGCCCGTTTCGTTTGCTTCCAATACAACAGCTGCTGACAGCTCACTCACCGGCTAACATATATCACCCGTTTGTCCGATATGATCACTTCTTCCGTCAGTATTTCAATATTGTATCTGCACAGACTGAGTTCCTGATTGGAATATTGTCTTAAGAAATTAACCACAATTTAGCATCCAGTTTATGTGGACTTAATATTATAAGATGTGCATAGTCAAATCCTGTCAGTGACTGACTACACAGTCAAAAAAAAAAAGGCATATTGTAGCTATTCTTTTGTATTGACACCTGTTACCACAATGGTAGCAGGAAGCGCCATTCACTTCAAACAAGCATTTTTGTGTGCTCATTCAACTCGGTAGTAATTCCCCCTGTTAGTCACACAAATGTTACAGGATTCAGAACTTGATTTTTGTATTCTAAGGTTGGGGCTGTTCAACGTTCACAAATGTTCATGAAATTTACCAGGATCATGGGGATAAGGCAGGATGAATTCTGCCTTTTGGGGAGGCTGCCGCTTTGAGCGGTGTGCGGGAAAAATCGGAACATCCTATAATTCCAAGGGAGGAAACAGAAATCATTCAACACCTGTTTGTTGGATTGCCAGTTATTAACTTCATCAAGGGCTATTCAGCATCTGTGTGCTGTCATAATTAGTTTAACTTTCCCAAGGCCTGTCAATGGTAAATGAGAGTCATTATGCCAGAATGCCCCTCTTCAAGGCTTGGCGCCTGCCTGCCTCAGCCCCTCTCTGTGCCTGTCTCGGTCTCTTTCACTGCCTCCTAGGTGGAGCTCACAGCTTGGCTGAATGCGAGTCATTTTCAACTCTTCATGTGCAAATGCCTCTCTCGCTCCGTGAGAATGTTCTATGCATCCTAATTTGAGTCATTGCCTCATATATTTTCTTTCACAAAAGTGGGGAGCTTTATTTGTCGAGGGAAAAAAAAAAAAAAAAAGACTATTTTTGCAAGGATCTTTTGGATTTCATCACTGTTTTGCTTAGAATGCCTCTCTAACAGCTGCGTTCACCCTATGGAAAGGAAACTGAATATTTTAGTCCACTGAATCAGGCTGCGCTTGGGCTAAATCTGGAAGATTACACAGTTCAAATAGAAAAACTTAGAAGAATATGAAATGATTGACAACATCTTTTAATACAAAAGTATATTCCAAGCAGGTCTCTAAATGCATCTTGAGATAAAGAGGCTGATTACTTAAGTTTATATGAATAATGTAATAATTATGGTTGTATAAAATTGGTCACAGAATACCAACAGTTTGTGTGTATATCTGAAAACACCCATTCATTCGTGAACATGTACAGTTTCTTTGATATTCTAAGAAAAAAAACAAAACTCTTTAAAATCTGTATTGCAAGCAAACGGAATTATTAATTAATTTCATAACTCAAACTACTTGACCATCAAGCAACTTTAGTGTGGTGACATGAATAGTCACTATATTCAAGGCTTTTAGATCAACTTACATTGAGCTTTTTGTGTCGACTTGATAAAGAGCATTTAGCTCATACTTGTATTTGAATATATATACTAATAACTCTCTGTCTCTCCCTCTCTCTCTCTCTCGCTCTCTTTATTTATATATATATATATATGCACAACACAGTCTGTAAGAAGCCACTGGCTGTTTTTCCTGATAGCATTTCACATTCTCTTTGTTTAATCAGTTTGACAGTTTGGATGGACCTGAAATGGCTTTCCTGCATTTAGATAATTATGTGAGAGGTTTTTCCAACAGCCTTTGTGTTTTGTCTCAACACAATCATCCCTTCAGAGATTTAAAGTAACAGCTTTACAATGAAATTGTCAACATGTATTCTCGGCACAGGAGAGACATTTTCTCAGGAGCAGACGCTTTGAGACGCCTTGCCCACAGTATTTCCCTCTCAAAGTGGGCGGCAGGGGGTTTAACTTCCATCGGGGCGGGCACATGGCACTGAAAAAGTGGCTAATTTGAATTGGGAGGGGCCATCCACATTTAATTTATATCAAGTGAAGAGAAGCCCTGTAGCAAAACTCCAAATGAAGAGATGTCTACCACTTTGTCAAGGCACTACATTGCAGGCTTACTTTATACCTGTTTTGCCTTTGGCCTTGTGCCTTATCGATCCCACCAGTCGTCGACTGGAAAAAAAAATAAATAAAAAGGAAGTCAGCAGTGCTAGCCTCCCTCAGGCCAAGCCTCCTTTCCGCACCTTTTACGCTCTGCCTGGCCGTGTACACACCTCCCTAATCAGGACTGGCGTATTTTGCGGCTGCAGTGGGGATGGCTCTCTGAAACGATTAGGCCTAGGGACAGCTCCAGCTCTCTTCCCCTCTTCTCCACGCCAGATCCCATCTAGAAAGCATTTCATCTGTGGCACTGGAAAGGCTTATGTAGGGTCGGAGAGTGCTATGTGGAAAGCAGCAGGTAATAGGCTGTGTAATGTGTTTGGGGGAGTAGTTTTAGTATTCACAGTTAGTGCTGACCTCTGGCAGGCTGAGCCACCCCCACAGTAATTTCCTCTGAAAAGATGTAATTGAATTCATCAGGATGAGTAAACATATTATAAGTAGCAGGGAGAGATAACAATGTTGTGGATAGATCAAGGAAGGGGATAGTCGTTCTACGAGTAATTGAAAATAGTCAAAGACAAACACAAGCAGTCAAAGTGCGCAGGGCAGTGGGGAGGGTTACTGCTTTTAACTTTGTTCACTTTTACTTTTACATGTCTTCCACTTTGTCTATGGATGAATTTAAAAACGTCTCTAAAGGGTTTTTGCGCACCAAAGATATTTTTCACTTTGAGACCTGGCCTGGCTACAATTAAGTTTCAGATCTCGGCCATGCATACGACTCCCATTACTTTGTTAAGCTGACGTCCAAACAATACAGGCACATCGTAGAAAACTACTATATGACCGTAACATTTGTTCTCTCTGGTGAGATATATTGAAGTCATGTCCCACAGGACCTTGTGTATAATTCAGAGGTTCTCACATCGACCACCATCTTCAAAATATCGAACATTGTCAGTCCGAGCTACTGCCGGGTGGTCAGGCAATTGTCTGTCAGTTACAACGCTGGCATCTGCCTTCGCTTCTCCCCTGGTGATGGAGAGCCAGCTCATTGTGGCCATTCTCATCTGTCAGAGCGGCGAGCGGCCTTAAAAAAGAATACTCGCCCTTAAGAATGGATTACTTAGTGGGGAACAGCAGCAGCTCTGTTGGACCACATCATTGATTGCTGGGCTATAGCTTTTAGTGGTAAAAGCTGGTCTGTGCATTTCTGACATTTCTTTCAGATGCTGTGTGAAATAGAGGGTGAAGCAATGTTTAGCAGCTTCACGCGAGGGGAGGAAAAGCCTTGTCGACCAAACAATACCTGTCAGATATGCGAAGTATTCAGCTCTTTAATTTCTGTGCGAGTTTGTTTGTCAGACTGCAAGACAAAGAAGGCGTGACATCTAAAACATCTCAAGTAGCTTCTTGTGAATATCTGAATAGAAACCCTTGTCTTTCCAAAGACGGGTCAGCTGATTTTTCTCTCCCTCGACGTGGTGAAATGGTTTTACCATCAAATGGAAAGCCACTAAAATCAAGACAAATTTGTTCTTTTCAAATTCTTGCCAACGTCCACAATAATATTGCATCAACATTCTGAAAATCCTTTTGAGCTGGGTTTGTGTTTGAACTGATTTCCGCGCGTTGGCAGGCTAACAAACATTGCGAACAAGGTAAATGTAACCGTTGGTATACGGGAATGGTCATATTAATGTTGGTCCTTTGCCCTGAAATTATGTCGATGATTGAATCAGCCTGCTGTCAAGTGGAAAGCACAAGCATTTGAAGGATTTTTCGTTTTTATTTACGTCTCTGAATGTATCTTCAAAGGATAGCTAAGCAACGATAGAAAGCAGAGACAGCCTTGCCCTGCTGAAGAGGTCAACAAATGTAACCTTCCTCAATTGCCTCATAAACTATGTTGCAGGAGATTTCGTTTTAATTAAATATTTGCTGCACTGAGGAATAATTTGTGCAACTTTAACATTTTAGTCTTAAATATTAGAGCTGTATTTGCATTGAATAGGTGCATTTAATTACAAATTTCTGCAATATTTGTTTACTTTTTCTGAAACAACAAATCGAACACATTTCTGCAAATGACAGCTCACTCCATATTTTTCAAACTTGAAATCATTATGAGGTTTTATAACTGCCTCAGAGTTACACACGCACGCAGAAGCGAGATTATTCTTTGATTTATGCAGGCGGCACTTGTACAGTAACAACGTGTGTAACATTTCATCGTTACATTTGTTGTTTCTGTTCCAGGAGCGAATGTGAGTTTATCATCACATGGAAAAATCCCTGTTTGACTTCTGCCTTAACCTCCGCCTCAGCAGCTTGGGGGAGGTGCATATATTCAGCCCATGAAGCCTGCCTGTGTATACTTTGTGGGATTAACTCTGAATTATAAAGGCAAACAGTGAAATGGAATTCTGACAGTGAGGGATCATCCTCACAAAGACCGGACAAGGCCTTTTTACATGGTGTGTACTCGGAAATACCAGAGTGCTCGAGATGTGATTAGATACAAACTGTCGAGGTTTCCGAAGGGGTCAAAATCACTAAATGAGACTGGAGCCATATGGTAAATGAACTCCAATGCTTCTACAGAATGATTCAAGCACTTTGTTTTGTTTGTGAGAATTTAAAAAAACAGGTTCAAAACCCTGCACAGCTAAAATGTTTTTTTTTTTTTTTATCCTAGATGACGTTTAATTTGAAACAGGAAGTGACAGAATTCAGCAGGATAGTTTAAAAAAAAAAAAAAAGGTAACAGGCACACAGTGCAAAAGAAATTAGATAAATATGACAAGGTGACGTTTGTTTTGCAACAATAACCCTTTTCAAGTTGCCATGTCTTTGTTGGATATTTGGAAACGGTGCGAATTTACTATTGCCTGACTAACACAGATATTGGTGTTATTTTTGCTTTGGTATAGTAAAGAGAGCGGGGAAAAAACCAGGCAGAAGATGTTCTTCTAGTGCTGAGAGATCTGTGAAGCTTTTGAAAGGAATAATATCTATCCATCTTGTAGACTCACATATGAATGTCTGTCTGAATATAGGTGGAATAAGGATTGTGCTGCCTCTATCAGGTGGTATGAAGTGCCCGACTGTTCATAGTTTGAAAACACAAAGCCTACAAAAATATATATCATATTTAATATACATTTTTTTTTTCTATTTTTAAGATATTGGGTTATTTACAAACCGCAGTATTCTTTCACCTCCACCAAGAGCTTTATATTCTGAATGGTTGGGTGGTCGGCAGGATATCTCAAAGGCTTGTGCACAGGTTTCAATAAAAATGGCAGGCGAACAGATAATGGGACAAAGAAGAAATTATTTATCTTTCTGTGAAATCTGGATCAAATTCTTATGTGCTCACTGAGTTCTTTCTTCCTGTTAAAGTTAGTTTTAGATTCAAACCCAAGTCATTGTATGTAGATCTCAACGGACTGATTGCACAGAGATGTTTTTCTAAGAATCCTAAAAAAAAAAGAAAACATGTAAAGAAAATGACTCTTACATGTACACATTTTGTTCTGTAAAGTTTTCATTTTACCGGATCATACCTGTGAGACTATCAGTCGAATTTGTTAAATTTTTTCCTGAAAACGTCTTTGGAACAATGTTCTAAATAAATACTTTTGCTTTATTGTTTTTAGAAGATTATTTTACTGGCCTTGATCACAAGAAATTTACTCTCCTGTATGACTTTCATTTCCTAAACAATGGGTCATCCAATCCTGTTTGTGACTAACACAAAACATTGATCATATTCATTAAGTAATCAGCATTTACAGCTGATCAAGTGCATGAATAGACAAATATGTTGTGTTTTGGTAATCGTCACATGGATCTTGATGTTGTCAATAATGCACTCGCGAAAGGAAACCATGAGATGACATAACAGTTTATAAGAACAAAGTAATACCTTTTAATGCTCATTTTAGTTGTAAAAATAAAATATATGTCATCCAACTTCTCTTTCGGAGACCCACACGGAAAGTTTGAGAACACTCTTGTAAATAGCATTACAGGTAATACGTAAGCAAATTGCATACTGCATCTACACATCCTGCAACCCATCACCCATGGTTGTTTTGAAACCTTTTCCATCGTTAGACTATTTTGATGTCCTCTTCAGTGGGGCGGACTCTCAGTCTATTAACCACATTAGCGCACATCACACAGTCCAATTAAATGTGTGGGAACACGGAAACAGTGGGGCCCTGTGAGAAAACATCCATGTAAAGAGCAAACAGGAAATCTTCAGGAATTCTCTCCAAATGGGAGAATAGTGTCCGAATAAGTGTAGCTACTGGAGCCACAATACCACAGGCAGCAGCAGCAGCAAAAAGAATTCTTTATGTTGTTCATACAGAAGCTATACTCTTTTCAACTATTCTGCCATGTGTAGAAACAAATACTTGAGCCACTATGTGTGGTGTAAGGCATGTGAAATGACTCCCTGCACTCAAAAACTAAGGTGGCTGTTAAAGGATAAACAATAACACAGCCGTATTAACTTTTGAATTATGTCCGTTTACTGGCAGACTTGATTTCTCAGCCTCTCTGGGATTTATTTTATTCCCTTATCAAATGGTTCTCGCTGACCTTTTGGAGATTGGGGGGGGGGGGGGGGGGGAGGAAAAAAAGAAACATGAATTTGACTTGTGCCTGCTTGTCTAGACTCTAAGTCAGATGTTTCACATGTGGTTATGCCCGTTCACCAGAACATTTTGACCCACTTAATGTGGTGTTTCGCTCCTCTTCATCCATGATTCAGTATTAATGATGTAAGCATATGTGCGATTGGGCCTGGAGGGTGAAATCACTCGGCTGCTTTGTGAAATCAGAACTGCAGCACGCAGACCTCGAGCGGGAGACTGAGGGAGCGAAGCAGATATGACAGAAGCGGTTACTGTAAACATGGAGGGAAAGAAACCCTTGAAAACCTGGAAAAATTGACAAGCAGGCAACAGGTAACAGCGGGAATCAAATAGACGGCAAGACAGCAAGTCAACTGCAAAAAGAAACAGGTCAGAGAAAAGGGAAAAGTGAGGCGGTTCAGCTGTGAGACGGGCAGCAGGACATAGAGGACGATAATGGGAGGAGTCGCAGGCGTGGAGGTCAGGGCGAGGAGGGTAAGGACACCTGGTGGACAGGTGAGGAAAAGGCTTCTTTCAAAAGAGCTGTCACTCATGTCCTATTTCAACCCATCAAAAGGAAACGACTGAATGGAGCAGTTTATCATGCTGTTTTACTGATTCTGGCTTCTTTTACAGTGTGTCACCATAACTAGCGCAATTACATTACACGTTTACACAACTCAGTCACATTTACTGAAATTACTGAACGTTCAGTAACCAATAAATGAGCTGCAGAGATGCTGTCTCTCTTTCCAGCTGCTTATATTCACCTTAATCATGTAATCATGTAATACTTTTTTTTATCAACCATTCAAACACTCATCTCAGGTGTGTGAGCCTTATTATTATTATTATTATTATTATTATTATTATTATTTATTATTATTATTAAAGGAGGGTAAAGATAAAATGTAACTCCAGAGGATCTAATTTAGATTTAATTCTTATTTGCTGTAATTACTGAAGCAACTCCACTACTCGTTAAAGAGGTAACTAGTAGCTGCACACAAGCACTAGTCTTCTTTTTGATGATTACGATCATTTATGTTGTTGTGGGATAGTGGTGTGGTGGTTATCTCTCTTGTGGTACAGTGAGAAGTTCCTGGTTCCAGTGCAGGTTGGCCGTAGTCAGAGTCTTTAGAGTCAGAGCTCATGTGACGTGCACCTCTGTGAGTAGTCCACAATAAATTAAAAACACTGCATAATAATACAACATGGAGCTCTATGAGACAGTTTTGTGCAGAAGGCTGACCGCAGTAAAACAGAAGACAATTTGTGGTAAATTGGCCAAAAATAGGATGTTATTTCCAAAGATTTGTACCAGGATGCTTTCCTTATTCTTTATTCTTTTCTTCTTTTTTTTTTGCAATGTGGTTTTCATCGATATTCTGTTGTGTGATTATCTAAGCTTCTCTATGTTTTTCACTGTCAGAGTATATCTTTGGATCCTAAATTCCATATATAATCTCATGTAATTTGCTTTGTACATTGTGTACATTTTAATTTATTTTACATCTAATATTTCATTAATTGTGAAGCGCTGTGATTTCCTTATATTTTTGTGCCGAGGGATTAAAAAAAGGGAAGAATTTCCATTAGAACTTGTAGCTCTCCAATTTCTACATACATGCATGCATTTGCGGTCAATTGAGTGTGTTTTATCTATGATGGACTGGTGTCCTGTCCAGACTGAAGTCTGCCTTTGCCCATAATCCACTGTCGAAGTTTAATTCTTTAGGAAGCATAAAGATGACAAGAATCTTGGTCCAGCTGGACAAACACTTGAGGTTCGATTCACGAGTGCAGCAGAGACAAAATAAGCCAATTGTATGATTCTAGTCTACTCCACAACCGCATCTCAAAAGAGAAAAACAGATCCTCGCTGCAAGAAGACATTAACCACTTTGTCATGTTGTGCTGCTTATAAATGCACCGCTTTCAAAGAATTGATGACTTCATCCTCATCCATATATTTAGGAATATTGGACAGTTATAAATAACGCTGCTTGCCTGCCTAGGAAAGTGCAATGTGTCTGGCCTTAATGGTCTGTTTATTGTAAATAATACTGACTTTGAGGAGCAGCCTGAGCCAAACCAAAGAAGATTTATTCTTTCTCACAGATGAGCTCTGAGCTGGCCCTCTGTTTTTTTTCCTGCTATTTTCTATCAACATGAGTAGCATCATAAACACAAAATTCAGTCGAGCCTGTTCTGCTGAGCCGAAAAACCGAAGAAGAACAAAAAACAAAAAACAAAAAAATATGTTTATCAACCAAGCAGCTTTGGGGGGAAAAATAAGAAAATATTCAGAAAGATCATCTGGGGGCATCTTATTTTGTGGAGAAAGTGGCCATACTGCTACCAAGCACTCACACCCATCTCCAGTTTTCTCCATTTCCGTGGCTGTACTTTGCATAAAATGTTTCGCTACATCCTGTGTTTTTCATCAGGACAAAAGGAGCTAAGCTGAATTTACAATGTGTGAGGACAGCTGTTGAAATAATGACTGGGTTACACTCTCCCGTACTGTCTGTCTCTTATTATCTCTGCACCCGGGGTGACACTGATTTTCTTTCTTTCTTTTTTTTCCCCCCCTTGCTTCGATTGCATAGGATGCTTTCAAAACAGTTTTTCTTCTTCTCCCTATTGCCAAACTCAGACAAAATAACATCTACGTCGTATAGCACCAAAGTAGCGTATTTCACATTGAGAGGAGTAGAACATCTTCAATGATCTTAGCTGTGAGGGAATATTTTGTGTTTTCACAGCGAGGATTCTGCCTGGGCTCGACTGAGGCAGCAGGTTATAAACAATTTGACAAGGAGGGTGCAAAACTGAGAGCGGAGTTACAGAAACAAAGAGGAAAAAAATAAGGCAAAGTATCTGGGCTCGTCTCCGTTCTATTAGATAGACGACATTAGCTACAGCATTTGATCATGTTTTCATCCGAAGCCATAACAAAACCGTCAGGAGAAATCAAAAATCTCACCCTGAAAACGTTGAAATCTCTGTGTGTTTCATTCAGAGCATGTTAAATGATCCCGACATGACAAATGTCATGTTATTTCATGCCCAGGTGTTCACAATAAGCCGGGCGGTTGGTAAATAGCCTGTCAATGTCAGCGACCAGTCCTGCTTGAAGGTGACATGTTCGTATTTAGTTGAACTTATTATATGTCCCTGTCATAGTAGTTTCATTTGGCGGGTAAACAAATCGGGAGCGTCTTGAAGGTTTTAGCAAAGCTGGGGGGAAAAAAAAAAAAAAAAAAAAAGAAAATCTCATCACAAAGTGCAGCACTTGGCTCCAGTGCAATTACCTTCTGTAAATGAAGCTCAGTCTGTCCTGCGAGTCGCTCACCCTCCGTGCAGGCGGTTTGCACATACACCGTGTCAACAGAGCAGCTCGGGCCTGCGTTTGGAAGGTGCGAGGCTGTTTACCTTTGTTGCTGTGTGGATTGATGAGGTGGCTGAGGCAGAGGCAGGGGCATGATGTGAATAGTTGGAGTATTACTGTGGAAAGAGGTGTTTCCCCCTCGGAGGCGGCTAACTGAGTTTGACAAAGCTGTTTCTGCTGAGAGGCTGTAGGGACGCTCCCTGGCCCCGCTCCAGGAGCTCCTGCTCTGCATGTAGATGCACATTTGAGGTAGTGATGAAAGGTAATGTAGAGACAGGAGGGATGAGGCGGCTCCCAGTAACACAATTTAAGTTGTGTAAGTCAGCCTATAGTGTATTTAATGTTTCACAAGCATATAGGAATACAAGACGCGTGATGAAGCGTGCTATGTTGGATGGTTGAGGGGCTGGGCTTGTGATATTTCCTGAACAAAATCAATTTGTCAAAGCCCAAATTTTAGATTAGATTTAGTTGTTTGTTTGTTTGTTTTTAACATTACTGCACAAACATGAAAAAAATGGAATTTGTAAAAACTGGTCTGATGCAGAGAATGACAATGAAAGAAAGGCATTGAAGTTAAATATCAGAACTGAATAAAAACCCAAGAGAACAACTTCATGCCTTCCAGCTTGTTTGTTGTTGGTTTTTTTTTCTTTAACTTGGTTGTGTTGATTCTACAGTGATAGATTCTCTTTAAATCTGTCTGTTTCTTGTTAGATTATTGATTTCTTCTTCTTTTGGTATTTTGCAATTGCCTGTTTGGACGCCATTGAGGCATCCGTGCAGCTTTTATAGGGGACAAACAACTATGTGATTTTTTTTTTTTTCCTTTCTGCACAGCTCTGACTGCCAAGGAAATTGGATTAAATGTCTGCTGTGATTTTGGAGTCATTTTATTCTCCAGCCTTCCCTTTTATTGCCTGTATGTGAACTTTCTGTCTCAGTATCCGTTGCCATTTGTGCGGGTGTCTCGTGCTCCTCCTCTCCATCCTGGCGTTTTAACCTTGTGAAACTGTGGGAAAGTTATCTACTGACTTGTCCGCATTTACTGCACTGGGCTGTAAATGAAAGCAGAGATAAGAGAGAGCCAGTTGGATTTGTCACCCCGTAAGCCAGCGGGATTTGCGAGTGCGCATTTCATTTCGCGGTGCAATCCGGTCTTGTCCAAACTGATTATGAAGGCAAATATGCAGACAAATTTGAAGATACACGTTCAAACAAACTCTAGAGGGTTGCAAATGTGTGGCTTTTTTTAAACCAATGATTTGCATTTACATGTCACTTTGGGAAAAAGTGGAAGCTTTGCTAAGATTAACTGGTCACACCGATCTCTTAGACAACTCAAAAGTGATTCTTTCAATTGGTAAGTGGAGAGAAAAAGCATCTTGTCATCATAGTTATTGCAAGTACAGCAGTACAAAATTGGTTTACACAAGAACCATAACTCAAACTATTGAACGCCTATATAAAGAAACGTATTATGTTTTACTTGTACGTTATATGCCTATTTCACAATTCTAATTCTCGTCTATAAAATACCACCATGAACTCAAATAGAGTAACCTATAAATGACCCTGTCTTAATAGTTGTGTTAAGGCCCCGTTTTAAGTGAAAATGCAAAACTTTCATTGTGTTCTGGGGTTCTATTTACACGACAAAGGTGCTTTTCAAGGTGTGGTTCGGGATCCCTCGAGGACATCAGCTTAGTTGAGCTCGAGGTAAAAACAGGTAAAAATCTGTTATTCAGGCAGATACCTTTTTGCCCTGATTGTTGTGCTTTACATTTTGACAAGAAAAAGAAATGCATTTGCTTCGTATAAAATTCTTTTTAGGAGCATAATTTTTTATTGCAGCTGTCATGAGACAAAATCTAAGTATAAAATTTGCTTTAGTGCAAAAAAATGTAAAACAGTCGTGGCAGTTGCAGACTATATATAAAGAGAAGCATCCGATATTTTGAATCAAAAGACTTCAACTATCACAACAAGAGGTTTTTATTTTCTGCGAATCCACGGCCAGTAACAGTAATAGCTGCAGAGCTGGGGGGCTGGAGGGCATAATGTGGTTCAAGCGCTCCTCCAGAGCAAAACCTCAAAGAATTCTTACTGCACACCTTATAAACCTCACAAACTAAAACACATTTTGACATTGTGAAAATCCTCTGTCTCAAGAACATATTGTGACCCAAAACAATCCGTCTCCCCCTCCTATTACGGCTTGCTTTTTAAACCTCTAAAACGAAAATTATTGACCAAGACACAGCCTGCCAGACGAAGCACATAGTGTCATATTCACCCTTTTCATTGACTTATGAATAGATCCTCACAATGGAAGTGTTTTAATAGATCCTCAGGGAGAAAAAGATCTGGTTGTTTCCATGGTAATGTGACTGAGGTTCATTCGCTAGCACAGAGTAATCCCATAAAGAAAGTTTACTCCAAATAAAACTAAGAGAGACCACGCCAAAAGTCTTAGTGCTTCGAATGAAACATCAGATTTAGGGTGAAAACAAAGTAGTAATAATAATAATCATAATAATACTGATAAAAATAATGGGTTGCCATATGGTTAAAAGCAAGCCATAAACACAACAGACAGTGCTTCCATTACGCAAATGGATGTGGAAAGGCACTTCAGTATGTTTGCTCTTTGTCTCAGGCCGTCTGAGGATTTGGTGAGCTTGAAGACAAACAGCCCCTTGATCTGAAAGCTCAGAATCACGAAGAAGATACATCAAAGCGCGCTCCCTCTCTCTAAGATGCTTCCGTTAGAGGCGGGAAGATTGAGTGAAGGAAGGGAAGATAAAGGGGGAGAATAGAGGGCAAAGTTGGTGCATGTGTGCCTGTGTACCCAGTGTGTGTAATTAGAGTGGGCTTTTTTTTTTCTTTTTTTTTTCCCGGGGAAATATGTAGGGTGGGAGATATATTGGCTAAGAAGAGCCGCAAAATAAAATCCTCCTATCTAAGTCTCATATCCCCCACGGTCACATGAAGCCTCATCACTCCATCAAGTGCCATAAAAAGACCTGTTAAATGATGTGCGAAAGTTAGGACTTCAAAGAAACTGAAGCTGCTCCTTGAATATTCTAAATGTTTTTCTGTGACGTCTTTGCTCGGAAAGTTTGAATTTGAGTGGATTATTTTGATTTCAAACACAGGTTAAAACTGAGCCAAAAGCAAAGGTTTTTTTTGCTGAAGATAAAGTACATGACCTTGACGAAAAAAAATCTGTCATGAAAATCTCCTTGAAAAACATGTAAAGAAGTTAAACCTGTGTGTGTGTGTGTGTGTGTGTGTGTGTGTGTGTGTGTGTGTGTGTGTGTGTGTGTGTCTCTCTCTTTGTCCTCTGATCGAAGAGCGACCTTGCGTGATTACTATTAGCCGGTTCCAACTCTAGAATCCTGAGACCCTCAATTGGACAGAAGATGGATGACTAGTCTTGCAGGAAAAAAAAGACAGGATGACTAGTTTAATTAAAGTTTTGAAGTGTGCAAAAGTGAACCGTATTTAAATACATGTGTGCACTAATTAATCTTACTGTGGCACTGTAGTGTGAATACAGCAGATGATTCACGCAATGACAGATCATGACATTAAGGCCCCGCTCACTCAACGTTTTGAGTACAAACACGTTTTTTGTTTTTGCGTTTCTGTTGAAGTTAGCGTGCAAGTAGGTTGCTGTTGTGTGGTTTCATGACAAAAAAATGACCATGCACAAAAACAATACATGAATCAATTTAAAGAGAAAATTTCAGTTGGTAAAATATAAAATGCATTAAATGTGAACAGTTTCCAGATGTGCACATATTTCTTCAGCGCCAAATCTTGTAAAACAGAATTTGAAGTTTGTCGGTATTTCTTGGCTGATATTCCCATTGTTTTACCAGTTCAGCCCGAGTGAGATCAAATTGGGCGTTACGCGGCCACTGAACTAAAATGAGTTTGACTTCTCTGACTTAGATCCCCTTCAGGTTCTTGGCCATGTTCTGGGTTCAGTTAATGATTAAGCAGAAAGCTGTCCTTCTGGCCTTTATTTGAAACACTTCCTGTGAGAGAAGCTTCTTAAATTAATTATGTTTGCCTAATGAATAATTAAGCCCGGGGAAAGATAATTTGGTGTTATGCAGCGAGCCAGGCCATTGTGCATGTAGAGGAACCGGTGCTCTGCGTGCCTGGCTGATTTCACATCGGGAGTGTGAAATGAGAATTAGCAAACAATTTGCTTCCTGTTTCATCCTCCACCATGACTAAAACATCAACGCTGATTATGTCTTGACAAGTGTCAATACTGCACGCCTGTTTGTTAACTGTAGCAGAGACAGGTTGTTTATGAGGTTCCATTATTGTGGTTTTGAATTGGATACTGTCATTGATTCACACTTTGAATGGAAGCAGATAAATGCCATTGTGTGCCAGGTTGTACTGCTGCATAAGTTGGAGTACTGTTTTAATGACGGCAGACATAAACGAGCCTCTTTTTTTTTTCCTGTGGAGGTTAGACACAGATGATGGAGATTAAGCCAAGAGAGAAGACATTTAATTATCTAAGTCATGCCAATTGTCACAACTGAATAATATATTAGAGTCACTGGTGCAGGTTTTTAAAAGGATAACACGCAATCCCATAAAGCAATAAGGTTTGTAATTAGTTTTCTCCGGGGTGTTGTTCCCTTCAAACAATCCTATTTATGTATTTGTATAAGTATATTATATCCTTTCTGGGAAAAAATTACATTACATTCAATTTTTCTGGCTAATCCACTTGAAGAGGGTCTTCATGGATACTCCACCATTTTTCTCTGCCTTTCTTTGGGCAAAACTGAACACAAACAGCCAATCCTGCAAAGATGATAATTACTTTCTTATGGTTATCGCATGCTATTATAATGCAATTGGGAGTTACACAGCCTATTTTAGATAATGTCACAAATCAAGCTCACAGCCGAGATTGAATTGTGTTTATGTTTTCTGTATTAATATATACACACCCTGGTTGGATACCAAGGCAAACACTACTGACAGTTTCAATTTTGTAGGCCCCAGTGATTTATAGGCTCTATGAGTCAGTCACACATAGAGAGAGAAAGTGAGAAAAAAGAGAGACTCAAGCACACACACACACACACACACACACACACACACACACACACACACACACACACACACACACACACACACACACACACACACACACACACACACACACACACACACACACACACACACACACACACACACACACACACACACACACACACACACACACACACACACCTCCACCCACCCTTTCCATCTCCTTCACTCGTTCTCACCCCCCTCTTTGTCCCTCCCTGGTTATAAAGACTTGCCAAGAAATCATTGGCTCAACAGAGAAAGGGCAAATCCTCTTCAGCCAATTTAAATTCTCCTGAGCACATGCTGCCGACTATTCCAAACTAATTAATAGACATGTCATGAATAAAAACACTTTGATTATGAAAAGAGGTTGCCCTCTGCCTCCTTTTAGGCTTGTCATTAGTATGAGGACACATGTGGTGAATAGCTGGAGTGTTGGTACCAGCAGCCAGAGACAGCCACAGATGCCCTCTCTTGATTAAATTTCTCGCTGCATGTTTTATTCAGAGCCGACTGCGTGGACCCAGAGCCGTGGTCTGTGATTAGCCCTACCTGTACCAACAGGGGAGCCGGGGCCGGCGGGACCAGGGAGAGCAAAGCCTATTCAAAGGGCAGGACACAAAGACATGTGAACCAAGAGCCCCCGCTCTCACAAATGCACTTCATCACCTGCTACCCTCCTGATCTCTCAGTCAAAGTGACACACAGCGTGGACCCTCCTCGTACACAGCAGCACTGGAACTTTAGTTGAGTTTATGTTAGTGTGAGACTGTGGTAGTCACACTCACTGAGTGCAGACAGCATTTTTTTTTTTTTTTTTTTGCAAGATTTAATAATTTTGTATAATGAAAATCTGTGTATATACTGAATTAATGCATCTGCACTGCTTATGTTATTTATGCACATTTGGCAACAGTGTGCACAGAAGCATATGCAATGCAGTTCATTTTTACTGGTGTAGTCTGCTTCAATGACACATTCAAAAATAAAGTATTAATTCATTTGAACACTTTTTTTGCCCCTCAGAACAATTCATCCACACATAATATAACATAAATATTCAAAGTAATAAACCTGTCAAAGCATGAGTGACATCTGATCTACATTTCAGAATTGAATATTGCTCTAACCCACAGGTGCATCTCAACATATCAGAATATAATTGAAAAGTAAATAGTTTTGTCAGGTATTTCTTCACTGAATTGTAATTATGATTTAAGAAAAAATAGCCTGTAGTTAAAAAATGTATAACAGACAATAAATAAAAAAAAAAGCCTGTCTTATCGATTAAAATTACAGAACAACAAAAAAACTAACTCTACTTCTGTATTAAAATATTTTGAGATGCTCTTGTAAAACCAGAAAAAAAAAGTGTAACTATCACAAATTAAATAAGGATTTGCTGGAATATTAGTTTCCAGAAGGGAACTGCATCACAATCAGGAATGGAGAGCATGCATGTTGCAGCGCTTCTCGGCCGCTTTATTGATCGTATGCTACTCGTGCAACATCTCTGATACATGCACGGCCTCCAAGCTGTTATCGAGGGCTATGTGGTGCCTTATGGTGGACTGTAAAGAGGTTCTGGCTGTCAACATGTGGTCTTCGGCCCAGCTGACTTGTCCCAAAGGAGAGCCAGACCCCCTGCAGGAGCCATCTGTATCTCGGACAAGGCTATCCATCATCCTCACTACAGCGCTCAATTTAGGGTTTTTCTGCAGCCAGCTTCGGCTGGCATTGAGCAGCTTTACATGTACGTGTCGGTAATGAGAGCCCTTGAAACCTACCTAGTGGCTCTCAAAGCCAGCCTCAAGGTCTGAAGGGAATCAATGAGTCAATCTCTGAGGCTGAGCGCACACCCATCTTCCAGGCTTGTTGCAAATGTGGGTTTTTACTCACTGTCTATCCAAACACTCAAAGGACCTGATTTACTCAGACCCTCTATAAGGTGTGTGAAATTGCATTCTGCAATTGCAGAGATTTCAGTTTGCATGTTTATTTTTAAACAAATTAATGCCACGAGTGACATCATGCATCGAATGTATTCTAATGTGAGGATTCAAATGAGGAATTTGCTTGCATTACTGCTTTACTTTGCCCTCGAGGGATTAGATCGAGACTTGAGCCTCTACAAGCATAAAATGAAATCTGACATGATGGAGTTGGTCGTATTAGTGGGGGAAGTTATCAAACATATCGGAGCGTTGCAGTAAATAAATCTAACTGGGGGAGAAAAAAAAAGAAAGAAAGATGCAATATGGGAGATGATCCTTCAAAAAGTCAAAGCTGTGGTAAAAACAGGACCGACAGAAGAGATTCAGAAATGATTGTCAAACCTTGAAGAACATAGGCCTTTCAGAGTGTCTCATTCTCCCACACTTTTGGGAAAAAAAACAAACAAACATGATTTTGAGAATTTCTTAATTTGTGTTGATGTCTGGACTTGACAACACCTTCTCATGCAGACTCACAATTGTTGCCTTTTATCAAACTAGAATTTATTTTGCAGAAACGTACAGTGCAACCACTAAAGTAGAAAATTTCCAGCTGTGAGCAGCCCTGACACTGTAGGTATGATTTTCCTTTGAGTGCACTGAATAGGTAAAACATCGGTTAATGTCGCAGAATTTTTTTTTGATCATAATGTAACTCTCCCGGGGGCAGCCCGGCATTGTATCATACCTACAACACTAATGGCTGATGTTGTTGTTTCGGACTTTGCCGGATGTTTATTCTACCAGTTAAGTTAACCCTTGGCACATTCATTTGCATTCCTGGGGCAAATGTTGTTCGGAGAGAAGGATTATACGCAGTTCATGGTATTGTGTTTTCTCATGCTTGAGGGCTGCCTGCTGCAACCATACGAAAATGCTTCTCGTTAATTTCCTCAACTCTCTCCTTCCAGGTAACCTGCGGTCTCGAGCTTGCATCTTTAAACTTTAGAAACCACCGGCCTATTGCTAGAAAAACAAGCGATTGCACGTCGAGCATTAAGTCCTGCCTTTGATGCAGCACAGAAACAAGAAACCTTTTCTCAGCCCGTTAAAAAACACCCAAAAAAACACACACACCAGGGTTGTGGGGGTTGTTATCTTTTGCAGCCATCCTAGTTGCATTTGATGTAGCATGAGAATGTGTTTACCTTAATGGTTGTCTGAGCCTCAAGATCCTAGCGAAAGCTCGTATCAAACACCAGCTCACATTGCCTGGATTCAATGTCTGCCACTGATGCATTCATCTGTCCAGCAGGTTGAGCAGGCAAAATCCATTTTGTGTCGGTTAATTCAATCACCCTCAGCTGACTGCTGCATGCTGATGGTACTCTTACAGGCCACGGGGGCTTTGAAGAAAGCAGATAGAAGAAGGATCCTCTTGGCAGGGGGGTGAAATGTCATAGCTCACTGCTTTGGCCAGATGAGGCCCTGTTACACACCAACTTGGCAGTTCAAGACAAGATAGTTGCGGCTTATCATACGTAAGCTCAGGGAGCGGGGCCAGTGGGCTTCCCCACATTTTGTGTAGTGGTACTGAGTCCACGTCTCGACATTACAAATCTCATTCTTCATGCTGACGTGCTGAGCTCTCACGCAGTTTCCCCAATAATCGCATAGACTTGTTGGCGACGCATCTAAATCTCTTTCCCACAGGTTCCTGGTGCTGCGCGCAACTTGTTATGTTTGCTGAACCAGATACAAAAAGTGTAAGCAGCACAACAGCCTCCCGAGGTCTGTATGCAGCAGGCATGCAGCGACAGGCGTAACACCTAATCATCTTACTGTGGCCAAAATCATTCTATCCAGGTTGTGCGCTGCGGTCGCCAAGAAAACATATCATGCAAGATTAAAGTTTCGGGGAGTGTGTCAAGGCTTGGAAAAAAGAAATACAAGTCAATATTGTCTTCATATGCTCCACAGATTCTGACATGCAAGCTAAATTTAGGACCCAGGAGATGAACACAAACATGTCCGTACAACATAATAACAACCTCGCCAAAGCACAAATAGTATACAAGTTTAGACAGCGGTGTCATGGTAATGCTCTTGACTGTCACATTTCTTTCCATTCCGTGGGGAGTTTGCATGTTCTTCCTTTGCACACGGACGATCTGGCTTCCGCAGACAAGCCAAACACATGCACGTTGAGCTGAACGATAACCCTCAATTATCCAGTGATTTAAATAGATATAATTTGTTGGGTGCTTCCAATGTGACATTGCTTATGTCGCAAGCTTGAATTGTAAATATGCAACAAAGCATCAACATCAGCCCTGTCTTCTTTCATCTGACCCATCCGTCTACCCTGACCCCTCACCTATGCTTCACACTGTTCCTTGTGTAATATTCACACATATTTAATCTTAACACACAAAACTACGCTGAGACGGCTGCTGTATTGTGCACCTTGGCATAAAACCTGGGTGACCTTTCGTATCTCTGGTAATAAATTGAAACAATAATCTGGATTATAAAATATATTGTATGAAGGTCAAGATTAAGCCCATCCAAAATCATCTGCATTGTTGACTCATGTTCCGTGTCGTATGATTTAGTGCCATTTCCTTCCGTCATTCTCTCACTTTGTTTTATTGTTAAAGGTACCTTGACAAATGCAAATTTGTGCAGAGCCAGAGAAAAACAAGTTAAATAAATCTGAGTCAAACTGATCCACGTCTTTGTGGATGCAGAATATTCCTTTGCTTTCATCTGTGCTACTGGAATGTTTCTTTTCTTTTTTTTTCCCGCAAGTGCTACTGTGGTAGGTACAGTAGGATAGTTAGCTGCAGAAAGCTTTGAAACTGGTTCTATTGGATTTCTATCGCTGCGTTTAGTTCACACGATCTGTGAGCTGATGTGTTGTTACTATTCTTAGCTCAGACGAGCCTCCAGAGGGGCCCTTGCTTTTATTTTGATCACACAAGACTATATCCTGATTTTTTTTCCCCAGTAATGATCCCGATCCTCTCCATCTGTTAGATTGGCAACGAGGCTCCCTGTAGACAAACAACCAGTCAGAGTCTTAGAAATTAAAAGGAACATCTCAACCACGCAGATATATAGAAAGCTAAAGCATTAATCATATGTTGAGAGCTCTGCTTCACCTGAACAGCTTTTCTTTAGAGGAAATTACTGGAAGCTATGTGCTCAGCGGTACCCATTTTACTGCATGTTACACTAACCCACGTAATTGCTCGCAGGAACCCACAATACTCTTTTGCCTCTTATAGAGGCTTTTTGAAAGTGAATGTCAATCCAAAGTCATCACTGTCCTCTTTCTGAAATAATAACCTTTTCCTTTTAGACTGTTCTCTGGAATTCGAGCCAGCAATTTCCCACATCAGCTTTGATGAATGTATTCAAGGGTACAGTGAAAATATAGAAAATGGGTGTGTGTGTCTGCAAATACAGTTTTCGTGTGTCTTGTTCAGGGCGTGTATGTGAGCACTTGAGCATGTGGCCGAAGGACTGTCACTAATAGCCGAAATTACATTTCTGTAGATAAACATATGGAGATTACGGGCTGTGAAATTGACTCCAGACTGTGAAATGGGGGGAAGAGAGAGAGAGAGAGAGAAAAAAAACAACAACATTGATGCAATAGCTCCAATTGTCAAAGGGCGGAGCTTACTGCTCTGCACATGTGAGTACACTGCAATTCAATTAGTGCCCTTGATCATCTTCCTCACCAAGTCTGATGTGGTGTGACTCCACGATCTGGGAGAAAGTTTTGATTTATTTGTTCATTAGCAGCTCTCTCTGCTGATGTAGACCTCTCATCAATCCCTGTTCAGTCCCAACAAGCAAAATCCACTGACGTCCTGTTACCACGCCAGAGAAAAATAGGGGAAAAATAGTCGCGCTTCAAAACAATTTCTAAGACCGTCCATTGCCAAAATGATCAACTAACTAACCCACAGGATGACAATTCCACCCAAAGTCGATTAAGTATTAAATACTTTGGCACGGGTGAGGAAGGAGAGTGGGCCTCGCGAAATGCCAGGAGGATTAAGTTGGAGCGGATATAGTGTGGCAGCAGGATGCTATCCGAGAGTTGCTGTTTCTCAATAATAGAAATGTCAGGAAAGGGGAACGAGGGATGGAGAGGAGGGGTGAGGGGAGATGTCCTCACTGCAAGGCCTCAGAAATCACAGCCAGTCGAATTCATCGTTATTACCTCCCACTCACACCGGCTTTAGGATGGCATTAACCTTTGCTGCTGAAGAAATTCATACTTGTGATGTTAAAATTCTGGCGAGGGCTTTATTGAGATTGTTTGAAAGAAAACTGCTTGATAATTAAAGGTCAGTGTAGTAGTTGTTTTTCAAATGCATCAAATGTTGTTTCCCCCCCCCCCCCCCTAGATATCTCAATCATTTCCACTTGTATGTTTGTTTTATAAAGTGCAGTAATCCCCAACAATCCATTAAAAGGCAGTTCCTTTCAGTCAAACAAACATTAAAACAACCTTAACTCACAGAGGAAGTGTTGCTCATTACCAGTTTCATGCTTTATTTTATAATGTTATATCTCTCCCTCAGCGATCATTTTGTCAGCATCAGTAATGCCTATAAATCCAACTGTGGAGGAGATTAGTCGCTGGGAAGTGCTGCTGCCCGCAGTAATTAAAATTCTGCTGGATGGCCAGGGTTTCTCTTTCCACCGTCTCCTCCCAACATCACTCGCTTCCTGTCTTACTCACTTCCTTTGTCCTTTTGTCCCTATCGATAGTTTTAATCAGTTACAGTACACTCCAGGCCTGATAGCAATATTCTTTTTGGACTTAAGCAGATGATAAGCAGGAGGAACAAAGGGCCTTTCTGAGACATAAAGCCAGAGATTGCCATTGACAGCCGTCTACTTTAGCGGCGTTAAATCTTATCACACGGATCATGAGTGGGCCGGTGTACAGTATTATCTAGAAAAGGGGGGGAAAAGCATCAGAGCTTTATTGTTTGTTATTCTGTTTAGCAGACATCTTTTTGGTATGGGTGTGGTAGTGAGAGTCCTCCTCCACTTCCAATTGCTGCATAACCAACAACTTCTGGTTGATGTGTGACCATGTGTGTGATGTAACAGCATAAACCCCTTTGAGAGTGCTGGAGTGTTGGATAATTAGTGAAGTTCCCATCCTCGTGTAGAAATCCACTCACAGACAAGTTGCCATTAAAGAGTGTCCGCGCACCAATTTCACCCAAGTCGTTCACAATATAATGATAATGAATGTTCAATGTTCAATGTGAGTTTTATCTGTTGATTTGTGGTGCATTTTTCTTTTAAATCAAACCATGTGGCCTTCAGCCAATCCTGCCTAGAAATGAACTACTGCGAAAAAAAAAAAAGAAAAGACCAACAACACAAACCCCGCTGTTGTCTCGGGCTGGCTGTCTTGCTCAATAAACACATATTTTATGACACTGCAGCTCATGGATTCACAATTGCACTCAATCACAAAGGGAATGGAATACCATTGTGCGGCATCTCCGTGCAGCATCAGCGGTATGCAAAGTCATTGCAAATTCTGTTTGCTCATATCTGACAAACAGCCCAATAATTTATCATTTTCACAACCCAACTTAGCTTTTTCAATTTGGACCACACTGCTACAGAGGAATACCATGTCCCCCCCCCCCCCCCCCCCCCCCCCCCCCCCCCCCCCCAACCCAACCCAATCGAATGGCTGTTATGTATATATAGAGTAATTAAAAAACAAATAAATATGCAGGCTTGTATGTAATGGTATTATGAAAAAAAATAAACTTGAGTTAAATTTTTGTTATTTTAAATTGATACATCCATCAATCATTTTAACCTCCTTTAACAAGGAAGCTGAAGCCAATCCAGGAGAAAAGGTAGACCACCTTGCTAATATGGTAGACATACAGAGGCACTCATGCATGTATAGTAATGAGAAAAAGCTGGAACCTGTGCAGAAAACACTCGTAAAGATACAAACAGTACAGAACGATCCCTACACTCGCAGGTATTTTAATCAAAATGTATAATTAATTTTTTTGTGGCCTTGTTTTAGCTTGTTCAATATAAAACAAATAATATAAAACAGCTAAATTCAATCATCATTAAACCATCTGCTTTTGGCTTAGTATAGTAATTTATTCAATTGTTTATGCAATAATATTATTTTCTGGCTAAAATATCTATCTATCCAGAAAATATTATGGTTTCAGTGAAATACAGCATTCCTTGAAAAATAATCACACTTTTTAATTACAATTTGAATGCACTGCGACCAATCAAAGCATAAATAGTTGATTTACCATTTAAGTATGTTTACTGTGAAGTGTTACCAGTATCTAAACACAGTAACATTTTCTAATTCACCTCCGCATCTGACATACACAACCAGGAAGTCCATGCCTTACATCTTGTGTCTTATATCACACACAGACTGGGGATCAGTGGAAAGGGGCAGGGCCTCTTGAGATAAATGTATTTCCGCTGTCATTCCTCGCCTCTCTGTTTGCTGCAGTAAATCTATTTGCTGCCTGAAACCTCTGGATGAGGAGCACAACCTCTCTGCGCAGACAAATATTTCCTTTGGTTACGCCCTCAGATCTAAAGTGACAATGCTTTGTTACAGATGTGGATGTTTTTTTAGGGGTTTTTTTTATGTACCCAGAATCACAACAAAGAACAGACATAAAAATACAGTAAAGCAATCAGCCCCTTATCTAAATCTGTCAGAAAGCAGTGCTGCCAACTCGGTGCAGCTCAGCAGTCTGCACTTTGAGAGATCTTTGATGACAGTAATCTGCCCTGTTTTGCAGGCTCTGCAGTGGACCATTTTTCAAACTCTGTGAGATGTCGCCATCATTGCTTTCTGATTTATTTATTCCCACCCAGTTTTTGACACTTGTTGCCACAAATGTCAGCTGTTTATCTGCTTTATCACCTTATCGAACCACCCTTTGTCTCTGACTTATACGGGTTGCTGTTGGTCGATGCGTCTGCATTTTATCCAGAAGTTCTCCTCGGAGTTATGAGCAAAAATCTGAGTTTTAATCAACAGCTTCGTCCGTGCAGTCGAAACCTGATTTTGTTTATGGCTCCCGTGACCTTTTCTGTACCATAAAACTCTGCCCGTGCCAATCTGGGTAATATCGTGGGGTCATCGCTTCATCAGTTATCTCTCTACTATAACAGCAACACGACCTAGACTCCCTCTGTCCTCAGCCATCAGACTGAGGGAGATAGATGGTTTTATCTGTAAATGTAGCCATTGCACTACACATGCTGACATAAATTCCCACCTGATAAGAGGAGCACTTTACAGGCCAGTTGGCAGGTCATGGCTGCGCCTGTACTCCCCTCCACAGCATGGAGAAGAGTAGTCACCAGAATATGTGGCTGCACATTTATATAAAGAATAAATCCAATGATACATTGTCTGATACTAAATAAATCACTGTGACCCCGCTGAACTATGTGTAATTTCTAAGAACTCTTTAAATCGATCTGCAAATTCGTATTGGAGCACATTCTTAATGGCGAGGAGCAATGCAGCTGCAACAATATAAAATAATTACCCTGCCATTAATCTGTAATAATGATTGTGTGTGTTTATGCTCCCGCACTGAGCTCCCCCTCCCCGGATGAAAGTTTCCCACATGTAGTAAATGAGTTGATTGTCACTGTGGCTCTGTGTGGCACGTCCCTCATTCTCAGATGTCAGTCCGGTGAGTCTGCCATCAGCACTATTGATGCTAAGCTTGATGGATATCACAAGGTAGGGAGCATCGACTGGAGAAAGCGACAGTGTTGTGCAGAGAGCACCCGGTTGTCTGGATTAGAAGAGTGCCACGGAAAATTCATCTAACGCGAAGGCAAGCACACCTCGAAACCAGTTTTAGAAAAGCTTTAACCAACCAAGTGTGGAAAATCCATCAGGACATTTAACAAGAACCACTTTTTTAAAGGACAAAAAAAACCAAAACATTTATAGGCGTATACATTTTGCTGAAATCATCAAAGTACATGGCATTAATGTAGAATTCAAAAAATGGAAAAGTTTAAGGACATTTTAGTCTATTTTCAAATGGTAATTCCAGGCAAAATTTGACATTTTTTGCCTTTAAAAAGTGAGAACTTATGCCATAAACATTGTACAAGAGAATATTAGACTGTACAACTGTGTCTAGTGAATTACATATTTTAGATAGAATTGTTTCAATACATGTAGTGAGACATAAGCAAACAAGATGTGACATGATTTATTAAACCTGAACGTAAGCATTTCAATTCGTCTTGACCTTTGATTTTCCCTTTCGTAAGGGTGTTCCCTAGCATGTGTAATCTTCTGATAAGTAGCATATTCTGGCTGAATCAGACTTTGTAAAAAGTATTGATACATAGGAATTTAACAGCCGTACCTGTTATAGTTATAGTTGTTCGATAAAGCAGTTTTTCATTTTAACTCACTTTTATCTATAATCGATATTATCGATATTAAAATGTGTTTTGTGTGTTTAGACTCAACAACATGAAAACTCTGAGTGACAAGGTTTGCTGAGCCGAGACTATGGACTCCCTGACTCACATTTGGCTATGTTTTATGTCTTTCATTTCATTTCTTCTATCACGGAAATGTGCTAAAGCTATCATGATACGTGGCTACAGAATGGCGGGGGGGGAAAAAAAAGGAAAAACAACTCTTTCAGACTCAGTTAGGATCAGTTTTTACCTAACCCCTCGGCGGACGGCCGTACGTATAGGCTGCCGTCCTTTTAACCTTGTGGTTGGCACAGCTCGCAGCACTGACACTCTGATGTGTTGGAGTGCTTGCTTATTCACCTCCCCCACGGGACGGAGCCGACAGGTAGCTGGAGCTGTGTGTGTGTGTGTGTGTGTGTGTGTGTGTGTGTGTGTGTGTGTGTGTGTGTGTGTGTGTGTGTGTGTGTGTAGCTGGCTGTTTGTGTTTGTAGTGATGACAAATGATGCCATAACCAGCCCAAACAATATGACTGTGCACTAATTTGATATTTAGGTATGATTATTGCTTCAAGGGCGAGCTTATAAAAAAAACAAAAAAACTTCTCACTAATATATAAATACTCTGAAACTCTAAAAATATCAAGGTGGACATGCACAAAACTACATAAACACACATCAAACCTTCATTTTGACATGTCATGTCACAAGGAATAAAGCAGGGAATACTGTAAAGACATGTTGGCTCACCTTTATAGGACCTGTTTACTGCTGTTCCTGGTAGGTTATCTAAGCTGCTTTTGTTGCTTCCCACTGCTGTAATTGGTTCATAAATCTTTTTTTTTTTTTTTTCAAGAACAGGTGTTGTGTCAAGTTCTGCATGGCTGCTGAATATTACGCCCCCCTCATTCGCATTCAATTAGGCTCTTCAAAAATAATGTGACTTAGAAATTAATTTAAATAATCAACTCCAACAGACCAATCTACTGATCTTCAAAGAGATAACTTGGAACAGTGCTAATTTTCTGTGACTTACACAATGCGTTGTGGATGTCTCAGGATTTAAACCAGAAGAAAACCACAACCAGTCATTATGTTATCAAGATGAAATAAATGATTATGGGGAAGGGGCGGGTGGTTTATTTAAGAACATCAGAGGAGCTGTAAAGCTATATTTAGATTGTTTTAGTGGAGGTTATCGTTTGTGAATGCGGCAAAATGTTGACTCGTAAATTTAATGATTGCAAAGAAAACAGAGGAGAAAAAAAACGGTGCTTTATATTGATGACGAAAAAGTCATCTAAGATTTAAAAAAAATAAAAAATAAAATGTTCTTTTGTGCCAGGAAATAGTATCATTCAACCTAAATCCTTCTCACAGGATTCATGGCAGATCAAACGTTCAACAATGAGACAATGTGTATCACAACATGTGTTTCCAGTAATGCTGGCTTCCCTTATGCTGGCAGTCCTGCCAAGATTTAAGGGATTAGAGCAGGGTTGTATTTTCCATGGTGCTACATCCCGCTTAACCTTGCGCTCCTGTGGCAGCTGCTTTCCACTCAGATTAACCATCTAATGTACACATTTTCCACATTTACTGTGGAACAGCAGCTTACTATTCCTCTTTTTTTTGGTCAATATGAACATTCACATCTCATTTTTCTGATTTTCCCCACAAATCTATTTGAAAAAAATATGCATTTATTTTGGGAACAAATGTTGACATTATTATTTTCAACCCCTGGAAGAGATCTTACCAGATGGACTCAGTATTGAAGTGGAGGGGCGACCTCATTTACGTATGAGTCATACTAATGCAGAAAAGTAAGTATCGGGAGGAAATGAACAACTAATTGCCTCATACTTGAAGTGAATAAAACAAAATAACGTGTGCTGTCTCTTCTCATTGAGCGGTTTTTGAGGGTTTTTGATCTTCAGGATAATAACTGTTTCATAAGCCAAGCTCTTGAGATCCCTCCTTCCTTAATTAGTTCCACATGTACTAATGCGCTTCATTTCATGCCAGAGATCATTTCATAACAGTTGGTGCCTTTCAGTTCAAATGTTTCATTTCCTCTTCTGGCATTTTGATATTAATAACATGTAATGCATTATTACCTGCTGGGCTCTGCTGCGCCGTGGTTGTGCGAGCATTACTGTGCGGCAGCGGTGCTGCGTCAAACCCACTTACAAGCAAGGCAGTGACATTGAATCTTGATTAGACAGGTATTTGAATTTATCTCCCAGTGCATGAATAAAAACACCTACCTTTTTATATAAAGACGTGTGAATTCATCTGCCCTTTCAAATCGTAAAGGTTATAAAAGCAACATCTGAGTAGGAATGCACAGTCAAAGAAAATGCATGTGATGAAAAGAATCTCTACCCCTGAAGGCTTTAAAAAAAAAAGTAAAAGAAAAAAAAGCCTGCTGCTGATTGGAGAAAAAAATAGACTGTACATGTGGATTTTTTTAAAAGCCAGAAAACAGTAAAAATTCAGTAAATAAATGCATGTTGTGGCACTCCCAAATGTTGAAATCTATTGTTTTAAATATTGATATAAAAGTTTCATATTATAAGTCCAGCAGTTACAATCTGCTTGAAAATATTATTTTTTTGTATACTGCACATAAAAATACTTACGTGTGAAGTTTGTACAGATAATCATATAAATCTTCTATTTTGTTAATCTGTCTTCATCTAAATATTTTGTCAACATGTCAAGTCTCTCCAGCCTTTTCTATTTCACCCATTTTATGTGGACCCCTGCCATATATTTCACATATGCAGGCTCCACGGAAGAGCTCAGCAGTGATGAGGGATGACATTTATGATAAATGCACTGACCATAAACTGTCAAATCATAGCAGAACCTACCTCCTGGCCGCTCCCTTAGTTACGCTCTGCACCGCCCCCCCCCCCCCCCCTCCCCCCCCCCCCCCCCCTGTCTTGTCCGTGTAACTCCCCCCTCAGCACTGTGCATGCCTGCCGTGTTGGACACACTTAGTCAGGGTTCACTTTGACGGCAGCGAGAGTGAGTCACGTAGTGGCCAAGGGCACGGGCAGCCAACGTTAGTCACCATTAAACATCTTTTCACCTCTCTTACCGTGACCCCTATTGAACTAAATATCCCCGCCTTGGTGTCACCCAAAGAAATGTAGAGGAGGAAATCAGGTGGTGTTTCTGAAGCGTGCTGCCAGAAAAAGAAAGGAGGGTAAAAGAGAGAGACACATATAAAAGGACACTGCAGGAGAGTGGATGGCAGTGGGTTACGTCTGCCGGCACACTTTTATTTTCTTCATCTCTTATTCATCCGCCCAGTTTATCTCCTGCTGACGAGTTGTCACTCTCCCAAAGTCTTTTGTCCTTTTAAAAAATACACTGAATAATTCACCCTGCTTCATGCGTGATATTGCGACTGTCAGTCCACATCACTTTGAAAACAGATAAGAGAGAAGTTTTTGGGTCATGTTTGTGAAACCTGCCAGAGGATACTGTTCAGTGCTGATGGTTCTGGGTAAGGATTTTCAAGATTTTTAGTGCTTGCAACTGTCCGGGGCCTTTCTAAAATGAAAAATGTGAGCAGGTCTGTTAGAAATGTGTCGCATCCTCTATAGACTCTCGGGAGAAGCTGCATTTTTTTTCTTTTCTTTTTTCAGTCAGGTATAGACCTGACTGAGCCCGGTTTAAGCTCTAAAGCTTTTATAAATGCACCATGAGCAAAATCCAGCATCAAGACGCCGAAGTGAGGCGTTAAACCGCAGAAACAAGCAAAGAACAGCAAAACAAGTCAAACAACAGAAACATCTTAAGCCTCCTACTGTCACAAACACTGAGGATGAAAGCTGTTTTCCATCTCTGCTGGTGGTGGATGGATTCGTGAGCTTAAACAGAAACACAAGCAACCTGAACTCTACATTCAGGAAACACAAGAAGGAGGGGGAAAGAAAGACAGGGTGGAAAAAAGGAGATTACATGACAATAAACAATAGTTTGTGGCAAATTACATTAGTGCTCTTCGTGTGGCTGACGAGGGTTGATATTGCAGCTTGAGAGTAACACAACATGGTTGATCACAGTCCAGGAGTTGAAAGTGGGAGCGACTCTGAAGAGAACGCTGAAATCAAGAGCCGCTCATCTGCTATCTCGCTGCGTAGCTTCAGAATAAACAAACCGCTGCAGATGTGTGTATCGGCTTTGATGTATGTCTCTTGTGCGTGTGATAGCACAGGGGTTAGTGCGGGCGAGGGTGTGGTGACCACCTGCTGTTTTTAAAGATCTCCAGGAGCCGAGCCGAATTCTCGAGAGAGCTCAAAGACGAGCATACAAAAGAGACATGAAAGAGGCAAATCAGAGGAGAATATTTCCCTCAGTGCTCAGGCATTGTCAGCGGTGTCACCAGTCACCAATTAAGGCTCCTCCAAGTTCTTCTGGTTCAAGTCAGTCCAGATGGCGTCCGATCTAAAAGCCCCTCGAAGGCAAATTCCATACAGAAGACTCACATCAGCTGACATTTAAAATAGAAGCACGGTGCTTCCTATTTTGAAAAGGATTACATATTGAAAGCTGAATTTTGGTTAAGTTTCCAGATATTATAAGTGGACATAACTTTGTAAGGACTTTTATTAAATTATATTACGGATAAATTATCTTTCTGGGATGGATGCTGACTTTAAATAGTGTCTCTGTTGTCCACTTAATATCAGTTTAATCACAAGACATTAGCAGATGCTACATGCACCGGATGGGAACTATAAAAGCTGGTTGACTCATATTTATCCTTAGATAAGACAACTATTGGATGCAGGACATAAAATAACAAGAGTATTTTTTTTTGTCGGCCATATACTGACCATATACTATAAATTCAATTCCCATGAAAGGCCTTAATTTATATAATTGTGATGCACTGTGATGGTAAAACCTATTTGATAATCATATCTATAGCAATATTAATCACCAGACATATTATTGTTATCATCGACAAAGAAAAACACCTTTCATTTATAGTTCTATGAATACAATTCTGGGAATTGCATAAAATGAAATTGCTCCACAATTCTACAATTGGTGACAATTTTTAGCAGCTGGGCTGTTTGTAGAATCTAATCACTTGTCTGAAAATTATGTTGTTTTAAAAAACATTTTGAAAAATGGACAACTCGCTTGAGCTCAATTACCTCGTCTGCGTCACACTCTGATCCGCAGGTAGCTACATACACCCCAACATTCTAACCACATGGGGTAAGATTATATACTGTACATAGATATATTTAAAGTGACAAATGCATCTGTCTGTGGCTATAATTGACACGAGTCGTCACAGATTTGATTTCTAAGTAGTTTCCATGAAAGGCCTTCTGATTGCTTCAGGTCGTATATAGTTAATCTGACTAAATGATCCACTGTTGTGTTCATGTGTTTCCTTAAGATTTTCTGCTGCAGTGGGTAATAACAAAAGCTTTTGTTGTTCCAGCTGCCGCAGAGAATTTAAGAATCTATATTTATAATCATAAGACTGCAGTTTCTTTCAGTCATTATCACACACATACCGTCGGAGTTTCCGAGGCTTAGGGAATTTAGTGCTTTTGTGATTCTTGCCACATTGTTCCAAGAGTTCTGGAGAGAAAAATGCATGAGTGAAGGGTTCAGTATCCTTTGACCTGGCGAGAAGTGCTTTCACAACACATCCAAGAATTAATAGTTCATAAAAGCAGCCCGGTGCCTTCCACATGCAGATGATGGCTGCATGAAAAGCCTGCCAGCACTGACGAGGAGACATGATGAATCACGTGTGAAATCGGATGTGAAGCGTGGTTCAACCTTGTGATATTGGAGAGGTGTGGGCTGACAGCTGAGAAAGTGTCTGAGTTATACATGTACCTTGTGTTTGACTCCGGTGTCGTCGTTCTGAGTGGTAAACGGCACAGTCTTGTTGCTTGCAAGGACCTGTAATTATTAACACTGGAGTAATGATGCAAAAATACAATGTTGAACACATAGAGGTGGACAAAGCAGGAGCAGAATTGTTGTGCTTTGAAACAAAACAAGAAAAACTGACAGTTATACAAAAAAAAAATTGGTGCAGTACTGCGTATTTATTCTCTGGACCCTAAATCCATTCAGGCTAAACCACTTTAATTTTCTCTCTTTTATTTTTTGACTTTTCCACACAGATTTGCTCGTGCACCACATGTGTTTGTAGATCCTCTTAGGGTAGCCATGCTTGAAATCCAATTTTAGTGAAGCTATAAAGCACCAAAAATAAATAAATAAATAAATAAATAGAAATAATACAAAAAAAAAAAAAACTTAGAAACTGAGATGATTCTTTCTATTACTCAGAAGCCAGCTGACAACAACAGCTCTGCTTTAATGCGGCCGTTGTTGTTCTTTGTTACAATGCAGGTGGAATCGGCAATGCTAATGTAAAGCTTGTCTCCGAAGAATAACAGCTGGCTGCCAAGAAACTTGTTCATCGTCTGGGCTTTATTATTTTTTTTACCGTCTGCCGGAGCTTCAGCTTTATTGGTTCTGCAGGTGCGCTTCAATTACCTGGTATGGTAATTTATAGCACTTCATAATAACATGCTCCTGCACCATGAGGCAGAGCTCTCTTTTTTTTTTTTTTTTTTTTTTTTTTTTGGAAAGCTGAAATAAGATTAGAGCTGAATATCTGATGTCTTCCAATCATATGTGAGCACACTCGGCAACAGTTTACTGAAGCAAATTGTTGCAGCCACTTGGAAGAGCTATTTTTAGGTCAAACATCTTGTGGCTCTTAAACAAATCATTTGCTTATTAACTCTGGAATATCAAGTTAATATGCTCAATGAAAGTTTTATTCCAACCACAGAGCTTCCATTTGTGACATACATGGGATGATTTCGATGGCTCATTGGAAATCAGGTCGGAAGACAGATAGATGTTAATAATGCCTCACTTCAACACAATAAAACAAAAACAAAAAAATAGTCCATTACAGATGTTTCAGGTGTGAGCTAAGATATCGGTGATGCCGCCATGAAAGATAGTTGCCAAAGGCAATGGTTATAGGAGAAGTTATTTGGACATTTTACTGTGTTTTGCTCCAGAAAATATCCTTAAAATTGTCTTAATGTTGGAAATTTTTGGTACTATTTTGTTCTTTTTTTAAACTTATACTCTGTGCCACAACAAAGAAAAACTTATTATACGGTATTTTATTGGTCTGGTCCACTCAAGATAAAATTGGGTTGTATGTGGCCCCTGAACTAAAACATGTCTGACAGCCTATTACTCATCAACAAATCTCATTTAGTGCTTATGGGCCAGCCATTAAAAACTATATGTTATACTTCAATGACAGCTTTAGGTCTTTAAGACCTTTATTAAATGTTTCTTGGTCCTGTCTGCTGGCTAGGTAGCCTCAGTCAATATAGTAGATTTTACAAAGGGTCTTTCCCTCCATTCCCCTCAACCACGCTGCAACCAGCTGACATGTTATCCGTTGGTTTGTTTTCCCTTCAGTTCTTGGTTTATCCGACGGATTTCGATCCTGTAATTTTGCTTGTATTCCACCCGTCCTTGACATTGTAAACGCTGAATAATTTCTGTGCTATGTGAAGGGCAGAGATGTGGAGCGACAGTGGAGAAGTACTTTCACAGTCTCCATGGAGCCAGTCAAGTTTAAAATGGAAAAAAAATGACTTAATGTTAACTCTAAAATGTAATTTTTAATGATTTCTCTCTTCTTTTTTTTTTTTTTTAAATTCTGGTTCTACCTCCCAACTGGTTACAGTGGACATTATCTCTCATTATTATCCGTGGCAATTTCATATTTTAGAATATCCTGGACTCCCTTTCACTCCATCATAAAAAGGTACAGCGGCACTATATGAAAGGGAGCATTTGAATTGCGCTGAAGTGAAATTACCACAAGTGGTTGGCAGATATGTTTAATATAGCCGTGTTGGTGGGAAGAGCAACATAAATTTCAGCTGCAGAGTTCTTCAGAAGTAGACAATACATCACATTGTTTTTGGAGAGGACGACTGTTGACCTTTCAGCTGCTCCTCTTCTTCCGAAAGGCCAATAAACCGACTTAATTTGTGCCTACTATTTGAACTATTGTCCAGATGTAATGTTATCGAGCCAAGAAAAAAGTACCACTGGAGAGCACCACGGAAACATGCCGGATATAAACATGAACGAAACACTCTATATTCACTATAATAATGCAACACTGTACTGTAGTGTTTGGTACCTTGTTTTTTGTCTTTTTTTTACTACTGTCAGTAACAATTCTGCAAGCAAAGAAGGCAAAACGCAGCAATTGTCATGTCATAATATTTCATTCCATAAAAAATATTACCGTGATATATGAGTGCGATGCTTACAACATTCTTCATTGTGGCTTTCATTCCTGTCTTGTATCTTTTCGTTGGTGTGATGTTTACCTTATTAAAGTTGAAAATAGCGAATCCAATGCCTGAAGTGGGTTGAAAGTGCTGAAATCATCATAAATAAATTGAGTCATGAAAGTATACAGACACTGTCTTAAAGGAAATCAAGTTTATTCTGAAATGTGAATTATATTTTACAGTTAAGTAATGTCTACTCTCATTTTCTACAGTGAAACACGTTTTGCAGCAGTGCTGTGTTCACTGTGATTTATTTCACAGTATCAATATCTTCAGTGCATTTTGGCAAATGTGCTGTGAACTTTACCGTGTGTTTGTTTTTGTTTTTTTTAACTTTGATATTCTGAAGTAATGTAGTTGTTTTTGTCAAAATGTAAACGTAAAACTTTGGTTACAATTTGTAATCAGCATTTCAGTCATATCAAAATAATAACTTTCTTAGTTTTTTTCCCCCTTTTACAGTATATATGCATTGGTAATTGTTCTTATGTAACAATCCTCTATTACAATAGCTTCAAAGATTTTGATTGTGAATGACTGCTGTAGTTGTTATTGGACATCAATAATCATTCGTGAACTGTTACCAGTCAAGGCTAACTGTTTGACACAGAGGGCAATTATTATCCAACGTTTATTTACCTTTTGGTAATTCAGTGATATAAACGAGATAGTGAGCACAAATACATCAGTATTTATGCAAAATAAAAGGCGCATTGAAGACCGTGTGCTTACTCCAGGAGAATGCAGATTTTATGTGAAAAGCTCATGGAAATGCGACTTCGAGTCTCCTGCAGGGTGCTTCTTGGCTGTGAAGGGTCCTGTATCTATCAGACCTCTACAGGAACCACTGTCATCCATCACTGTCAGTGTTAATATTGTTTCCCTTCACCTCCCAATAGGCAGCTTGTGTTTTGGTTTACAGCATTCATGTTTTCAGACTCGTGTACTCACAGGCCCTCACCTGGCTGTGCTCTGTGGCGTCCCCCTGCCAAAACGCATAAAACTAATTTCAACATTACATGCAGCCGGCATATTAAAACGCCTCTGGTCGAACGCGTCTTTTTCTCTCTTTCTCAAACTCTCTAATGGCTGCCTCCGTGACTTATTATCGTTTGTGTTTTACATTTTCATCCTTGTTTGAAGGTTGCTTTGAAAATTTGACATTTCTTGGATCTGATTCAGTTAGAAAATTAAGATTTGTGCTTCAATTGATTGAATTTTCCACCACCATTACTGTTGCTAGAGTTTCATACTCAAGGGCAGAATTAATAAAAAAAAAAAAAGTGCCTGAAGAAAGTGTGCTTTTTTTCCCTTCAGGTATTGACACCGACTAAAATATTTTGAAGCTTTCGTCTTAAGTGCTGAACGCCCAAGCTGAAAGCTGCAGCGGAAGAAGTCACCCTGTAGTTAGTAAACCAAAATGATAGACATCGTTTAGCCTCTCCTATGTTTATGTGACTGTAGTTTCTGCACTCTGACACTGCTTTCTAGTATTTCTGTCATGAAATGAAACATCACGCTGGAAGAATGAGAACCTTTTTGCGAGTCTTACTGGCTGAGAAGTTGTCGTGTTTTTTTATTTAAGTGCGATCTAACCGGCATCTGTCAAAAACATACGTCAATTTCGGACACGCTGGGTCTGTGTTCCCTCTGGCTTTTCTCCTCTTTTCTGCACCCTTTGACCAATTATACTGCTTTCTGCTTTCAGAAAATGCTCTCATCGCGCCCATTCTGAGTGCCGAAACAATTTTAGTCAGCTCATCCACCTCCTTCCAGCCAATCCCGTTATACATAAAAGTCAAAGTTCACTCTTGAACGCGAACACTTCTTTAATCCTCTAGACTCTGAAGAGTCTTCATCTTTATTAAACTCAACTTTAATCTTTTTCATGGACACTCTAAAGCTACGTAGTTTCAACAGCATGGGAGAAAAAAAAAAGAAAAAAGAAAAGATTATGGATAAGAAAATACAGCCCACTCCCTTGCATCTGTTGGTTGTCCTGGTCACTACACCAGATGTGACTGAGGAAAAAAAACAACATTGAAGTTACAATGTCTGACATGCTCTTCATTGCAGGTTGAGGAAACGGTACATCCTGCTCGAAGCAACAGACAACAGTTTGCCATGTTGCACAGAATGCCATTGAGTGCTGTTATTACAATCACCTGGAAGCACATTTCGACAAACATGACTGTTTTAATGGTTTTACTTCTGCCACGTAAGGGTTGTCGTGGATGCGGATTGATGACACGCGATACTGTCTCACGGGAAAATGGCTCTTGGTTTGATTTACAAGGGGAACTATAGAGAAGTGTACTGTCGAGAGTGCGTGTGTGTGTGTGTGTCTGTATGTGTGTATGAGTACACCAGGCATTACTGATCACAGGAGAGGTGGAGGGTGTCAGACTATAAAGGGGGGAGACAAATGGAACAGACAGTCAGGTGGGAAACAAGGGTACGAGGTAGATTGTGTGAGATGTTTAGTCTGGACTTAAATAGACACAAAGCCTGCATTTATTTCATGGCAAATGGCAGGACGCTTATTTTAATGGACAATAACACAGCAGGAGCAAATTCCCTTGGAGTGTAAAACTGAGACAATAGATGTAGTGTTCGTGCATGGTCGAACAAAAGAACATAAAACCTTTTTGAAAAATGAGAGATAATTCAGAAGCAGAGAGATATTATTCATTCAAGTAATAGAAAATCAAATGTTCAGAGTCTGGCCAGCAACATCGCTGAGCGATGACCCAGATGAAGGTAAAGGAAGATATAGGACCCTTGCGGAGCATGAACGCAGGTGGTGATGGAGGAGGGGGCTGGATGGTTAGAAGGAAAAATGCAGATTATGTCAGAGAGGAAGAGGGTTGCACGCCATGTTTTCTGGAGGTGAAGAACATTCATTTTAAGTCAAAGTATAAAGAGCATAGGATAGAGATCAGCTGTGGAAATATTTGTAGGTAAATAATTACAGGAGTGGAAGTTGACATTTCTTTAATGACGGTATGTGGCAGCTTTATTTCAGCCTGGTATATTCAAAGTGTTATTGTATTTATTTACAAACAATTAGAGGTTACCTGTGCAACCTCTATCAGATCCACTAGTGTGAATTTATGTGCATACAGATTTTTTTGGATTTTATTTATGTGGATGCAAGTAAATGCAGGACAAATGAACTCACTATGAGCTCACTTCATATGCACTAGCTCCTCGCCAAGTGCAAATCAACTCATTAAGCAACATGTAGGCTGTTTTCTTTCAGGATGCAATACGACTGCATCTGTGCCATTAGTTCACAGACCAATGACCGATGAAGCGCATTGTCATTTGCTGAAAAATACACATGGGAAATCATGAGATTATGTTGCATCCAACTCTGAAGTGCACAATAAAGGGACACACACAACAGTTGTGTCAAGTGTTGTCAGGATAAAGGCCATGATGGGATGAACTTTACCAACAAAAAAACATACATTAAAAGCTACCGGGAGCAAAGCAACCAGCCGTTCGCCTTCTTTGGTGGTCTCCCCTTTGATGACCAACCTCTGACAATAGTTTCATTAAAAAGGATACGACAGCGTGTTATTCATTGCTTGAAGCCTTGCTGGCCATCTTGCTGGTGATTGAATTTCCAGATTGTGACTGACATATGATAACGAACTCGCTGAGTCCTTGAGGGCGAAATGAGTCTCTTTGTTGCCTCTGGTTTGTGACTAATTCGGTGCTGTAACAGGAACCTCCCCCTGAGATACAGAGTATTGACAAGTGTTGCGGCCGACATAGGCATGTCAATCTATGACAAGTACACAGATAAGGTTGGAATCGCTGGTGCAGCCTTTTAGCTGTTCCTTCCTTGAGCTGATGGATTTGTTATGGAGCTGGGAAATCATTTGAAGAGGGGCGGAGAGTGCGACATCAATCAAGTAGCTTTTAAATTCACCGCTAATGCCTGAGCTGTCAGGGCCAGACGTACGACCCCCCCCCCCCCCCCCCCCCCCCCCCCCGCCTCCCAAAGAACACTCGTTACTGTACAGCATGGCTCTATTTACAGTTACATTATGGACTTCAGCATTACATTCTGATTAACTGTACACACCTAATGCCGTAGTCCGACTGAAACCACATAAGTATTAAAACTTGAGCCATGCACAACTTTCACAATGACTGTTCCGACACATTCAGCATTTTTCTCTCAACACAATAAACGACTGCAGATTTTTTTGAGTGGTAAGTTTTGTTTCACCCACAGCTCTCATCTTAATTGACTCCACCATGGAGTAAATGAGAAGAAAATGAAAAGATAAATTACTCTAATGGAAGGAAATGGAGTGTGAAGAGACACATTTCTCCCTGTTTTTTTTTTTTTTTCTTCTAAGATGCGGAGCATCAGTAAATTGAAATACAACAAAGATTTGGCATCTTATAGCAGCATGGTTACAGAGGAAAAGGCCATTTTATTAGTAGGCTTTTACACAGTAATGCACAGTCTCATTTCTTGATTATTTGGGGGATGATTCTGGAAAAAAAAAAGGGGGAATTCTGGAGAATTAATTTCTTTGGTGGGGGGGATCTGATGCAGTTAAGCAAAAATGAAAAATTGAGATTCTGAAACGATTTCTTCCCAATTAAAATGCATTCAACCCTCTGCCGCACAGTTCAGATTTGTTCAAGGATGGCCCATTTACCCCCTGCAGCTTAAGTGCTTTACAGTAGATTTCATGCAAATACGAGTGCTGGGTAGCTGTGTGTTTGTTCTGCTCCAGCTTAAAGGTCAGGCCATATGAGCTTCCGAGCACCATTAAGACACAGTTTGCTTAAAGCCTGTCTGAAGGACAATGCTCAATGAACCAGAACAGAGACAGGCCATGATAAATGAAAAGGAAAAGTTATGGTTCCGCTCAATGAAGTCAAAGGGCAGATGGAGGATAAGAGTGCGTCTCATCTCAATATGCTGTTATCCTCCTCACCTCTCAAAAAAACAGACAGACAGTAAAATGAAACTTTGATGCTTTCGAAATTGGAATGTCTGCTCAGTCATGGATGCATTATTGCATTTTTGGATTGTAAATTACTGAGCGAGGAATGAAATGGTGACCTTTTGTTTCTTCTTTTTTTTTTTTTCCCTTCACTCGTTTCCGAATTGCTTGTCCCAGACTTAACTTAATTTAATTTTCTTCGTTTCCCTCCTGCAACATTTATTTTTTCTCTCTTTGTCTATATTTTTCCACTTTCGTGCACCTGTCACACCCACAAGCAAAATTAAATGATCAATTCATTAAGTCGACTAATGGAATCATTTATCAGTTTCACCCCATTATTTCCTATACTCCTTTCCTATCGCTTTATGCAAACCTTGAATCTGCACATACTGCAGGAAGAGCGGGAGCAGGAAACAGGAAATTTTCACCTAAGGTGTTAGGATGAATTTGTGAGTGCAAGCCTCCACTGAGAACCCTGGAAGGAGTCATGTAGAGCGATCTGAAGGCCTCGTATCTGAGCCCAGCGGAAGCCGCTTATTGATTTGCTTGTCTAGTGGCTCTCTGTAATAATAAGGAAATAAAGCCCCTGGATATTAGGAGATTGATGTCAATCAGCGGCCTGCCTCAAGTGTGGCTTGTCCCATCTTATTAGCGCGCTCTCCATGCACTGAGTGTTCACTGATGACTCCATTGATATGCAACTGAAGAGAGGAGGCTGTCTGTTGCCATCTTGAGGAGCATTCCCCCATGATTGCTCACTCTGTCATCTCAGTCAGGATAGACTGAGAAATTACCGTGGATTCCTGGAATATTACGGCTGTACATCCACTGTAAATGTCACCCATAATGAGGTTGGCTGGACACTCTTGATTTGAATCGGGTCTACAGGCTGTAGGACTGCAAACACTCCTCATGATTTTAAACATATTTCTGTGACTATTTCATTAGAGAAGCATAGAATGTCTTGGTTATTCTCTTCATAAAATAGATTTATTTTATTTCAGTTTATCTTTTCATCCATCCGTCATCTGTACAGCTTCAACCCCAGTTAAGGGGAACTTCAGCTGATCCCAGCTGATGTTCTGGGGTAAGGCCGATTTTTCCTCGTAATTTAATTGAAACAGTGAAAGTCCATATATTCTAGTTATTACAAACTGAAATATTAAAATTCTTTTTTTGTGTGTGTTATTGTACATCATTTTAGCTTGTAAGTCATGAAAATACAGTATCTCAAAAATATTCAAAGATTTCATAACAGAAATGTTTCTCTTACTTCTGGTCACCATAATTACAATTACAAAAAATGCTGGAAACATTTACCTATTTTGACATTGTACAAAACACTATTCATTTGTGATAAACTTTGTTTGTCTGGGATTGGATATCCTGGAGGGTATCGTAATGACTTGTAAAATCCACACAAAGCTGATTTTCTGTGCTTTCTGGTACTTTTTGACTCTTTTAAACATCACAAATCATGTAGGAGTTACCATAATGTAAAGTATGCATGCGTAAAGAGGGTTAATGGGTAATAATATGCTTTTCAGTGAAGGAAATGGTTTTCTTTTCACAAGACAGTGCACTTTGCCTTGTTTTCTTTTTACATAATTGGATTTGATTAGACTTCCTCTTATGTTCATTCTGATTAGTCTAACTTTTTAAGTGGTGTTAAAGTTTAAGAAGAGGGTTGTTTTGTCCTTAATGGTGGTTGTAATGAAAAAGGAGGCCACTCATGTATTGTTCTCTTTATATTATTGTATTTAAAGCTGTGCCTGTCCTCACTGTGTCGTACTGAGTGAGCACACACAGAAGGAACATCTTGCTAAGTGAATTTCCCCTGGGATAATAAATTGTATTTTATTGTATTTGTAGCACTACTTAGAGAGAGACAACAGTAATCTCATTCTGTCATGGTAACTACCACCTTTAATTTATGAATTAGCTCTAATTAACCAGGAACCGCGTTGTGTGATGTGATGCAGTTTTAGACATTAGCTCCTGGGTGTGCGGCACAGTTTCTACTTTCAGCTTTTGGCTCTGCAGAACTAAATGAACTTTAAATGAGATGCAGGGAAACAGAAGCCTCTGCGATTGTTAGCGTCTGTCGTCTCCTTGTGATTTATCTCAAATCTTGTCACGAGCTTTGTCGCAGGATGACTTGATGCTACTTGCTGGTGTGTCAAGGGTTATGATAGCATGACACCCATTTTGTGAACCTGACAGAGCACATCAGGATCACTTTGTTCTGAGAGCTCACTGGTTGAGCCAGCACACGACAGCAGATTTATAACTGGTTGGAGTCCTTCAAGCACAATAAATGTAAATAGGTTGTCAGCAGAGTGTGATTTCTTTTTTCACTATGTATGGAAAAGTGCAGGGCTCGCCTATTTTTTCTTTAATGGAAAAAACAAAACAAACCAAAAAAAAAACAATGATTGGCAGAAGTTGTCATTTTTCTCAGTCTCTCAGCAACAAATGAACAAATTTGCACATTGCTATTTAGAAGCTTGTTGTCGCTCCATAAATATTTCACATCTTGTGTGATTTAAAAAATAAAAAAGAAGCTCAATTTAGTTTCACATTATACTTCAATAAAAAAATGCAAACACTGCAATCAAAATAAAAAAATAATGTGCTTTAACTGTCAAAAGTAAAATGCAAATAGCAGGAATCCAGCAAAGTATTTGTGGTAAAAGCAGAACAGAGTGTACATATAATATAAATGTCATCAAATTATACCAGAGATTTACAACTTAATTTCAACTTCAGGAGAACGTTGGGCCTGTAAAAATGATATGTGTGCACACGCATGTGGAAGCTGATTTACTAATGAGGCTTAAGGAGGATCACATCTGACAAGCCTGCAAAGTAACACACACTATCGATTTAGCACGTTTGCCTTCATGAATAAAGAATATCGAGTCCGTCTCACTGATTGAGCTGGAATTTATAGTCATAAATTAATGCAACACAGACTTAGTTTATCTTTGTGTCTGTTTTTAAAAAAACCAAATCTGCTCAGCCTTCAGCAGAGAGGCTGCTGTTATTTCAGTGAGAGGCTTTTCACCAGCTCGCCCACAATTACTTGTTTACATTTTTATTATAAGACATTTTCTTGAGCTGTATTTGCTTTTATTTTGTGCTTGTGGGGCCTCTGTGTGCCATCCGATCACTCCGTGGTGAACCAAATAAGCACAAAAATATTTTTTTTGTAATTTTAACAATAAATCAATTCCAGACATATCATAAACATACTGTATACAAAATACAGATGTATACAAAAACGGATTTGAATGCATCTATACGTACTGTATTTACACCTATTTACTTTGTGCATCCACACACATGTATACATAATTACCGAAATACACATCCACACAACTTATGGAAATTAGTAAATCTATATTTTATGAAATACATATACAAAAATAAATAATCTATACCCATGTACCATGCACATATTGGTAATTCAACATGTCTGAAAAGGGGTAAGAGGAGTGATACTGTCTGATTTTTCCAGAGTAAATGGAAAACCATGATTTGAATACTCCGGTTTTCATGCAATGTCACTCATAGTTTGATTTTAAGACAAACACCCAAAGCCTATTTGCTTTGTACACAATGTTAGTAAACAAAACAGATCTATTTTTTTAACTTAAAAATGATATGCAAATCTATATGATACGCAAACCCATAAAGAAAATATTCGTTCATCCCTTCCAACAAATCACACCCTGATTGATGCATTAATTCACATGAATTTTAGATGGAGCTAGTTTTAACTGCTTTATTAGAGGAAAATTGATTAATAGTATTACCATGGATTAATTTACGAGCTATTTTCATCAATAATTCATTTGTAAGAACTCTGTAAATAAAGAGAAAGGCCCACACAATTACACAAATCACTGGTTTGTAAAAGAAAAAGGAAAAAAAAAGAAAAGAAAAGAAGAACCTTGGTTTAGCCCACTAATCAGCTGCACCTCAAAATTATTGAAAACCACATTGAAATCATTAAAATCATGAAAGGAAAAAGCTGTGATTTGAAAAGAAAAAAGCTGCACATGTTTTGAGTTACGCAAATAATGATTGTTCCCTGAAACCTCAGCTGTAAACACCCAATTAACGCTCAGACATCAGAACAATGTGGCAGCGGTGCCTCTCGCCTCTGTAATCACCACAGTGAGGTCTCCAACCTGTACACATTGATCGCGTATTGATCAGTGTATGAGAAACTCTGGTTTAACCCACTTCTTCACTCTTACTCTCCACACTCACTCGATATTCTGACTGAAGGGCAGCAACTGGATGTTCAAAATCTGCCCAATACAGATAGAGACAGAGCGGAAGGCAGAGATAAGAAAACAGGAGGTAGAGTGTAGTTACTACACTCCTGCAGCAATAACAATTTAACATACAGTGTGCGTCTGTGTGTGTTGCAGATTCCTCTGTACTTACAGTTATATTGTGGGGGGGGGGGGGGGGGGGGGGGGGGCAGCTTTATATACTCCAGTCATTTATGAAGACCTTCCTTTACACTCTTTATTCTCTCTGGTAGTGAGACATGTCAAATATGCTTAGTTCGCCTTTAAAGCGTGGTTTAGGCTGCTCTTGTTGTGACAGAATAAGGCTACAAGGAAATGTTCCTCCTCCATCTTAGAACATCAAAAGATCTTTGAATTGCTTCTGTCGCCGAGGAAGATGAATGTGGCGTGTTGTCGCGTCTGTCAGTAAAATATAAAACCATGTGTCAATTCTGTCAGCTCGGGAGAGGCTTTGTAACAAAATTGTTTACTCTTCCCTTTGAATGGCCTGATCAAACTTTTATTAGCGTGCCGGCTGGTGGTAAAACTACTCTGCATCAGCAAAATGCTACACGGGCGTGCAACTACTTTACAAGTTTTACGAGCAAGGCAGAGCTTCCCCCCTCATAGCTGAGTCCATTTTCACGTCAATTCAGACACTATTCCTCATTTAAAACCTTGATTCATGTTTGCTGCACTCAACAACCCTGCCAAAGAAGATTTTTGCACGGCGAACGCTTTAAATTAGATCTTCAGACTTGTGAACTGTATTCATTCATTCATTCATTCATTTATTTCTGAATTAAAAAAAATTTAAAGCAAGAGAAACTTATTATTTCAACTCGTTATTTCAAATATGTTAATTGAGTCCTTCGTCCACACTCTTTTCTGATGAGTTGTAACAGCAATAAAGAGCATTTTAATCTCCATAGACTTATAATCAACCTCTCCTATGGGTTAGGCTCTGAGTCTGCGTTCATGGAAAGGTCACTCGATTGCATCGCTAGAAGGTTACATTATTATCATTTCTACCATCACTTGTGGTTTTCACTTCTCGGTTCTACTAGTCACACAGCAGTACAAGAATTTGATGTTTCAGGAACACATTGTGAGAATATGATTTTTAGCACTGCACATTAATGAAATAGTTGTAAGGCCTGTTGATCAGTATTGAGTGAAGGACGCATCAGTCCTGCGGTACGAAGGATTAACACATGGAGTCAGACAAGCCAGGCCTCAAAGGAAGGAACAATTAGTCTGCTCACATATATAGTATTCATCTAGTATATTACAATAATTACAAGCACATAATATGTGTTTCTCTAACCACACACTGATGGAACATTTAGATTTGATCACTCAGATTATAAACACATACGCACAAAAAAATCTGTGAGATGGTTCTCCCACAGGTCGCCGCCTGGCACCTCAAGGGCAAATACGTAAGCAGAGATAACAGACAGAAACTCATTAGAGTCCAGAGACTCACACTGGGAGTCTGTGTATGTTTGTGTGTGTGTGTCTTGACTCCTTGTATGAACCCCCTGACTGCCTTCTGAGGTCAAATGAAAACAACAAGTACTCACACCCACTGGATCAGACTGGTTCTGTAGTGTCACATGGTCCCTCCTTTGCATGGATGGATACTCACAAAGATTGACAAGACTGACAGGATGATGTAGATAATTTGCATGTTAGAGACTCCCCCTCCAAGAATAAATGTAATTGACCCCATTCTCCAGGACTCTTCTGCTCTCATCTTATGTGGCGTTGACAGTCCTTTGCCAAGTTTGAACGTGCGTGATGTGCATGCACCCTGATGAGAAAGTAAACATCAAGTTGAGACCGAAAGCATCTTCTGGAATGTTTTCCCCGCATCAAACCAGAACACGCTAATAGATTGGAATCAAGCAGGCATAGAAAACGGACTGAACATCACTTTGGAATTTCATTTATCACTGAATGTCAAGCATGTTGACCATGAGGAGCATTTGAGATAGGCTACTGCAAGCTGATCTCTGAATAACGTTTCTTAAATAATCTTACATCTGTTTTGGATTCCTGCTGAGGCTTTTTCATCCCTTTTGGAGAGCGGTAATGGAAACACTCACATAGGGATATCTCACTCATTTGCAGCCTGTGTCAACAACATCCTTTCATCTACGAGCGTGAAAAACCGCGCTGGCAGCTACTCTGCCTCATTAAGACATACTGTCACCCCAAATGCAAGCTAATTAAGGTGTCAACGCTGATGGCATTGTTTCATGTGTACATGCACATAGGCATGTGGGAGGATAGCACTATTATTTTCAATATTTAGTTTATCCATAATGCATTCTGTATATGAAAAAAAAAAAAAAACTTTTTTTTTGATGGACACATTTGATCTTGAGGTAATATGATGAGAGTTTTTGAAAATCAGATAGGGGGCTGTTTAACTGTGCTTTAATTTAAACGACAGCCAAAGGTTGATCAAAATATTTTCAACACACACAAATCTAATTATCACAATAGTGACAAACCTTCCAGGAAAATGACAAAAGAGTCATAAAGGACTCTTTGTTGTAATCTGAGTGTGTCTCAGCTGGGAAATACTTGGTAATTTCATTATTTCTTAAAAGCTTGCTGAGCTAAGCTACAAGAAAGATCTTTCTTTTCTTTTTTTTTGCTCATGCTCATTCTATGTGGTGCATTTTGCACAGGGGAGAGTAATTCATTAGTTTTCCCCAATCAGCTAATGTGAAGAAAATGTATCAGATAATGGTGAAAATATGGCCCTTTTGGACTCACAGTGCAGCAATTTGACTTTAAAATGCACTGGCGGGGCACGAACTGATTGTCTATCTGCAGCTGTTAAAAGCTATGCTAATGTTTAAAGCGACAAATGGCAGAGGTTAGTCTCCTCAGTTGGTTTTTTCCCACTCTTTCTAAGCAAAGGGCATCTTTTCTTCTACTTTTTTAGGAGGCTGTCGGTAATTTTAACATGCACTGATATGCATTGAATGGTTTATTTCAACTTGTATATACATATTAGATATTATTTCATCAGGTACGATGGAGTGACTTTTCCTCACATTCTTCCACACTGAGTATACATACATACATGCATGCATGGGACTGAACTACTAAAGGTTTACATGTACAGTATAAATACAAACATGATGTTGCACACACACACGTTTGGAGGTTGATGTACTGAGAAGGAACACACACTATCAATCCAGCGCGTTTGCCTTCATGAATATGGAATATTGGGTGTGTTTTCCAGATCCTGCAAAATCCTGGGAGGAGTTTTTGCTAATAGATGAATATACAACGTGCAATGTGATTTACTACCTCTGAAAAAAAACATTTGTATTATTTATGATTGCCGCACATTCTGTTCAAAAAGGAGGAGCTCAGCTGGTTCGCCACAACTTTTGTTTGGTTAAATTATTATAAGGTATTTTCTGCGAGCATTAAATTTTGAGTTTGTGGCAGGTCATTTCCCATATCGCATCGTTTTGTTTGCAGTTATTTGTAATTGTAACATTAAACAACTTCGATAATACATTTTAAATCATGAATTTACAATTGACACGTAACATCTCACAAAACACAAACCCAATGTGGAGTCCATTTGAAAGAGTGTTCGATTTAGCAAGCTTAGTACAGTATCATACTCTATTGCACTGTATCCAAATCAGGGTCATCGGTAGCTCACCATTAGTTTAAGAAAGAAAAAAAAAAAGCTGTTCCCGATGGCCTTCACAGAAAACAACAACAACACACACAAGCTAATGATGAGCTACTTTTTCAAAGGAACTATGTGTGTGAAAAAACATTGCTATTCATCCTAGGTCACTGAAATGTTACAAATAATTCACTTATTGTAATAAGGCGTCTAAATGGGAATCGTCTATCTGGGAATCGTCTAACTGGGAAGCGTCTAACTGAGATGAAACCCTCCTTCGCATTCACGCCTATATGAATTCACTAAATCTATAAGGATGTCTTTTAACTGTCTAAGGAAACTGGAGTTCCCAGTTATAAAGAAAGAAAAAAAAATGAATATATATATAATGAATTACTTTACTTTAATCTTGCAGGGATTTTCATGTCATCTAAACTATTTGTGTTTTATATAAATCGGATCAGCTTTGCAGGGACAGTGAAAAAAGGAGCAAATATTGTCATGGTTTTGCCTGTTTAAAATAGATGGGATTTTTACCGACCAGAGATTAAAAAAAAAAGAAAAAAAAGAAGAAACTCAGCAGGAATCAGGATATACAGTACCACATAGACCAGAGATGGGAAGCACATCCCCCACCCAATGCCCTCTAGCAAATTGCAAAATGCTGATATTGACTGATAAGAAAGATATCACAAAGACAGAGGTAGCCAACATGTTCAGCTTTAATTTCTTCAAGTGTTTACTTTCACTATCACCTTGAAATTATGTCCCATCCACTGATGGCGAGTTATCATTTCATCAAATATCAAAAGCATCTGCCCGCGGTTGTCTATCTGTGAATGTTTCATTAAAGCTCAGTCACCTTTTTTTAACGGATTAGCGGTGTCATTGACAAAACAGCAAAGAGACTGTGCTGAACATACTGTGCGGTTGCTTTTACAGTGTAAGACTGCAGGATGGATGTTAAAAGCATGCGGCAGAATCAAGTATCTCTACTGATGTAGAATAATTATTTTATGAACGTTGGATGCATTTTCCTCCATTGATTTGTTGTTGAGAGAATATTTTCAGGGGAGGGGGATGAGTATACCGACCAGCAAAAAAAGGCCTGAGTAAAACATGCATGGTATTTTTATTTATTTTTTATCTAACGGTACTAATACTACTTGGTGTTAATTTCTCTGACGTTTCACTGCCTGTGGGGTGTGTGATTGTGGGATTTGCCTTTGATAAACTTTCTCTTTCTACAAGCCACAGCTCATGACTGTTGGTATCAATGGGGTACAGAACCATAAAATAATGTCCTTCACAGTATTCTAATTAAAAGTGAGCGACACACCATGTCATCTCGCAAAAAAAAAAAAAACCCAAAAAACCCAACAGACTTTAACAGTGGGACTGCATCCTTCACGGTCTTATAAAGCGTATATTGCATCTTGCTAGTATGACTGATATATCTCAATCATTTAGACATATTTATGACTATTAAAGCTTCCGAAATGAATGCTATTAAGGATTATAATAAGCCATCATCCCTTTCTCCGGAGCCACAAAAAACACAACGCACACACACTTGTACATGCATAATGAACTGATTAAATTAGCAGCGAAATATGTGTGGAAGAATTATACAAGAGGACAACCCCTCACCTCATTAGGCTTAATTTTGGAAGATTATAGGCTTGCAGAGTTGATGGTTCTATAATGAAACTGTCAAAAAGACGTAGTACTCTCTCATACTGCACGTTGCTTTTGGAGTTCAGTGGAGTGTAATATTTTGCTTAATGTAACCAGATTGTGTTTTTTTTTCTTTTCTTTCTTTTTTCTTTTTCCTTTTGCTCTCAGGTCCAAAAGAAAGAAACGGCATCAGTAAGAGAACACTGGGGCCTGACAGGGAGCTCTTCACACACATATCCACACAGGACACCGAGAGTGAAGTCCATGCAGTCACCACGGCCTCACCAGTGAACATCCCCAACCACCAGCCTGTCCTCAGGGGCCTGCTGCTTCACGACCACCTACTTACGAGGAACTTTCAGGGCGACCAGCATTACTTCAGGAAGGATGGCTCTGTGGCTGCGTACCCCACCATGCCAGGTTATGTGTCGGCTCCAAACGCAGGAGACTCTGTCACTCAACTTGTGTCCCATGAGGATGCCCCGGCCTTCTCAGACATTGCCACTACAGCCACTGCGGCCGCTACCTCCCCACTGACGACATTTTCTCCCACGACTCCCGGGTCACCCATGTCCTATCCTCCAAATAAGTCATTGAAGGCAAAGACCAGTGGAGCAGACAAGGTAGAGCCAACAACTGACACCCTCACCACACAAGTGACCCTGAAAAATCGAGGTCCTGGAAGTGGAAACGTCCCTGCAGCTTCCGTATCTTCATGGGGAAGTCGGTCTCAGAGTTGGGGCGGTCTTCCACCGGAGGCCACGCCTGCGCCCGCCTCAGTGAGGGCGGAGAAGGGGGCGGTGAGGGAAACCATCCTGAAAAACAAAACCAGCCCGGATCCTCTGACTCCCAAGTTAACTTCATCAACTCAAGGAAAAGGTGTGACCACAACCTCCACGACCGTCATTACGACCACCACCATCACCACAGTGCAAACATCAGGTAGGCGTCATCATGTGGACACAACCTTTGAATGACTGCTTTTTTTACCCACCGAAAATTGGAAACTGACCTAGAAAGTCCCCCTCAAAAAATGTAATGCAAACATCCCAAAGGAGGAAGAAAAAAAAAATTAAGCATCTGTTTCACTCCTGATCATTTGGCATTCTGCACACATCCATCCATCTCTCCACTAGAGATTACAGAGTTGCTCATGTGTCAAAAACAATCTCATTTTTTTTCTTGATGTGTCCTGCCTGTCCTTTCCACTGGCCACAGAGGGCTGAAGGCCCAGATGAGCGGTGTTGGAGGGGATATCTGCAGAGATAGTTAGAGGGTTGAGGGGGCAGAAAGACACAGGTGGGCTGTCAGAGAGATCAGTGGTCCGGGAAAAAAGGAATCACTTGTCATTTTACTGTCTCCCACAGAGCCGTGCGGTCTGAATTTCACTGACCCTGAGGGTAACATCGAAATCCTACAGCAACTTGACTCAGGAGTAGAGTGCAACTACCTGATTACTGTCTACCTGGGATACGGCATTGAGGTCCAGGTCAGTGCTGAACGCTCACAGTGATGTTGTGCGTAATTTGAAACTACGCATTTCGTGAAATGTCTTTTTGTAAAAAGTTCAAAGTTACATTGGAAAACTTGACTAGGCTGCTTATGAAGCAAAAATAAAATAAAAAAATAAAAAGAAGCTTTAAACACAAATCTGAAGTTCAACTTCTGGAGAAAACACACTTTTTTATTTATTTGGTCTGCACCAACTGTGATTAGGCAGGATTATTAAAAAGGTACTGTGTGTTGCTATTTGCTATCGCCACACTGTGTTTCAGCTGGCAGGGGGCTGCAGGTTGAGTGCTGGAGATAATTACTGCTGTGCTGATATTTGGTACAATAGCACGACCTTGAGTGTGATATTGCTTTTATTCCACATTTGCACAAATTGGTCAAAAGGAAAAAGGAAACAGACTTTTTTCTTTGGTCGTTTGTTTTGTCTCCACCAACAAAAAATGGTGCTGCCAATAAACCACAAAAAGGGTTTTTGCCAAATAACACAAAAGCACATTTATTTGTTGCTGTGTTTCTACATGAACTTAGATTGAGCGCCTTTGAATCGTCAGCATTTATTCCCGCATTTCTGGAAATTATCTCATCCAACTGAATTCTTTCTTTGGAAAATACATACAATAGATTGCTTTATTGGTATTTATCATGCCTCTGATGCTACAGAATTAGCAATAATAAACATTTTAAAATGGAAGAAAATATGGTTTGCATGTGGAAACACGTGAGTGACAAAAACAAACCAAAAACTAAATTATACTGAGCTTAAAAGCCTACAGAGCAGCTGGGAAGTGCATAATTGACATGAGGATGTCCCCAAAATGACAATGGTTAATCAACAAATATTAATTATACCCGTGTGGACGAGAGGTGTGCTGTTTGAGGCGATATAAAGCACTTCTTAAACACCACAATATTGCAAAGAAGTATATTAATGCTGTATGAGTGCCGACATATTTTGGATTAATTTCAGCTCACAGTGTTTGCTGGTCTTGTGTGGGTTGACAGAGATAGGCAGACAGTGAGTTTCTGGGCTGGGTGGGTGGATGAGGGCACAAGTGACGCCGTCTGTCTCAGGTTGAATGTTTGCTTGGTAAGTCTTTTCACAAAAGGTTATAAAAATTAACTGTCAGTGTGCGCGTTCTCTGGCATTTGCAATTCCTCAAACGCCTCATTTACCACTGGAGACTTTAAAACGTGTGAGCTTTGTCTTGCTGCCTCTGGAGGGCTAAGATAAGTCTTGACAGAGTATATGTTTGCGAGTGTGCTTCTCTCCCAAAGCTTCCACTGGGCAACTTAAGTAAATCTCGAACCATTTATAAAGCACACACTCACTTACCTGCACATGTGCATGCATACCTACTCATGCATTTGATGTATCAGCTCCTAGTTTTCACAGCTTCACCGGCGCGTTTGGGAGAATTTCCCTTCCTAGAATTAAAAAGTGCAATCCTATAAAGGAGGGGTGGAGGGGGAAAAAAAAAATCCATATTTTATTCACACATCAAGCAGGGCTGATAAAGAAAGAGGAGGAAGCCGTGTGGTTCAACACCGACATGTGAACAGATGGTGGGTGGGGGGTAGGGGAGGGGGAGGGCGCAGTCTCCTTGCCTCCTACAGCTAAACTGATAGTCATCTGATGGCAAACTATACAGACAATTGCTTGGCACAGCTGAAGAGAATGAGGAGCCAAGGTCCCCCGTTCCTTGGGAACACAAAGTGAGTAAAGATGAAGCGATAGAATTTGAAATCAAGCATGTGTCACGCCTCTCATCGGCTGTGTGTGAAGCTCCTCTTCCTGGAGGCTACCCAGGTTTCAAGGTTGTAAAGGCACAAAAGTGACCACGGAGGAGCAGCACGCATGTAACACATAGTGCCGGCAAAAGTCATTTTGCCACACAGTTTTAATCTTTGAGTATGCACATTTCTTCGTCTTCCCGCTTCCAACAATTTACATATATAAAGCTGTGTCTGATTTGCAGCATTGCAGCTGCAGTTACACCAGCACCCAGAGATTAAAGCCAATGAAGCCTGATGGGCTGCAGCTTTCCCATTTTTCCTCAAGTAGTGAGTGACAGGACACTTGTGACTCCCGTGTGCTGTTGAGAACAGTGTGACCAAGCAGCAAATACTTCAGTTTGCAGCAAAAGTCTTTATTTTAATTACACAGATAGATCAACTGGAAACCCACAGTTCAAGTCAATGTCTGTCTTTGGAAAACTCCTATAATTGAATATGCTCAGTGTTTGCAATCTCAAAGATTTAAAAAAAAAAATAAAAATCCTTAATGCTGGGGTCTATATTTATATTTAAGTTCAGAGGCCACATACAATTTGATTCTGAATGGACCATACAATTAAGATTATAGCCTGATAATGTATACCAATAGTCTCCTCTTTAATGCAAAGAGCTCTGAGTGTATGATTGAAAGTCTACAATTGATCAAATTTTGTTCTTAAACCAAGTTGGGATTATTAAAGATTAACTCAATGTTGACATGTTATTTCAAACAGTGCTTCCTGGTATGAAGGTACAGTCACATTTCTAAACATGCAAACTCCAATAAGGATTTTATATTTTTCTTTGCATCTAAACATGCTCTCCAAATCTGCCTAAAGATCTGAACCCCTATCTGCCACAGCATTTCTATTCAGTTGGAAAAATAATGTGTCACTTCCCAGAGCACACAGTTTTCCACAGCCTTTAATCCAACATGCATGTTTTCACAAAGTCACCCTCACAGTGTGGCTTTGATACTAATGCTTCTTCGCTGGCAATGAGGTGACTAACACTGATCTCTCCGCTCGGGTCCTGGCATTGTGTCATGTCTTATTCAATTTTAAAGAAACAAATTCAAAAAGCTAGTGACCTCAATTAAAGGTATGTTTTTTGGAGGTGTAATTTTGATACTTTGTGAGGTCTTTCTAGGATCGTAAATGGATGAGCAGGTGCTCCATGTTTGATGTTCATTAAGTAAAAGAAAAAAAAAAGAAAAAAGATTTATTCTGGCCTCGATTTCCTTTATCTGCTTCACTAGCTTGTTTGTTATCCTCACAGTGTTTTCCTGGAGTGATCACACCTTTTTCTTTTGTCATTTGACAGTTTTTAGGTTTGTGACAATAACTTCTTTCTTTTTTTTTCTCTCCCTGTTCTGTTAGACACACAAAAGCAAACACCCCAGGTTAAATGCTCTCAGTCGTCTTTGATTGTCTCGTTATTGATATCATTTCACTGTGCCGACCATTAGTATGAATGCAGAGGCTGAATGCTTCACACCTCCAAGTAGAGAAGCTGTAGGAGGGACATTATACTTGAAGTGCGTGTTCTTGTTTTGGCAGCCGGCCTTCATTATAGAGGGATGTTATCATTACAGCAGGCAGTTCAGCGGTTTGCAAGGGCAAAGGAGGGAAATTGGATGAAAGAAATAATGTGAAGGACAGTTATGGGAGCTGCAATAAATATAAATATTGATGCTGTATAGCTATGGTTCACTAAAACACTATAAAAAGATACAGTGTCATTTACAGAATCCAGAGACTCTGGTAGGCAGCATTCAAAAAATATCTCAGAGATTGGTGGCGAATAAATAAGAAAGATCAGGCCCTTTCTGTGCTCATTCAATACTTCTTTCAGCAGTGTGGGAGAGGAAAGATAAAAAATGTATCATGAGAAAAATACTGCTCTTAGACTGACTGTTCAACCTCTCTGACATCTTACATTGCACTGGCACATCTGCAGATTCTGACTGCAAAAGGGGTTTTATTTGCAGAACAGTTGTGCTAATTTGGAGTCTGATACAACGGAAATGTTTCGCATTCAATCAAGAAATAAAAAGTCACTCAGTTTACTTCTTGTGATTTCCTTAACTTCCTCTTTTTTTTTTTTTTTTTTTTTCAAATTAAATTCTGCCAGATCCCGGCTTTTTGACGAATGTCTTGATTTCCTCTTTGTGTTACCACAAAGTCATGTTGAATGCATTTCAGATGCATCATTATATTTCTATGGCGCTTGACACACTGGTTCATCCGTTCCTAGAGAAATGCCACAATATCCAGCAGAAAAGAGTCGAACTTCTGTCTGAATTGAGCACGAGAGGTGCAAAGTGGAAAAATAAATGAAAAATGTAACTCATTGCCACATGTATTGTGCAGTATTTTAAACTTTAACAAAAATAAAGCTGTTTCTTTGAGGATTGTAATTACACACTGGGCCCATTAAACACTTTAAACGTTTGTCTTTTTGATGGTTCAATATAAACATCAGTTCTCACAGAAACTACAGAAAATAAAACTGAGATGTAACGTTTTGTTTTTTTTGTTTGTTTGTTTGTTTTTTACAATATCAAGAACAGGAACATTACTTAAGTTATATCAACTCAAGTATCACACTTCTCCTATTAGTCAAATTAAAATGTAAATTTTTTAATTATCCGGGAACATTTCTCTTGCGACCTGTCTAAATATAATGAAATCCTCTATCTTTTTGTTGTGAAATGTATTTTCTAGTAGATATTGATTTCTTTTTTAAAACAAAGAAATAAAACCTAATAAATGGAATTTAAAATAGTTTTTTAAAAAAAATTTTTTTATACATTATCTAAAGTGAATGCCACATAAATTATAAAATAAACTTGTAGCACCAGCATGCCTCTGGTGATGCTGTTGTTGCTATGGATACCCATAGCTAATAACAACAGCAGCTTTTAATGTTAAACGACCGCATTTGAGATCATCAATAGCATGAGTTCTGGCATTGATAGCAACTTTGAATGGGTTTCAAGATGGAAATCTTTTGAACAGACAATATCCAGTTAGATTCAAAGCCAATACACATCTGCTCCTTTCCAAGAAGGTGAGCTATTTCGGGGGATTTTCTCATCAATTCAGAAAACAGTAGGATTTTATATGCATTTAAACTGCTTTTTCGAAACTCTGGGATTGTATTTCACCACGGGTTGTGATGTTGTGTAGATAGCGGCAATGTGCAGATCACTTAGCTACTCTTCAGATGCTAAATGGCAAAACTATGATCTGCAGGGGGGGATTGTACAAAAGATGTAAAGAATTGATTCCAGCTTGACAATATCAGCTGTTTCGTTAAGGATAGCAGTGATGGATGACTTGAAAGCCGTAGCAGACGGTAACATTACAGACAAAAGGTTAATTTCATGGTACACTTACATCATTTCTTTTATGTTGTGGAAACTTGCATAAAATATAAAGGAGTTTGGATGTGGTGATTAATTACTGTTAATAAAGATAGCCTTTTAAGTTTTATCTAAGCCCATATAAAAACGGCTATCTCCTTCATTAGTCTCTGATGACAATTTCTGCGAATATTTTACATTGGGTCGGCCTTACAGGTGTGTAGCCTTAAGGTGTCAAAATAGAGTTTACAAAGTCATCACAGAAGACAGCCTCTTTTTTTCATCCCCACTATATAAATACACATGAAAGTGCTTTTTTGGACCAGTGAATTGGTGATATCCAAGACACGTCTTATTTTTACACCCATCTCGTCTTCTCCGCCACAGTCACTTTTGCAATAAGCTTTTAGTGGAGGACAGATGGAGGTTTTCCAGAACTGGGCTGTGGCATTAAAGTGCTTAAAATCTGCTTTTTATTTGATCAAATAAATCCAGCGAGTTAGCTCGCTATCAGCTCTTTCCAGGGCCATCTGTCTCCACTGCTCACTGATCTACCGGCCTGGGTCTCAAGGAGTTACCATCTGAGGCTCTGCGAAGGTTGTCCGCACTCTGTTTCATGCCATGTCTTGTACTCTCGCTTGAAGAGAAAGTATTGCGTGGGAAGCGCTGGTTAATATGTTTCAGGGGTTAGAAACCTAGACATGGCCAATTTCTCTCACAGCCACAATGACTGATTACAGTCGTGTTTCCATTTACTGACAGGCTTAAAGCAGCGTCGTTGAAGAAGATGTTGGAAAAGGATTTGAGGTCAATACTGTATATCTCATTTTTCTTTTGCTTTTTCTCCACTCTTCCAGCCCTTTGATCCTCACTCCTTATTTTTTTTTTCCCCATCTTACGGTTGGTGATTGGGTTTTTTTCTATCTGTCTCGCTTCTTGGCTCAAAAATCCCCAAAAATATTTAGAATTATTGAGCTGAAATTTAATGAGAAGACAAATTACTGCTCTCTGCTTAATAGTACTTTATTTTCCACAATTAAAGGCATTTGATAATTTATTCGATTCATACTGTTTCGCGAAAGCTAAAGATCATAACAGGACTTTAGTTAATGAGCAAAGATTGCTCAGTAAATAAAAAAGAATAGAATGGAATAATAGGATAAGTGTATTTGTAGCCGAGCTGAATGTGAACTATCTTTAAGATGAAAGAAAAAAAACAAAACTCACTTGTGTTTTGTTTGGTAATTGAAGCTTATAAATATCAAACAAAGGCCTTGGGTCTCAGAGGGGAAAATTAAAGCTTTCGAGCCAAGTTTTTCATCCTCACATGAGTGAGCATTGTTTCAGACGGCAACGTGACGTAAAACCAAACATCGAATGATCTGAGGGCTGGATACCAATCAGCTTCATCACACAAATGTGTTAACTTCTTGTGTCTTTGAAACTAATTATCATATATAATGACTAATGTGATACTTCTGCTTTGAATGTATTATATATTGATATAAACAAGGATGTAATTTTCCCCTTTGCCTTGGAAAAGCACATTTGATCTGAGTGATATTTTATTACCTTTCACAGAAACCCAGTGACACGTGCATCCAATTAACACAAATTTTCAGACATAAACCAGGGGTGTCAAATATGCAGCTCGAAGAGCGTCCAATGCGGCTGACGAGATGACATTTTCCAAATGTGAGAAATGATGACATTAACTGCAATATATTTATTTGACCACTGTAGGCACACAGGGGTATAACTTACTTTCTTTCCACTCGTCTGTAATGTGATGAATCAGTTCAGGTGATCAGGATTACTACACAGAATAATAAAGTCTCTTCATTAGAGATATGCATTGTTTTTGTGCCTTTAAAAGGGTAAACATTTTGCCCTTCAGATAATTTTCCACTTTTAAGTAGTCAGTGCCCTATAAACCACTTTTCTAATACTGTGTATTTACTACCAAAGCATCTCTTGACCCATGTAAGGCTTTGACTTTACAAGACCTTTGAAGGTTTTATTGGCCATCTGACGTGAGATGAAGAGGTGTTTAGGTGGGTGGTACGTGTCAAAGTAACATCCGCATGAATGCCACGACCCGAGGTTTCCCGGCATCTGATTGCCGTGAGCAACACAGCTCCTCCTCCACCGGCCTGCCTTCTTCCCTCGGTGCATCCAGCTGCCATCCCTTTCTCCTGGTAAGCACTCTGTATGCAGCTGGCCGTCCACCGGAGGAAGTTATGATTCATCACACCGGGTCACCTTCTTCACGGTCCAGTTCTGATGATCATGTGCCCATTCGAAGCAGTGGATCACTTCAGCATGGACACTCTGGAGGTGGGCGCCTCCGTATGCAACAAGCTGTGATGCGCCGTGTTCTCTAAGACTCTCTTCATTATTTCAAGGTTTTTTCAGCAGTTTGTGCTACAGTAGCTCTTCAGTTGGAATAAACCCCACAGCCCGCCCGTGGCTCCCTTCGCGCATCAATGAGCCGTTGGCACCCTCGGTCACTGACGAACCAATTGTAGCGACACAATCATTGTTATTCATTCCTCCTTTCAGTGGTTTTTATGTTGTGGCGGTTGGTGCATGCACTAATGAATTACACCTGAGGTGGGACTGTTGAAGATCATTAACAAAATGCCCCTCGAAGAATTGAGATGTTACAGAGCATGCCGAGTGTTTATAGCTCACCCTGACTTCAGGGTTAACGATCGGTATTTGATGCTGTGTCTGCGAGCATGCTCTTCTGACTCTAGTCAATAGCCATGTTAATAAGCGGCACCAATACTTGACACATAGCCCCCTCTCTCTGCTGGGTGAATTGCTGTATTGATTCGTGCGCTCTTATTTTAATTCCACTTTTTTTCCTTTTTTCTCAAAAGGAGGAGAATGCACGAGACATTGACCCTGGCTGAGGGTGGCCGATGAGGGAGGCGATTTAAACTTGTTTTATTGGTGTTCAGTGACTGCTGGCAGTCTCATCAGATGAAGTGGCAATATAAAAAAAAAAAGAAGTACAAAATGTCTACCACAAGCATTTTTTTTGTCACTTTTGTGAATTCAAGCTCTCATCTTTAAAGTTCAATGCCGAATGCAATCCGCCTGTCTTACCTCTGACATCCTAAAAGTGGTGTTTTAATAAGATAATGTTTGGACTTGCGTACCCAGCAACACAAACGGCCAGGACGCCGCAGATGTGTGGACGAGAAAGTGAGCCTGACTGAGTAATGGAAGCCAAGACAGGCCTGCTGCCTTTAATCAACATGAGATGAGGCAAAAGAAAACCTTCATCATGCCGTGCCGTGCGAGAGTAAGCCAGGACATAAAGGAGGCCAGTTTGATCTTGATGAGCTTTTTAGGGTGTCAGGGCTTTGCTGAGATGAGTTTTCATGGGGCCTAGCCATCCCGAGAGGAATGCTTTCAGGTGACACTAATTGCTCCTCCACTCAGCTAGCTGTCATAAAGGGAGAAGTCTGTTTGGCAGAAAGCTAAGTTCTCCCCAACCCTTTCAGTGTTGTGATGAGGAAGGAAGAGTAAAGATGCAATACTCCCAAATCTGAGGAGTAATCAGCAATGCATGAATTTAAATCTATGCAAAAATGCACACTGCAGCAAATAAACTGAGCTGTCAGGGCCCGAGAGGCACCTCAGGAAGTGAGTCTGATTTATCAGAAAGGAAGAATCTCATCTCATAAAACGTCCTCTAATGCGAAGCAGCTTCACATCGACTTCACCGTGGGCATCTGTAGGAAAAACAAAGAATATGCAAGAAGATGGTCATTGTAGAAAGTTTCCATTTTGGCAATCGCAGCGGATATAAAATAGACCAGTTCAATGGGAACATAAGAGACAATGGACAAGTTAGTATTGTATTCAGCTGCTGGCTCCTGCATGTTCTCATTAACATTCAGCTTTTGCTGATTGGTATGAATCCATTGTTTTAGGCAGCAGGGCAAACAGGAAATGGCCTTGGCTGTTTTATATAGAGGTGAATGTTCAATTAAGATAACATTTTTCAAATAATGAGCAGTGGAAGAACTCTTTTGTATGAATTAATCAGGAGATACACAAAAACACCAAGTTGGATGTGGTGTAAGAAGATAATTCAAATGTAAGCCAGAGATAGGGAGGCAAAGAAATAGGTACATTACCAGCATGCTCCACCATATAAAGCAGTGGGTTTTATCATAGTAATGATGACTCTGCAGCTGGTGAGTCCACCACTAGTTGTTGATTTATTGCCCACAGCAGCAGGGTCATTTAATTTCCATGTATAGCGGTATCATTTTGATTACATACCGCTCGTTCCTGCATCAGCAATAGCTCCTGTGAGTCAGTGTAAATGTTCATTGCGGAGCACCACCAGATGTTTTCAACAATAAAAAATCATTGAGAGCTGCTCTCTGAGGAGACTTAACTCATCTTGTATACTCGCCGATAAATAAAGGAATTTAAGATTACATATCTTAAAATATGTTACATGTCAGGCTTATTTGACAGCTTATTTATCTTGAAGCCTCTTGAGAAGTATACGTTTCTTGTCTAAATTGAATTTTTATTCATTAAAAAAAAATATTAAATGATTGTAAAGTAAACTCGCTAATTGCGGGACACAGACAGAGTTAGCTGATCTCGTTTCTGGGACTAACTCTATGGTACCAGCATTGACAGCAGTTGCAGATAAAACCTCATGCCAGGCTGCTTTCTGTTTGGATGTGATAAGATGGACCTTCACCTCTGCTCACTGTTCACTCTCACACATTTAACACAACGGCTCACTGGAAGCTCCCTGTTCTTCAAAGGTCAAGGTACACAGCACGATAAAGATATTAAACCTAACAAATGCGCTTATCCTTTAAGACATTATTTTGGATGTTTTCCTTCATCGTTAGTATTCCAAGTGTGGCTCGAGCACCGTCAATTGTACTGTGGCCTAGCACGATAGCATATTCAATCCAGTGGTTTGATTGAAAAGGCACTGGCTGAAGGAGAGAGATGACCTTCTTTCCTCTAGTTCTCTCGTTTTGATTAGTTTCAGGAAAAAAAAAAACTATTAGAACAGTGATTGGAAAATCGGGATGGCTTAAAGAAAAATAGCACCTATTTAGAGAGCAGTTTTTCTCTATGGGTTGGATTTTTTTTTTTTTTTTTTTTTTTTATACGATGGGGACAAAAAACAACACTAAGCAGATATTCTCTCTTGTCTCTACACAATTCTCAAAAATGGAACTGTATATTGTATAGATAGCATCGTCTGATAATGTTGGAGCAGAAGTGTGCTTGGTCAGCCAAATCCCCAGTTCCACAAATGTTGTCGGCTGAGGCAGAGATTCCAGCTCGGACTCACAATACAGCCGCTCTCATTACAGTCTGGAGGACTCCGCATTGTGCATGCTCACACGTGTGCACGCATAAATGTGTGAACATGTCTACGGGGCGAGAGAGAGAGAGAGAGACGGTGAGAAAGAAGTCCCTCTGGGCATTTAGCAGCAGGACTGGTGCAGATAAGGTAGTCTGATGTCTCCTGACATGGCCAATGATTCATAATTGAGGCAGGACAGCTGTTGCTAGCTGCACTGACAGGTCTCAGGGTGGATGACAGATGATAGGGCCCTCTGGGGCCGAACTATCCATCAGTCCAAATGTTCACCGTCCACTATCTGCTCACCTATCCTCCACAAGCCTTACACGTATATGTTAACCAAGTGGTCCTAGATCTGCAATCATGGTTGCGATCTTTGGATGTGATAAGACGCTGCAGAAACGCTGCAAATGCACATGTGATGGACTGCACACAATTAACATGGAGGTGCACTGGAAATAAAATACTTTTGCTGTAAAGGTTTTTTGCTGTTTATACAATAACCGTGCATATTTCTGTTTTTTTTATTCTTTACATTTTATCAACAGTATGCATGCAAATGAATATTTAGCAATACATATGAACCACATAAGTCTCAGTATTAGTTCAGAAAAAGAAAGACAGTCAAACAAGGCCTCTTTCTTCCTCCTACCAGAGCAGTGCAAAGCTATATAGTATATATTTGTCAGGAGAACACTTGAACAGACCAATCAAGGACCATAACTCATAAATGAGATCATATTAAAAGGAGACAAATACCTAAAACAACAAAGTAGCAGAAAAACATTAAATGAAACTCTGTTATTCTCAAAGGTAAAATGATTCTAACGGGATTACTTTGCAAAAGATGAACATTGATTAGATTTGTGTACAGCAAAAGCAAACCTGAAGGGAATACAAACTTAACGATTAAAGGGATTTAATACAAAAACTTTAAATGTATCGACGACAACCCTAAATCCAAACCAGGGAGGATGCTGTATAAATATTAAAACACAATGCAATGATTCACAAATCTCGTAAACCTGTATTTCATTCTCAGTGGAACAACAAAACAGAGGTTTATACCGAGAGATTCTACCATTTTATGAGCTATATGTGCTCATCTGTGATGGTTTGGGGTTGAATTAGTGCCAATGGTGTGAGTGGTTTACACATCTATGATTACTGAATAAATTCTGAAAAGTACATAGAGGTTTTAAAGCAACATATGTTCCCATCCAGACATCTCTTTCAGCAAAGGCCTTGAATATTTCAGCAATACAATGCTATACCATACAGTACAACCATCACAACAGGATGGTTTTGCAGCAGAGGAGTCAGTGCTGAATTGCCCCGTCTGCTATCCAGACCTTTCAAACATTAGATTAAAAAAAAAAAAAATCAGCCAACAAAGGCTCAGAGTTGTTGAGCAGCGAGAAACCTGCATCAGACAGAACTGGGACAACATTACCCTCCCCAAACCCCAGCTGCTGGTCTATTCACGTCTCCGATGTGTACACACTGTTAGTAAAAGAAGAGGGCAAAGCTATATGATGGTAAAATGCATCTTTAAATTTAAAATGAGCAATCCATTCCCCCGAAAATGGTTAAATATCTGAGTTTCAATATTAATAGTTGGTGTTTATTGTTAAAAAAAATATACATTTTAAATTGATGATTGTAAATCATTTCTTTTTACATTTAATTGCGGAATGGAATTAGGGTTGTATTTCAGGAGTTTCCTGCCGGATAATCCTTTTAAAATAATTTTTTAAAAGGTTAAATGTGTTGCATGTCACATTTTAAAGAGCAGGCTGTTCTTCATAATAAGGATCTCTGACCCTGAGCCATCTGCAAGATTTAATAAAAACATTGACTCAAGTGGCATGACTTCCCTTTTTGAAAATATATTCAGTTTTCCTGTATATAAACATAAAAAAGCAAACAAAACAAAAAGGTTTTAAGCATTTGTTGGACTCTGAGGACACCCACTGTGTTCTGGTGAGCGTCTCTGATGTGAACATGTTTGTTTACAAGAAAATGCCACAGGATGCGCCTTAAGAAGTTCAAGGCTTTATTCCCCCTGCCAGACAGAATCCTCAATATATCAGACCGGAGTTTGTTCTGTTCCTAAACATATTTCAGACCCTTCATTCATTCTTGAAACAGTAACTCTCTGTAGCCGTCATGGTTTCATGGTTTGTCCCTTCACACTGTGACAAGGCAACATGATCACGTTCTGCACTGGAAGTACCAAAGTACAAATACATTAAAGTAACTATTGAATACTTCTATGAGTATTTTGTCATTTTAATCAAACTTAAGTACATTTCAAATCGTCTTCTTTGCTGATTCTATAACCAGAAAGCATCAGATAAATAGGGAAACCCTTTGATCTGCATTTTCCACTAATAACCAATACAACATCTTTTTTTTACAGAGAAAATCCCTTCTTTATATCTACCATTGTTTATAAATCAAAGCACCCGAAACTAAGACGTGTTACACAGATATTTCAAATCAAATACTTTATATTGACGATGAAAATGAATTTTATGAACATAACTCATACAAATAGTAGATTTGATGTTGTTTCCAATATTGAGTGAAATTTAATCACAGCAGCAGCACTCTTTCCACTCTTATCCATATTGGAGTTACTCACCATCCTCGCCAGATGCATCCCTATCCACCAGTTAATAACACGAGCAATACATTTACATGAGGAAAAAAAAAACGGAACCTGCAACTAGAAAAACAAGAAGTCTGATTCCACCACGGGAAAATACTCTGATGACTGAGAAGAAAGAAGGCTGACTGCCTGCTGAAGCTACCTCAAGAGACTTGCTTGCAAGCAGAGGTGATAGTGCTCGGAGCAGCGACTGCAGACTTTATCTCTCTGTTTACTCTGTGGCGTAACACTACTATTTGAAATGGTGGGAAATGTTTGTTGTGAGTCTCGCCTCCACTGACACAGGTCACCTGGATATCTTGCAGCGGGTATCACTCGGCTGTTTATCCAGCTTTATAAAATCTGACCCATTTATAAATTCCAGATGTCCTGATCTCTCATCATAATTCCTCCATCCCTGAGGGGATGTTTGACTTATTTCCTGTCTTTACACTTCAAAGGAGGAGGTGCTTTCCATTTTTCTTGCCACATGCTTGAGCAATGTTCCCTCTTGTAACCTTTCAGTGTGACTGTACATGATGTGCACCCCGTGCGAGATACATTTATTGTAAATTACTAAATCATGTCTCGTCGTTAATTAATTTTTGAAATTAATTTCCGTCTACACCCTCGTAACATGTCAACAAAAAGGTTAATACCTTTTGGAGACGGAGCATTTCATACTTTGAGAGTCACCATTTTTCTCCTCCCAATTGGTGCCGGGACTAACAAGGAGCCAATTTAATTTGGAAGGTACAGCAGCAATATGTTCATACTTCTTTGTGCCAGTTCAAGCTGTAGCTGTAGCAACCAGCTGGAGTCAGCGTAGAAAGCTGCAACTGATATCAAGGTCTCACAGTTGTCCAGGTAGTGAAAAAAAAAAATACATGTGCAATTTGTGAGAAAAGAGAAGCAGAAGACTTTACCATTCAAAATTGAAAAAAACAAGCCATTTAAATTGCTGGTACTTATATTTTTTAATGAGATTTCACAATAGTACATCCATTCTTTTTCGGAAATTAAGAACAATATAAATTAGGCATGCGCTGATACAAATGTTTTGAAAGGACAAGCATGAATACTAACTTGCCCATATCGAGTGTACCGATACCAGGTCTTATTAAATTCCATTAAGCCTAATTTATACTCCATACGTAAACGATATGCAAAGAATATGCATTGCTGTGAACAACCTACGCGCATCTGCAACAGCCTTGAAGGCTCCAGTATATTACTGCGACAGGGACCAAGCACACACACACACACACACACACGCACACGCACACGCACACGCACACGCACACGCACACACACACAGTTAAGGAGTGTAATTAGTTATACTTTAATCATGTTTCGCATGTAGCACTGCTGGTGTGTGAGACCCAAAAACCCTTTAGCATGTAGCATGTAGCACGACTCTTACTAAAATCCTCTTGAATCTACTAACACTTAAACTAGAGATCAGGTTAACTGTACTAGTCACTGGTAACTGTACTGGTCACTGGCGATGAAGTTGGTGGTGTTGTGCGAATTGGCCTCCTCTTGATATTTTGGCAAAACATCATTTACAGTCTGCTATACTTTTGTATACTTCGACCTGCGGACATCGCTTGTGCTTTATTGTCTACCCGCTGCTGACGTCGCGTAGTAGTCGCCGGGTTGTATCGGGAATCTGTGAAAATAAATAAATAAATAAAAGATCCCCTCTTGCAATGACATTTGGATCATTGCAGAAACAAGACATGGGTGTGAGGGCAGGTTGTTGTTGGTCACTGGCTGGAGGGAAGGATGTATTGAGCGAGGATAAGAGGCTTTCCACCTCTTCCACAGAGAGCTTTCCCAGGAAAAGCCTTTGGATCTCTAGCATTATTTTTTCGTTCTTTTTTTTTTTTTTTCTTTGACTGAAATATGTATGAACCACGGTGGAACAGCTGCTATCTCTCATCAACTCGCTTTACACTGCAAAACTGTGCACAGTGGTGAAGGCAATCAGGAGATAAGAAGTCATCAGAGGATAATTAATCATTTCTGATGGAAAGTGAGAGAAGGAAATTACAGACTCAGGTCCAAACAACAATAAAATCAAACAAACACACACAAGAAAAATCACATGTCCGGCTATATTTACATCCCCATCAGCTTAGCAATATCCGAATAAAATAACTAATGTTTCGACTTTAAAGGCTGTTATCGAGAAGGCAGAGCTTTAAACAATGAATAATCACAACACAATTAGGAATTCCCGCTGTGTTGATTGTCCAACACTATCATTTTGTAAATTTGTCAGGCTCAGTTGCAATTTCACATCGCCTACATTTCAGTCTAATTCCTCGAATATATAGGTGTCAATGTGAACTTGAAAGAAAATTACAGCGCTGTACTGTGGGGGAAAATTATGAGTTATAAGATGAGCAAGTTGCCAAAGTAACCTGATTTACAAAATGTCCAAGCCCTCTATATTAACTGAGAGGAAGGAGGAAAAAAAAAAAAGTAAGAAGCGAGAAAAAAAAAGGAGAACTGTGCCTAAGGCTTTGTCATTGCCATTACCCTTGAGGAAAGGGGAATCTGGGATTCTAAACTCATGCGACAATCCTTTATCACTCAGTATGGCACTGCTATTTGAGGCTCCTGCAACAACTGGAGAAACCAACAATGATAAAATATACTTTTAAGACTGAAACAAGTCAGTCGCACCAATATCTGCTTTTCGATCATTTCATTTCTGAGCTTGAGCCGCATTGCAGCCCCTAAAGTCGCCACGACTCTCTCACAGCTTGTGCTTTGTCTCACACCAAGAGTTTTTCACATAATAAGGTATCAGTGTTACCGGCTGTTGGGATCTGTTGGCTTTCGAAAGCAGAAGTCTTCCGGTGCGAGTTAAGTCTTTATATATGATTTGTGTCTGTTTTAACCGTAATTGTCATTAGTCTCCATTATGTTTAGAATGATAATTGTACATCTATTTTTTTTCATCATATTTTTACTTTTAATAATATAAAGGGAAAACCATGCTGGGTAAAGAATCACCCTCCGACCCTCCCCTAAAGCTCTTTGGCAGCCCCACCCCCCCATGGGATGCCTGCACCATACTTCAAAAATTGCTGGCCTTGAGGGGTGTTGCTTGATTCTGGTATTAATTTAAAAAGTCCAATCATATTGGCTGCTCTCCCGGTTCATTCCAGAAGAAGTCACCTCCAAGCACGGTCTCACAGTGTCCATTAGCCTCCCTGCACTCATTGTCAGCTCCCGTTGGACTGAGTGACAGTTGGTCTACGTGACCAAATTCATTTTGCTGCCGCCGTTGCGAGGGGCGCTCATCCTGCCCACTGTCTCAGCTTTTCCAGGCGGCTGCACCAACACTCCCGCACACATATTACCTCAGGGACAGCAGATGGAGGGCAGCCCTTTTTTCTGCCTCGTGGTCTCATACCTGAGACCTGAGCCCACTGCCTATGACGGGATTAGCTTTCCGAACATGTCATGAATTTCACTACAAGCTCAAGCTGGCATCTGCTTTGATGGGACACTTGTCTTTCCAGAAACTGGTTCCCCCCATTTCACATCCAGCTGAAAGTTTGTTGAAGCAATCAGAGTCAAATTTCCCTCGACTTACATGGGTTTTTTTAGGGGGGTTGTTTTTTAATCAGCACAAACACATTTTAGAGCAGGGGTGTCAAGCACATTTAAGTTCAGGGGCCACATGCAGCCCCATTTCATCTTGGGTGGGCCAGACTGGTAAAATAGTGCCATACTAACTTACTTTTTATTTTTTTGGAATTTTATGTTTTGGTGCAGATTCTACATAATCTTAATGTCTATATTATCACACAATCAAGCACGTGCCTCTAAAATTACTACATTTTCAACATAAATCCAATTAATGATACCTTCTGGTGCAAGATAGATAAAGATAAATAGATATTCCTATATTATCCCACAATGGAGAAATGTACATTGATACAGTAGCCAATAGAAGATTAGCAAAAGGAAAGGATATGAACAATAAATAAGTATGTAAAACAATAACAACAATAACAGTAACAGTAAAAAAAAATAAAAAATAAATATATATATATATATATAATCCACAGCGTTATTTACATTCTTACAAAAATGTAGTGTGTGAATTGTCCATGTTTGGGGTTATGTGGGGGGTGGTGGTCCTACTGGGAGTAGTGCTGGTTGTACACTCTCACAGCTACATGGTTGAAGGGCCTGCGATACCACTCTTCTACACACTTAGGGAGATGTAGTCGGTCGCTAAAGGAGCCCTCCAGTGTTCCCAGGGTGTCCTTCATGGGGTAGGTGGGAGTCATTGCCCACGAGAGGAGACAGCTAAGCCATAATTTTCCTGTCTCCCTCTACCGTGTCGAGGGGACATCCCCGGACCAAGCTGGCCAAGCAAGAAATAAGTTTGTTCTTTGAAATGTTTAGCATTTGGTGGGTGGTTAGGCACCTATAAGGTCAGGATTTGGATAAAACCAGAAACTGAGAATAAAACTACATGGAAATTATTTAGAAAACACAGAAAAACACAAACTATATCAACAATTCAGGGTATGATTGCTTTGGTTCAGACACCAAGAAAGTCTTGATTAGATTTGATGAAATGACATCAAGGTTCGGTGCTTTACACGTGATCCCATTTCCAAACCCGAGGTGGAAAGCATTTTCTTTTATCATGCAGAAAAATAACTGCAACCTGCTGTTGGTTTCACGTTTCTCTTTTATAGTTCAGCGGGGAATGAATCAGGTGTTGTTCCAAAAGGTGTCAGTACTCCATTATCCAGACAGTTTAACTACATGCAGTTCTCTTGAGATCCCCTCACCAGATTTAGCTGCAGATGCTGCACAAACCTGTTGAAGACATAAAGCACGGCTGACAGAGTTGCTTGGAGGCGCAAACAGAAAGCAGAGAGAGGATGAATCAATTGTGCAACAAACCATGAGTGGGATGACCCAGACAGATCCTATGATTACTCCAACGCGTGTCTGCAATCAGGCAGTGGGTTAAAGAAGGGACGGCTAAACCCAACATATCCCTCCATACGTGTGCTGGGAGACAACTGAGAGAAGTAACACAGCAGGTGGCCCATTTTTCTTTTTCAGAGCAGCATTGTTGGACTAAACGTAGTTCTATAAGGAAACACAACAGTGATTTTACTGAATTCAGACCCCACTGGGTGAAGTCTCATACTACACAGTTCTCTTTATGTGAATGTGCGTACTTACTGATTTAGCATATTTGCAATATATTGTGACCTACACAAAATAAATAAACCCGCATTATACATAAAAAGCCTTGCTTGGGTAGATACTACAACATCAATAATGCGTGTGAAGAATAAACAGTAGAGGTATCAGGCTGGGCTGAACCGAGGACATACAGTAGTTCTGTGGTGATGGTGCTTTCTCTGTTAACATGACTCATTAGCTTTCAGCATCCTCTTCCTGCTACCTGCAGTTTTCACAGTCAAATCTCAACATTTGACCACTAAAACCAAACTAATAGCAGTGAGGGTTTTAGGCATTAAAACACACTCAGGGCACCACAACAAACAAATTAGGTTTTTTAAGCATTTATTTTTTATTTTTTTCAGATATCAGTGCTAATTGTAAAAGTCTACAGAAGAGCAATTATTATTATTATTTTAAATTTCTTTCGCAAAACAGTCACCTTCTATAAACTTTGTGCAGGCTTTTCATGCAGGTCCAGCTATTAATCAGCAAAAGCACACTCTAGAACCGAGACCACCCGAAGTCAACCATTCTGTCGCAGAGAGACAATCACCGAATAACCTCGCATGCATGTTTTTAAACCCATCATGCAAACTCCACATTTGAACATATGTACATTTGAACAGTATTTCTTGCCCTTTTTTTTGTTTACAAGAAATCATGATAAGTTTTAGTTTTGCAGGATAGAACTAATACTTATTTTTAATTTTTGATAAAACACTGAACATCATAATGAAATGCATGAGAGTTTGCAGACCCCGCTAAAACGAACATATGCTGTTTGGTTTCCAAAAATCTTTGTGCAAAATGTTGGACAGACACAATCTTTGTAAAGATAATTTTTCCAGCTACTGAAATAAACATGTGTTTAGCTGTAAAATATCTCTTTCACTCCGTCTCTCTCTCTCTCTCTCTCTCTCTCTCTCTCTCTCTCTCTCTCTCTCTCTCTCTCTCTCTCTCTTTAAGGTGCTAAACGTGAGTGTGTTGGAAGGCGAGCAGATAACAGTGGAGGACACAGGTGGTCAAGAACCCTTCATCCTTGCCAATGAGTCAGTCTTGATGAGGGGCCTTGTGCTTCGCAGCTGGAGCAACCAGATCTCCATCCGCTTCCGCAGTGACCAGCGGCACAATTCAGGATTCCTCCTGCTGCATTACCAGGGTGAGTCAGTAGCATGCATGCTTACAACCCGGGTTTTGTCGTAGTTGTTTCCAAGCTAGTGTAGTCCCAGAGCAAAGTAACTGAAAATACATAATTTTCTCTTTCCAAACAGGGGTTTGTTGATTTTCCACAACAAAAATACACACTCGCGTGCCCAATGAGTTGATCAATTCCACTTTCATACTGTCATCAAACCGCTTTTTTGGGGTTTTCTTTTTTTAGCATTGCTCTGAAATGGCCATTGCTCAGATAAAATCTGTGAAGGATAAATCATCAAATGTGTCCAAATAAAGGTGTTACTTGCATGAAGCAGACGCAAGCCTTGTCGGTACAAATATTTACTGTATGTTGTCGGCGAATATAATGGCCCATAATTCCTTTCCACTCCCTCGCTTGTTTTGTACGTGACATTGATCTTCCTGTGTGCGTAACAATGTCTGTTTATCTTTGCAATCACACAAAGTGGCCACCAATTACATGCCCCATCGATTTGAGCTGACGGTGGAAGCTGGTGGACAAAACATTCATTCCCCCACATTACGGTGGCACTTTCATCAGGCAGAAAATGAAAGCAGCCATCAAAACAGAGTGCTGCTGATCTGGGATAAATCAGCCCATTGCTGTCGGACGTATGAATATCTCGGTGTGGTCCGGCTGAACGATGACAGTGAGGGGTCAGGGTGATGCATAGCTGCAGACACGTGGACACAAATGGCTGAAATATATAAGGACATCACACCATCGATAGGCGTGCTTTTCTCCTTCGCTGTTTCCATTCCGACACATTTTGCTCCAGTCTGAGTATGTGAATGTAGAAGAACACATAAAATACTGGTGCAGCTATTCACCCCACCTCGAGTTGAAAGAATCACGCGCCGCGTGCTTATAGACCTCGTCTCAGTATTAACCCTTACCATACCTGTTATAAAAACACGCAGTTTGTACATGGCTGCCTTGAACTGCTGGGACTAACATGGAGGCGCCATCTGTTTCACTTCCTTTCTGTTGCATTAACAGCTTCACCAACATCGGCAGCACGCTGGCTCGCTGTTGTAAAGTTGTTGTTGCTTTAAATTTACTGATTCAAGTAGGTGGAGGCAACTATGCCTCTTTTTTAATTTCACTCATGGGATAAGGACTTCTACGAAGTGTTCCTTATCATCAGAGCCCAAGGTTGTTCACTTTGTTCTTAAAACTTACAGCTCCAACTGATTACACAATTTTTGCAAGGAGAGATTTCAGTTTAGGGCCTGTGAGGTAAATCAAAGTATTTGCCTGCTGCACATGAAGCTTTTGAGACTTGTAACCCAGGACAATTATAGCATTTATATATTTATATACCTGTTACAAAGAAAATATTTGCCAATAAATCAGTACACTGTGAAATTAAACAGCCTCCTCTGAGGCACAGACAGACTGAGACTTGCAGGCATTAATGATTACCAGGGTCTAGGTGGAGGACCCAAAAAGCATATGCTTGCACTTGGAAAGTCACATAGCAAAAAACAACAGTTGAAACCCACCAAAACCCAATTTAATGGGAAAAGGAAAAATGGCAAATACAATTGAGAGAGAGATACAAAAACTGAATGACAAGAGAAGATTGAGACATCTTCACCTGAAAGTATGCTCATAACTGCATCTTTTTGAAATAATCACACCTATTCACACAGATTTATATAATATTACAAAAAGATAATATTGACATTTAAGAAAATAGTACATTCAGGCTGAAATGCAATTTGGGAAGAGATTGAAAGGAAGGGATGTTTGGGGGATGGGGGCAGGGCCAATTTGAATAGAAATGAAATTGAATTAAAACCTAACACATTGAACTACTACACCTTTAACATGCAGGAATAGACCTGCCTGACTTCTCTGCTGATGACGTGTATTTTGTCCAACAGTGTCAGAACAAGTAGATGTGTCTATCTCTATGATGACTTTCTCTCTGTGCATGAAGCCCTGGTTTACTCTAAACTATGTTTTAGATTAGGGGTGGATTTGAGAGAAATAATTCAGCAGAAGAGAGGAAGTATTGACCAAAGGAGACTAGATTCCCCCGTCTGATTGTATTTCACATGTTTCATATCACATTTTTAACATTAAAAAAAAGTCAGAACAGAGACAAAATAATGCCAAGGACAGAAAAACACAAATATTTGAACAGTTCGGGTCAAAATGGATGTCTGAACCTAGAAATGCCACATGATTATACATTTTGCCAACAATGTGTCATTAGAAAATAATTATTTAAAAATGAATCAGTGACGTCAGTGTTTTAACACTCTATTTGGCATCAATGTTAATGGGACAAATTTGGTTTCACTAATGACAAAAAAAATGCTACAAGCAGATTCCTAGAAGATTGGACATATTGTTGACACCGAAGATATTTCAATTTGTGCTCCTCTGCTTGGTAAGCAGAGTATCCCCTTGTCCTTTATAATGGGCTGTGAGAAATGTGATTGGACAAGCGTGGAGAAGGAGACAGAAGTGTGGAGAGACACATCACAGCTCAGGGTAATTAATATCTGCTACAGCGCCGGCTCTGGCAGACTGATGGATGCCTCTATAACGTCAGCAGCGAGGATGACACTTAGAACATGATTAAAAGATGAGGTTTACTATTTACGTTAAGAAAGCAGCGGCAACGGATATGAAAAGGTGCACACCGCTTTTCTGATCTTTACGTTCGCTCAAACACACAAACAGTGATGTCCCATGCCATTTATGGCACAGAAATGACCAAAACAACATAGTCTTCAACATCACTGGACATATAATGAAGAGACACGAGAAAGTCCTAATACGCAGAACACAGACTGAGACACCGGAGAGCTACAAACACAGAAACACAGACAAACCAGGAACCAGAGCACACAGAAGACGCTCAACATTTACCCCAGCCCCCAGGTGAAACACATCAGGGACCAGGAGGGGAAGTCAAGGAGCCTGAAAACGGAGACAGAGTCAGAATCTGAAAAAGAACACAACAAATGAAACCTGAACCGTGACACAGATATTTAAAAAAGTTAACTTTTAGGATCCTACATGAATACTAAAATGTTCCTAATCCACACACCACCAAACTAATGGGATTTGCCAATGAACTTAAGCCCTTTTTTCTGAATATCTAAAATATTTGAGATAATTTTTGTTCTCTTTGCAACTTTATCGTCCTCACTCTAAAAACTGTATAAGTGTCAATGGCAACATTTGTTCCATGTCATTTTCTTTTAATAACACACTCACTGAGTTATATGATTGCTCAAGTCATCCAGTGAAGTTCCACGATATTTTTTTTTTAGCAGCAAATAGTGATTACAAGCTGCTTTCTAAAACAGCTGCATGCAAGATTAAATGTTAACAGCAGAGCTTCAATTGTTTCAAGAGTTTGAATTAATTGTGTGAAATGATGTGTGAATTAATTTACACCTTTCATAAAAACACACATTCAACACATGCCAAACGGGTTCAGGGGAAAGCCTTTACCCAGCATGTTTTTAAAAAAAAAAAAAATATGTGGAGGAGAAAACGAATAAAACATCTGATTCTGTTTGTCATTGTAATCGCGCAGTTATACTTTCCATGCGATCAACATCCTTAACGCTTTTCCCTCCTCTGTACTACTGAGGCGGCCTGTGTGTGTGTGTGTGCGTGTGTCTTTGGTCGTCCTCACCCATTGGTTCCCTATTTTTTATTAAAATGATATAAAACAGTTTAGTGCATATACATAAGTGTTACATTTTCATAAAAATAATTATGTAGTTTTGAAAGAGTCAATCTGGCCTTATAAAGCCATGGTCTTATGACTAGAATGCCCCCTGGTGTGAAACATTAAAACCACTGAGAAATATATCAGACACCGTCAGAATTTAATGTAAAAGTTTATGTGTTTTATTGTAGTTAATTTATTCATTTTGATGCCGCTTCACCGGTTTGAGTCTGCCATGCAGCTAAAAAGTATTACTCATCAAGTTCATTCATTTCAAAATAAATTTTTTTTACTAAATTATAATAGTAAATAAAATAATGGATTAGAAGACTATCGCATCTTTTTTTTTTTTTTGCATTTTCACATTATCCCAACCTATCTTTGATGAAATGATTATAGGACTGAACCAAGGTGCTTATTCAGTGTAACTTTCCAGTGTGCTTGACCCTTCCACAGACAGTGTATAACATGCAATCAACAGTGTTAAACAGATTTGTAAACACAGCACACTGTAAACAAAGAGTGATTGTCTGGCAGTGATTGGCTTAGACAGAATTGCATGAACTCGTTTGGCGAGTGCTCCAACACAGCGGACGTTCTTGATGTCATTTGCAAACGCCCTGCACTGTGTAGCTTTAACTAATAAGCTGCATTGACAAGTGAGGTGGCCAGGGGGCCTTTGCCACTGGCGGCGAGCCAATATTTTCCACAAGTTCAGAGTAAAGCATTGATGAGATTCTGCCTCCGGTCCAAAGTTATTTCTCTTTAATAGCCTTTATTGAGTAAATGACCATTAAAATCGAGTTTTTAACCCAGCCACATAAATATCAATAGGGCATATCAAGGCAGAACTGTGGTCCAGCTTTCTACAACTGAATCACTTTCCCAGAGACAACACTATTGATCTTTCAGTAAAAGGTAATGCTTTGATGCACCGCCAGGACATGCGGCTTAGATTCGGCGATAGTCAGACTCCGCCACAAGTCACCTGCAAACTGCTGCTGTTACATCTTAATATCAAAACAATAGCTGACGAGACAGGGCAGAATGTTCTCTGCTCAGAAACACATTTCACTCTAAATGTCAGTGTAACACAACGGATAATATTCTCCAAATATGCTGCTATTAAATATAATAACGATCTACACTACATTCATTATTTCTGCTGTGTTTTCTGCCACCTCATTTCATTATCTCCTGCCCTCACCTTGCTGAATTTGATCGTATTCCAGCCCTCCACCTGAAAGGATTCAGGCAACACACACACACACACACACACACACACACACACACACACACACACACACACACACACACACACACACACACACACACACACACACACACACACACACACAAGCACACACACACAGAACACGGCAACAGTTTATTAGACCTAAATTGAAATGCATTTTCATTGTTTTGTCCAGATAGACTGGGTAACTTACTATTACTGGCTTCCTCAGCTCATCTATTGTGCCCTAGTCAATGACATGCGTCCATTATTAGCTGAAGAGCAGCGTTCTCAATTTGAAGTGCTCCGACAAATGAAGAAATGTGCATGCAGCCGAATGAGGCTTGTTAATGGCAGGAGGGAGAGACTGCAGCGGCCAGAGCCAGAGCTCTTTCCGGAAATAAACATTTTGAAGATTGTTCTATAAATGTTGATCAAGTGTTTACAAGACCTGAAGAAACCGAGTCACTATCGGACCTGAAAATCTATTTGATAGAGGGGATAGTAAAAATTAATTTTGTTATTGTAATGGGGATGAATTAGTCCAAGCCCTCTGTGATAAAGCCCACAAGTACATATAATTGTATTAAAAAAGATAAAATACCTTCTTTTTTTTTTTAAATGTCTTTAAAAATCCAATTAATGTACAGATAAGTAAAGAAAAAAAGCTCACAGTTCTTTGTTCAACTTTTGTGGAGAAACACTGTGATTTCAACAAAAGTAAACTAAAAGAACATTCAGCTCGTACTGAGATGGCCCATTATCATATATTGGCTATGACATATAAAACACATTCTATCTTTAAAACTGTGCCGTTTATGTCCCAGAGGAGTCCAGCTTTTCGTTCCTGTCCTACGCTTATTAAGGACACCGATTTTAAGTGAGTTGTTATCTTGCATCGGGGACATTCTTGTGTGTTTTTGGAACTTTCTTTTGGAAATGGTGTTGTGTCTTAATATTATTGGTATTACAAAAGGTGGGAGGCAACAATGTAAGAATACTGGCACTTAAGAAGATTTTTTTCTTTTCAGGTGTGTTTCATTTGCCTGATGATGTTTAATAAGTACATTTCAATACATATATTGTCAGATGAACGGTAACAACAATGAGAGGGAAGATTAACAGCTGAGACCAAACAGTGAGTGTACAGTTTATGATTCACACAGAAACACCAGAAGCAACATAGGCAAAAGTCCATGTGTTTCACATAAAGCATATTGATTATTGGCACCAGCCCCCACACATCTAAGTTGAATGAATCTGAATGAGTGTGAAAAGCTTGAGGGTTTTCAATTCAGCTTTTATTAGTGGCTGGTCATAGATGTTTTTGTAATTCTGTATTTTCTTGCATAAATAATTAGATCTACGACTTAAGATGGTGTTTTTTTTTCACTGATAATCTGTCTGTATCTGTAAGGATAGGTAAATCATCAAAAAGTTCAAAACAATGTTTACCTTTGTACTTAAGAACATTTCAGAACTTTTATGCCACTTGAGTGGAGTCAGTACTAATACTTTTAACACTCTTTTTTTCACTCAGTCGGTTTCAAGAAAGAACGTAACTACTTTTGCCAACTTTGAGCATTAGTGACGTGTTGATCTGAAATGCTACTCCATATGGTTTGTTATTGAGGTCTTAACCTGTATATTACCAATGTGACTATTTTTCTCTGCTTTCCAATAAAACAATAACTAAAGGCATAAGCTCCACATCTGTTTCCTGTGGCTCTACAGTAACATGAGCTAATCTTCCTGGCTGTCTGCGCCATGGATCTATTATTTCTAATGGCAAAACAATCAGACTTTATGGCCCAGCACCACATCTACTGGAATGGAGGCAGTACGTAATTTAATACTTCAGGAATTGGCTCCACAATTTTTGCCTCTGGCTCTCCCACTGCATGCTCAATAGGGATGTAAATGCTGCTATGATAATGGCAATAACTAGGTTCATTGGAGCTAGTGATAAACTATGAATGGAATGAATGACCCAGGGGCAGTGTACCTCATCCCTGTGGCTCACTGATTTACTGCAAAAGGAAAAGCCTGTTTCATTATGGTTGTAACCAGTGGCTTGTATAAAAGGAAAACATAAGTCAGTAGTTTCACAAACCTTTATGGCCATTATGCATTTAGGGCTGTTTTCCCATGAGTCCAAGTTCAGAGATTGATAGAATGACATTTTGACTTCGAGGTAACGCTAGAAAACATCCCCAAAGTGTTGTTTTTTTGTCTGCAAGCGCAAGCACTAATCCAGCCTCCCGCATGGAGTCTAATCTTCCTGCACTCTTTACTGCTTTCTCCCTATTTCATACCTGAGCCTCTTGTCTCTTAAGTGTCTGTTTTTACTTTCTGTGTGTCGCTGGTGAATCATCTGCATTTATGATGCTGTTAGGAGGCCAGTCATTAAGCCTGTCTATATGTCAATATGTTTTAGTTGATGTTTACTTCATTCAACTTGATTCAATGGGACTGGGTCCCATTTAATACTGCTAAACCAGATTCTAAAGAATCCTATTTTGCTACGACTTAATTTACTTAGCACGCATTAACTTCAATATGAGATGGGATGTTGTCATGTTTTATTTAATTCATGCTAATACGCATGGATTGGAATCAAGCCGCAGAATCGCATTTAAAAAAAACAAAAAAACAAACCTGGGTGGATCCTGCTGCTGGATGTAGCTCACATCTAAATTCAGTAAACCGAATAGTCCTAATCATATTATCGTAAGAAGATTAAGGTGTTTACACTACATGGCTCATGCCCAATTATTATCATAATTGCTTTTAAGACTGCAAATATGGTTTCCAAATAAACAGGTCTTCTCGATGACCTTTTCTTTGTTGTTTTCTTCCTGCTCCTCTATTAGCGCTTAAATAGTCTCTGTATCAGCTCCATTAAGCTCAAACATGACACACAACTTTGATGGTTTCAGTAAAGTTTAAGCTATTAAGAAAAAAAATAAATAAATAAACCCTGTATATTTGCAGCTGCACAATCACATTGTTGTAACACAAGCCGTAGCGTGCCCAATTACATTGCCTGTTCTTGTTGTGCCCGCATTTCAAGAAGTTTAGAAGTTTTAGTTGGACCATTAAAGTGCCTCCACTAATGAGGTGGAACAGTGTGGTTATTAGACAGGAAGAGAAGGTTGTTTAATAGCATCCATTAAAGACTTGGTTAGCTTACTTCATTATCCATGGGAACTCCATCCCATCTTACGCCATCTATTTAAAAACAGAGACAGGACAACAATGCAAAGCAAGTCCAGGAACATTGATCTTGCCCGAGCTGCTATTGCAACTCTTTGACAACCACTACAGAGGCAATTCCTCCTCCAGCTATCACATTACACACGCGCTCTGATGTCGGACTGATCAGCATTGCTTCTATTTGTCAACCTATCTTGCAGTGGCTCCACGCCGAACCGCACAGAGACGTTAATGACCGTCCTGCTGCAAAACACGTCTCCGTGCATTTGCATACCGCCTGTGTTGGTAAACTGCAATTAGGAGATGGAGCGCGTATAAACAGAGCTGAAGGTAGTTTATAAAGCATGTGTAATTGTGCGTGCGTTTGAGAGGCACAGAAATGAGAGGACAGCGGGAAAACAACCCCGTTCCCCTCCACCTCCCCCTCGCCCCACCCACATCTAAATATGTTTGTGTGTTTGGCAGTGGTTTGGAGGCGAGACAACACGGTCAACAATGCAACAAAATAGCAGGGGGTTATACACAATGCAGGACACAGAGGATTATGTTGTGGAGCCGGTTAACATTGTTGGCAGTTTTTGGCCAGAATTAGACTTTTGTGCATGGGTGGATCATGAATAGCCAAATACCAAATTGAGCAGTGAATAATATGTCTCTGAAAATTTTATTTGAATAAAAACCTAACCTACAAATAGAGCAAGGGAGTGAGTGGGTCTCTTTAAAAAAACAGTTTCATCATCGGGATATTGCCGGGGTTGTTGTTATTTGCACTGTAATTACAGAACTGGTAATTATCTCATTAACTTAGCCGGGATATAATTGCATTGCATTATGGCATGAACATGTTTTCAGTCTTGAAAGGTTCCCTCTCACTAATCACTGACGTACTCATCACAGTAGACAGGTCACAGCAAAAAAATCACCACGCTTTCTCCATTTCTCTGACATGAGCAACAAAGGAAACTGGCATCTGGCACTTGCGTTTTCAAGAAACCACTCATGAGATTTTGCGGTTTTTGTGCTTGACAGTATTAGCTGGGCTTTGGGCTCATTACAAGCCAGAGAGATGCCAGAAATACTTTAGGAAAAAAAATAAATGCAGTAATTTCTGTTGTTCTCTCCCTTCCTCTCCAGCTTTCGTGCTGAGTTGCACTTTTCCCAAAGAGCCTGCCTCTGGAGAGGTTTCCGTGACACACCTCCATGCTGGCGGAGAAGCATTTTTCCATTGCTCCACCGGGTACAAGTTGCTGGGACCCAAAATGCTCACCTGTCGCAATGCAACCACGCCTTACTGGAGCGGGAAGGAGCCCAGATGTGTGGGTGAGGCCCCGACCTCTCATGTTAAAAACATTCACACACGCCGGAGCAATAAAAGGCAATGAGGGAACTAAGGTGGAAACGTTATCTACGGGACCACGGAAAATCTTTTTTCTTTTCAGTGAGAGCAAAGTTAATTCTGGCCAGAAGATTTCATACTTCACAATTTACCATGCCCATTTTAGATTCATGGCCAAATCACTTCCAAACAGGGACGGTGAGAAAATCATGCTTTTCTCACAGCCCTGTAAGTATAAATCTTCACACCCAGCCCACTCGCACAATCGTCTGAAGCAGCAGAAACAACTCTCAATGTAATCATAGTGATATGACATAAATCGACTATAACTTCATGCATTCAAATGTTCACCTTAACTGGGCTAGTTTGTATTTTATTTTAATGCAGAATTACCTTCCAGGACTGTAAGGTTCCTAATTTAAACATGTATTTCAGCTTGGAATCAACTCAAATGTTTTTGCCAAAAAACTGTTTAATTACATGTGAGAAATAATTGCTATATATATGTATACAGTATATATATAATTTATTTAATTTTTTTTAATAAGGAAGACGTATGCCTTCGGGTCTCCTTGAGAGAACAGGTGATTTTCATTAACAAAGGCTTTCACTAAGTTGTCTCCTACCGAGTTGATTAGTTGCGCTCGAAGGCCAAATAGGTGTGTTTGCATGTGATTAGCAGCGCGGGGAGCGCGTCTTTGGAGACGGGACAAAACAAGGCCAATGGACCTGGCTTCCTTAATTAGAAACGGACCACATGACTATTCTTCTCCTACTGGTAAAAGCTCATCTGCCTCTTCCAGCCTTTCACTGTGGCTGCCTGCAGCTGCTCTGAACTGATACTGCTGCCGTTTTGCTGCTCTCTTCACAAACAATCACCCACTCTTAGACCCGAGAGAGCTGCCTCATGTAGCCCAGCCAAAGTCCATGGGATATTGATGCAATCTTTACTCAGAAAGGGACTTTTTACCCCCCCCCCCCCCCCCCCCCCCCACACACACACACACACACACACACACACAGTTGGTGTCATTACATTTTCCATCTACTTTTTTGCCATCCAACTCTTTTGTCCTCTTCATCTGTCCTCCCCCCCCACTCTTTTTCTTCTCATATAGCATCCTGTGGGGGAATGATAAAAAATGCCACCTACGGCCGCATCGTCTCACCTGGTTTCCCTAGCAACTACAGCAACAATTTGACCTGCCACTGGGTCCTGGAAGCCCCCGAAGGCCATCGGCTTCACATTCACTTTGAGAAGGTGGCTCTGGCAGAGGACGATGACAGGTGATTTATGAACACTGCCAACAATCAGCCATATATTTGCTGTGAAGGGAAGCGTACAGCAAGAGCACGGACATGTCAGAGCCTTCTAAAAAAATATATAGTATTTCTATAAATTTCGTTTTAAGCTTTTAAAGGCTATAAATGACCAAATCTTTAGGGAGTGACAGGTGAATTTAAAAGAACCTTTCATCATTATAATGCTTAAGGACTTTTTTTTGCCGAGCAAATGAATCGAACGAGTTTGAGTGTAGTGAGAGATTGAAGACGGCAATTGCATTTCACTTTTCTTACTTAACTACTGAGCCATGTGGCCATTGTCATGCATGGCCATTCACCTCATTACAGAGTGTAGAATGTTATCACAAAGTTATTACAGCCACAACTGGAACAGTGAGCAGCTCTCAGGTAGCTTGTAACTCCTTTTTTTTCCTCATTCTTCTTTTACTTTTCAAGGCTCATTTACATCTATTCTAATCTGTCTTGCTTTCCTCCTGTGCGCTGTTTTTTAGGTTGCTCATTAAAAATGGCAACAACATAGATTCTCCCCCGGTGTACGACTCCTACGAGGTGGAATACCTGCCAAATGAGGGTGTGCTTAGTACTGGACGTTATCTTTTTGTGGAGTTCACGACAGACGGGACAATGACTTCCACCGGTGCGGCTATTAGATATGAAGGTATCCAATCATGCACACTCTCGAGTTGGCTAATAGCGTCCTGTGCCCGCCTTGTCACTTACATTTAATATCATACGCTCTGTGTTCACAGCTTTTGCCAAAGGAATGTGCTACGAACCTTTTGTGAAGTACGGTAACTTCAGCAGCAGTGACTCCACCTACAGTCTGAGCGCAGTGGTTGAATTCTCATGCGACCCTGGTTACACTCTGGAGCAAGGCTCGGTGGTGATCGAGTGTGTGGATGTGGAAAATCCGCAATGGAACGAGACCGAACCGGCCTGTAGGGGTAAGTCAACAGATTCCATCTGCTCCCAGTAATTGGGGAGCATTAAATCTTTTTAAAAATGGGTTTCCACCAAAGAAAAACCTAGAGTTAGATATGACTGACCTAAGGACCCACGGATTACGATGTCTGCTTGATCGTTGCAGGGGTTTGGTAAAGTTCTTTTGTTCAACTACTAAAAGTACCACTGGCAGTTAACTACATCTTCCTAAGCTGCTTTGCTCTGATCCGTGATAAATTTCCTTTTTAAATTATAACAGTGATTTGCTTTGATATGCGTGCTTGCGGGGCAGATTTCAAAAGTGCTTCAGATTAAAGGCACACAATAGCTGGCCTAAGATGAACACTGTCAAAGTGCGGAGACTATGCACTGCGTTTAATAGTAGTTTAACTCCGAGCCCTCTCCCTCTCTTCTTTGCGGCACTCTTCCCACATACACACAAACACAACGCGCTGACCTTACTGCGGGTCTGTAATGCCTCCATGGTCATCCTGCCACAGAATGGAATTGAAAAGCTCTCTAGTAAAGCTAGATATGAAGAAAATTTAATTTCTGCTCTCGTGGGTCACGGTCACCGAGTGTTTCTGTGTTAGTATGCAGTTTTACAAGGATCACACCAAGGAGCTTACCCACTCAATTTCTGGTGTGTTTCATTTGCCATTATGGCTGTGGTCGTATTCAATGGAGTCACAAAGAAGTTGAAGGTCCATCATGTCAGATTTGAACAAAGTCACATTTTGTGCACAGAGAAGTAGCTTGCAGTAGCTTTTAGTCTGCCTTTGAATGAATGAATGAATGAATGAATCTTTATTTCAAACATACAAACATAAAAAAAAAGAAAGAAGAAAAACATTCAGTCTGCATCTCATATTGGTGTGTGTTTGCTTTTGCTGTTAGCCACGGCCACTGTTTCATTTACAATTATATTCACCATTTAAACGAATTGTTGAACTGAGAACAGACTCGGGGTTTCAGAGTCGGGGTATGGAGGGCATGGTATTCTGTCCCACCCCACCACTGACCTTGAAATGGTCGAAACTGGGGACTTCTTCAAGGGTGCAGGGTTATGCAAAGGACTACTTATTACAAACTTCATGAATATTTAGAATTTGAATCGTGATGTTTGTACATACTGCTATATTTTCTTTTTGAAACCGCCACTAACAAGATCCCTGCAGGCTTCCAGATGCCTGCAGGCATTGCTTTGGATGCCCCACATGCAGCGGTAGTTCATTTGCTGGCAAAAATTACTCAATACACCATCTTCTGGTACAAAATGGTATCACAAGAGAAAAAACAGGCAGAACCTTGTTTATAATCCTGCTAGTTTAAGTGGACCTTGTAGCACAACACAACTGTCTTTAAAAGGACATATCGATAACATAGCTTATTTTCCTGTTTTGAAATATTTTGTGTCTCAGTTTTAACCTGTAGCGTCTGTCTGTTTCGCAGCTGTGTGTAGTGGCGAGATGACAGACTCCGCTGGTGTGGTGTTGTCTCCTAATTGGCCTGAGGCCTACGACAAGGGGCAAGACTGCATCTGGGGTATCCATGTGGAAGAGGACAAGAGGATCATGCTTGACATTCAAGTGTAAGGGACTGCACCCAGGTGTAAGACTGGAAATCGCTCAACAAGGAGGTCAGATTGACCTGGAGATGTCACTCCATCTCCAGATTTAAACCTCCTCTGCTGCTTGGCTGTCTTTTCCCACATCCACATTGACACATTACAACATGTACGTGGGGAGGTGTTTCTGTGCTTTCAGTCTCTAATTAGCCTTTTCCCATTTTAAAAAGGCAAAAAAAAAAAAAACCTTACATCTGCTACATTAAGAATTCTTTGTTGCTTCCAGCCCGCTCTCCGACCAGATTAGCCAGTAAGCCTCCGTGCTCTCACTTCCCTGGTGTCTGCCTCAGAGTTGGCTTTGAAATGAATATGCTCTGGCAGTGAACTACTCTGAGCCACTTATCCAGCCTACCCAACTGTAATTCTGCACACAGGCACACAGATGTCAAAATAGACACACACAGATGCAGGCACACTGTTTCACCTTCACCCGTCACTCTTGCATGAATTATCCTCTACACTAGTGGGATTTAAAGTGTGGGGTGGGCATCTCCTAGGGGGCAACAGACAACTTCAAATAGCAGGGAAAAAAAATTGGGGGTCAAGAGAAGAGATTTTTCACTGCTGAGTCCCCCCAATTATCCTTAATAAGTCATAAATGGAGGATGAAATTGTTAAATATTTCCTCAAAACATTCATTTCTGCAACAGTGAATATTGTAAGTGTAATGGAGATGCAATTTACAAAATGAAAAGACTACGTTTAAAAAAATGACAGAAATTTCTCAGTAACGCATCAAAGTAGCACATGACCAGTCAAGGTTTTTATTTGGATCAGAGTCATCAACAATATGGTCATACAATTTGCAAAAGTTTAGAAAGTTTTACATTGAACCAAACATTACTACTTGCTGTAGCAATGAAGCAGGGGGTTGGGGGGAGCTGGGGCACAATGTGTGAGGAGGGGCTCATGCGCCCACACTTTGAAAAGTCCCTGCTCTATGTCACACACACACACATGCACACACACGTACACACATTTGTTATCAAATCAGACTGCACCAATTACTGGTCGTAATTCAACCGCAAAGGCAAAATAATAATCACATCACCCTGCTTACTTTATAGCTCTCATGGAGCACTTCTGTAGAAAAAAAAAAACAACTCAAGCTATTTAAGCATGAACAGGAGAATCTGCATCACTGTCTTGTTATCATATATGGATTTATCTGTTCGCCTCAGCTGAGTGATTCCCATAAATATTACTACATACATGCATCCTATGGTGAGCACAAAAGCTCCAGCATAAGTGATTTGTGTTATTGCCTGAAGCAGTTGTACACAAGAGGGCACAGAGAGGTTAAAATTAAACCAGTGGGAATAACCGCCCGGGGTTGTAGAAAAACAGCCACTGACAAATCTCAAACAGAGTCCATTGTGAGTCGTTGGTCACAGTGGTCATTACACATGCTGGAATTTGCTTCAGGTGTGATGTTTTCTTTGTCTTTGTGCCGTAATTCTTTTTAAATCGGTACGATGCTAAAAGTGATATAAGCTTAAGTAATGACACGAGGTCTGGATGCTGTGCAGGCAGATTGCGATGCAATATAGATTAACACCTAAACTACTATGTTGCGACGTACATAGAGTGGACAAGAGCACACCAAGATAGAAATCATTAATCACTTTGCAGATTTTATGAGCTCTTTCTAAAAGATTCATCGTGACTATATGAAGGACGAGCGATGGACAACAACAGGACGGGATGAGGGTTTGTTTGGGTGTCTTTCCTACAATGCCTGGAGCAAAGAACTGTGAAAACTATGCTATATAACAACCTTCAAAAAGAAGATATCTCTTCCACAACAACAACTGTCTGCCAGTACTCTGCCAAAAACACATAAAGCATATGTAATGTGAAACAAATGTGGCTACAAATTCATAGTAAATTGCTGTGAAAAAGAAAAACAACATAAATGTTGCTTGTGAAGCATGGATAATTAGAATCAATGAATGCAGACTGTTACAAAATCCATCAATTCAGGGTATGTACACAAAAACAATACACTTTCCATTTTATCACACCATTACAATTCTTTCTCTCGCTGGCTTTTGAATGCAAAACACCCTTTAAATATATAGGCTACACTTTACTCAGCAGTCTTTACCAGAGGCATCTCTGGATTACAGCTGCTTTTTAAGAATTTAGTGTCAGTAAATCAATGAATCAAGCGCTCACTTGTACCAACTTCAGGTCAACAATTTATTTTCTTTTGGGAGGCCAATAAAACCCAACTGTTATGGTGTCGTGGCGTATACATCAGGCTAAACCTGCCTAGTTTAAGACAAAAAGGTGAACAATATGAAATGCCACAATCAAAACTATCATCCAGTCAATCAATATGCTCTCAGCCAATCACTGGTACCAGTAAATGTTGCCAGCTGTGCGTGGCAGTGGTTGGGACTGCGGGAGACAGAAAGGGTTAAGCGTGGTAGTTGACTCAGGCAATGTGCCCTTGTTATATCACAGCACTACCACCCTGATGTTTCATAATTGGGAGGTTTACGCTCTCCTAACCTAAACGTTGAGGGGTCATGAGACCCACAAGTCCCTCGGACCTCGGACCTATGCAAGCACTACGCATAAAGATGCATTCCTCAGCGTCAGATTGTTTATGAGTTATCATTTGCTGTTTCTACAGATTTTTCAGTATTTAAATATGCCCTGAACAAGGAAGACACACAATGGGATTCACAGCTGAGCTGAGAACAGTGCCCGCAGTCTCTGATGTAAGGAGCTCCAATACTGATAGCCACTGATTCAGTCAGTCGTGACTCTGATGCAGTGTACTCAGTTCACTCTGAGAAGTCCTTAATTTGCTCCTCCATCTGCAGCAAACTGAGGGTTTGAGGAAGTGCAGATGCTTTTCTGTACATGCTCAGTTTTGGAACGCCGCCGCTTGGTCACAATACGCATAATTCCCCAAACTTTATCTCTCAGGCTTACAGGCACTGCGATATGAGCCATCACTCAAATGTGATCCACGGATCAAAAGGGAATAATAGCATCAGAGGATAGCAACAGAAAACATAGTGTCTGAATACCACACAGTGGTTTACGTGACCCTGCATGCTGCTCTGTTCTTTAGATGGAGATTAAGACTCAGTGATTAATATCTGATTTTGAAAGTCAACTAGTGCACCTAGGGTAAAAAGATAAAAATAAAAAAAAAAGATCAGAGGGGATTTTGTCCATGCTGAAGTAAACAACTTTGATTTGAGGTAAACTGATTTTCATTCAGAGATCTCATTTTTAATTTGCTCAGACTTAAAGTTTGTTTTAATCCAAACCACAAGAGGATGCTCACTATAAATTAATGGTGCTGTGGCCGGCTTTAGTTTATCTGGAGGTTGGTCAGGCGTAGCTTTCATGGCAGTAGAGAACCACAGCCTGTCTGATCCCTGCAGACCCCGCCATTACCATCATGTCTGCTTCGCTCAGCTTCAGAGCAGCATTCCTAAAGGCTTGGTCAACATGTAATTTGCGTCCCTGTGTATTTGTGTGCATGCGTTATGCATGTTGAAGTGACAAAAGGCTCTTGTGGATAAGAGCTGTCTCATTACGAGGGTGGGCACACACTTTTCCACATTAATGAGAATGTTTTCTGTATTATCATTCATCACTGTGCCTGTGCTGGCAATTACAGAGGAGCAGTGTGCATAATGAGGACTGATTAATTAATTTAGGCCAAACAGGAGGGCTGGCTCTCTGCTAATTAGCATGGAGCATGGCTCGAGCAAGAGCCAGAGACAAGAGGTTACAGCTGATATCCCCACCTGTGGAACATAGCTAGGTAAATGATTTACATGTGGATGTTAGCATTCAGAGTTGACTGTAACCACACATATGCTTCAGAATACAATACGATAAGGCTGACTTTTCAGCTGTGCTAATGTTTGTGTCAGTATACTGAGCGGAAGCAGGGCCTGCAGAGGTTTTTAGAGTCCTCTTGTGGAGACTCCGAGCATCGCATGCTACCTGCACTTGAACATGCATTTGGGTGGCTCCATGGAGGTGCCTGGAAATTGGATGGTTGCTATTTGAATTTAGCTGAGCCGAGCAGAACAATTCAAATGTCAAATGTGTGCATGAGAAGATGTAGAAGGTTGCCTTTGAAGGCTCGATGCTGAAGGCAATTTCTATTCTGTTAGAGATTTTCCTGGGTTCTTTAAAACTTTGACAGGTCAATGAAGGTGACAAAGCGCCCGGAGGCATGTAGAAAACAACTGTCATCCCGTCATCTGCAGAATTGAGCTGGCGCCATTAGTATGCAGAGGAGTTCAGAAATCCTCTAAAAAGTTCCCGCTCAAACAGACCTTGGAACTTTGCGAACACCCAAGCCATATCGGTGAAGGAGACGTCTCTCAATAAGGCACACATATATTGACATTCGTAAAGTAGGTTTTCTTCCACATTTGTGAGATAAATGTATGCATCTGCTTCTTTTTTGCGACCCATGTTCAGGCCAATCTTGATTTGAGCCAATCGCAAGTTTTGCATCCCTCTACGCATTAAAGATTTATGCTGCATAAACGGTGAATATTGCGTATGTCAGTTCTGTAAAACTTGATGAAAAATTTCAATGCTACTCTAAAACAGAAATAAAAAAGAAGTGTTGGGAAGAAAGAAAAAATAAAAGAGGATACAGGGATGAAACATGTCTTAGGTTTCTTACCAGCCTCCAACACAGAACTGGGGGTGAGTGCTTTTCATGACTTGAGGGGGCAACTATTAAGGGGCCAGGTGGGATGACATTTGGATGGAGCAATTGCCAGGTTGCTGCAGAAAAGGCAAGCTGAGTGGCCTGCAGTGTCTCACCACTGAGTGCTATGCAAGTCTGGACCAAAGGCACTGCGCATTTGGCATTCTTCAGGGGTGTCGCCGGGGTCTGAAATACACTTCAAGCAGACAGCTAAGTGAATAGATGGCCTCAGTGGGAAAATTTAAAATCAAAGTTGACTGCGGGGTTCTTGGAGAGATAGTGACTGAAGAGTGGGGTGACTATTTAGGTTTTTTTGGACTTGCCTGCAGCATTGTCCTTGAATGGGAGTTAGCGCCACTGTGATGTTGTTAGGTGTGATTTGCTACTGTAGAGTTGGCAATTAAAAAGAACAGATGTCCCACAGTCCTAAAGTGAATAGCAGACTATTTTTTTTTTCTGGTCTGGAAGGAAAACACAAAGTTTTTAACTGATGTTTTCACAGTTTTGAGGGATGACGTAGCAGGAGTACCTTGCATAAAAACTGAAAAAGACAACAGCGCATGTAAGAACATTTAAAATATGAATAAGTAAAAGATGTGCTCTCCATGATCCCATCAGGAAAATGAGACAGAGGCACTGGCTTAGTCTGGACTTGTTTAGAGTTCTGAAGTGGAAATAAAGGGCTAGAAGCAGTTTTGTCCAACTTCAGTGAAACATTAGTTTGGTCAAGATGAAGATGAATAAATGCTATTGAGCTAGAAATTTAAAGCCAAGAGAAAACAAATGAACGGTGCTGATAAGCCACAGTAATTGAAACTGGAGTGAAATCTATCACAGGAAAATCACAGAAATAATAGGATCTTTGTGAAAAGAGAAAGATTTAAGAGCAGGTATACTTGGTATGGGTGAATAATGTCTAAACCTGTTCAGTGTGTGGCAAATGCAAGCAGCAGGCGTGTTTGTTTTGAAAATGATGAAATGCAGGGACTGGAGGTAATCTCACGGTTTGATTGTCAACTGACGGATCCACATCCCTCCTTCTCGGGCTCTCTGAATGCGGGGAAACCTCTGGGAGGAGATAAGGTGAAATACAGTGTGCTGATATGGTGGAGAGCCTTGATGACATGAACAGCAGGTAGAGGGGAGCTTGAATAGAAATGAAGTGTGTGATGTGGAGATAGAGAAGAGGGGAAAAAAAAGGGAGACTAACAATTTAGCTGCGCTGTTCCTTTGGACTTCTCAGATGGACACTTCATATTTATTGTGATTGAATGAGATGAGACTCTGTCCACTTCTTGAGAGGGCTGTGAACCTGCAGTCTGGAGATAGTGTTATTACTCTCCCCAAAAAAATCTCTATTGGCTGTCATTCCATGCAATGTGTGCAGGGTGAATCTTATTCCTCCATCAAACGTGGTGTGACAATAATATACAGCACTGTAGCCTTTAGCCTGATAACCTCATTTGTTTATTCTCTTGATTTCCTGCTTGGAGGCAGTACGTGTGTATGCACTCAATGTGTTTTCATGGAGGTTTTATAGGTGGCATTGTCATTCCCATCACTCCAATCCACAGGCCAAACAAGCCATTGTTGCACTCTTAAAACTAAATGAAATGTTCCTGTAGCTTCAAAACATTTAGTCATTATAGTGAAGATAACACAGCATGAAACCTTGCATATACAGCTCAAGCCAAAACCGTAGTACATGTTGCATTTATATAATCTAAGAACAATAATTAGGAAACCACTAACATTTGATGTAGCACATAGCGGTGTAGGAGCCTGTCTGTGTGAAAATAATCAATTAAAGAAAAATCCAACAGAGATGTAACGGCCTGTTCAAGTGCTCTAAACATTGCGAGAAATAAGAAGCCAAATAATATTATCTACACTTCAAAAAAACTGTTTGATAAGAGAAATTGCAAATAGTCCTGTCTGTCCATACTGGATTTAACTGTAGTTTTCCTCTGAAAGTTCTTTATATCTCTGATTAGCTTTTGAGTAATATGGTTAAAAACCTCCTTTCAAGACTTCGGATCACCTTCCACAAAATAGATAAGACTGTTTTCTGTGCAATAAAATTAGGACTATAAACAATTGTTTATTTACTTGTAAGTCTGTCAAAGCTACAGGGAGCTACTGCAGAGAAGCTGCAGACCCCTGAACTCGCCGGAGGGAGCACAGTGTCACTCAGAATATCAGTTCATTCGAATGCCTTCATCATACGTGTCAAACCAGAAAAGCTTGTCCAAATTTCTCCTCAAGCAGAAAGTCTGCGCTACCTGTCAAATCCACTCATGTTTTAGAATTTAACTGTCTTTTTTTTTTGGATAACTCAATCATGCACTCAGTATAACTATAATACTTGTGATCAACGTACAATTCTTGTGATCTGTTTCTAATCTGGACCAACATCACTGAAATTGTTGCATTTTCTGCTGATTTTCAGCAGCAAGTTGTGCATACTCACAGGTAATGTGGACATTCTGCAGGAGAGGTTGTGAATAAAACATTTGGGAGAGGTAAACAGACTCTGGTCATTTCCCTCGGGCACAGACTATGTCAATCACAGATAACATGGGTCCATCTGCTGCAGAGTCTCTTCAAGGGGAGAAAAAAAAACCAAACAAACAAGATGCTTAAGTTTGGTTAAGTTTAGAATACGTATTCACAAGTTGTTTCTGCAGTAGCCTAACCTCATGGGCACCAACAGTCAATCTGGGATAAGAAGAAAAAGAGTAGCTAGAGCTTCAAGCTTAACTCCAGTGCAAGTATTTTATTGCACTGTCCATCACGGCGCTGGCACAAGTCGTCTTTGGGGAGAAAGAAGTCCAAGTCTATTGCTTTTACTTATATATACAGTGTGTCAGACAGGTGAGTGGACTCACATGGTAAGCAGTGGGAATAGAGTAAGAACTCATGGATGGGTCATTCAACAAACAAGCAACACAAACCAACTGAAGTTGTGGAGTAAAAAAAATATGCATAATATGGTTTTGAAGGTTCAAAACCTTCACTACCAGGTGAAAAACATTTCCCACTTCATCCTATTTGAATCTGTTACAGGGACGGCGTCTCTGCCACACATTGTGCATTCTTTATAACCTTTTCCCATGAATCCAGCGTCTTCTGTACCACTTTATTTTAGTTTATGATCATGAGGTGTTGGAGTTAATCCCACCTGTCCACATAGAGGAGAGATACTCTCTGGAAAGGTGACGACTCCATCACTGGGCAGACAGAGGGAGACTGACAATCACTCACACTCTCACACGGGTTATTTGGAGTCACCATAACTTCTCGTACACATGTTTTTGTAATGGAGGAGGCATAAACTGGACTACCTGGAGTTAAGGTTTACAGGGAGAACATGTAGACGTATCACTGGAGGGAATCCAAGCCCAACAAAAAAGGTTAATAGAAGGAACTAAAGATTTGTCTTTGGCTTTTCGAGGGATTGGGCTAAAAAATGTATTTATTAATCACTCACAATGAAAGGCAGCAGTAAGGTGACTTTAGTTTAGCTGGCACAACATTATCACATAGTTTTTTAGGGTGTCATGTTTTTTACGAACGTGAACAAACGTGGCATCTTAAGCAGAGCAGACCTTCTCTTTCGGAGGCGAGAGCAATAAACATTTCACCACAAACGAAAAATGTTTTTATACTTCCCTTCTTCTATCCGCAAACCTTTGGACTAAATTATATTATTACTTGGCTTGATACTGACAACAACACATATTTATAAGAAGGAAAATGCAGTGGACAACCTAGACAACATAAGTAATTTCTTACATTTTGTGATCTTTGCATCTTTCGTACACATATGTTTGAATTTTAAGATTTTTCATTCAAAAGTCCCACAAATCGTTGTTCTCCAAGACAAAATTTCACCTGCTCCTGAGATGAATGTTGATTTTTAGCTTCTGATGACAGACTTTGTGGTTTCTCTCTGTGCAATCACTTTCTGTGTTTATGTGACCTCAGTGATTTGAACCAGCAGCCTGTCATTCGTCATTCTGCTTTTCTTTTTTTTTTCTTTTTTTCAGCTGCTGTGTTTTTTATTTATTTTTTCCCCTACTGGGGAATGTAGGCTCAGTTTTTCAATCACATAAGTGAAATACAAAGATGCTATCAGCAGAATGAATTTAGAGCTCGTTGGGTCCATGAAAATGTATTTCCATGCAAGTCTTAAACTAGGCCAAACTGTTTAAGAAGCTGCATTTACAAACAGTCAATGTGTTCAGTGTTTTCTGTTGTTCATCGTGTGATATTTATGACTTAAATAACATTGAATTGGGTTTACAGAGAAATGAATGCGTGAGAAAACAATTGAGAGAATGAGGTGTGATCACAACTCAAAAGAAAAACTGGACGTTTTGGAAATTGCAATTCGCATTACAGAAGATGAAGAAAAAGCTGTGAGGATTGTTATCTTACCTTTTCGAGCAAACACCAGCCTTCCAAATACAGGTTGTAGACTTAATTGGTAGCTTTGTGACCAGTAAATGGGAGGTATAACTCCTGTAGGGGACGGGTGATTCATACCTCTAAAAGCACTTCTCCTACCCAAGACACTTGTGAGGATGGCATTGTGCTCTAATCAGCACAGTTTAGACGATATTAACACTAACCGAATACGGACATACCGCCACTCTGCACGGCTATTTCAGCACCGGCACGCCGCACGAAAAGAGCAACCACTTTTCCCTGCTTATTATATCTACAACTTCTGTGGCTTATCATTTGGTTTCCTTTTTTTTTTTTCTTCGTTCTCACCATTCTCCATCCCCTGTGTCTGAATAAATGTCAAGCTTTACTGATGCTCCATAAAGAGAGCGAGGAAATATGAATCTCCAAATGGGAAAGGTTAATGCATTCTTAAGTTAATCACTAACAGCAGAGTTTCTGTCAAATGGTGGATTCACTCCCTTACATTCAATTTGTAAATATTACCGCGCAGGACCACATCCAGGTGTTTACATTACTTATTAGGTATTTATTTACCTTTTCAAGTCCTTCCGTGGAATTGTTTTCCTGTACGGCTGTTTGTGATGTATTGCGTTGTTTTGTTTAGAGGCTGCTAAGGGATAATTAAAATGCTATATTTCTTTGGAGTGTTCCCTTATTGTGCCATGCCCATATATGCGCATTAGTACATATTCATGAAGGCAATGTGGTGGGCGAAGAGACGTGCATCATGAATTATTTAGTGTTTACTTCACATTGGATCCATCCAATATAAACAGAATTAAACTTTTCCAAGTACTGCTGACATGGCTTAATATCATCGGCTTTTGCTTTCATCAGTGAAGCAAGATAGCACTCACAGTTAGAGCTCTGAGCACGGCGCTCAGGCCGTCTGGCTGAAGTTTAAGTCATTATATCAGGGAGGAAAAAAATACATAATTGTCCTGTTTTGTTTTTTTTTACATTCATCCTAGCCTCCATCTGGGGAAGAACGACCTGCTAACCTTCTATGATGGAGATGACCTGACTGCCAACATTTTGGGCCAGTACAGTGGAACAAGGCCGCACTTCAAGCTCTACACCTCCATGGGTGACGTCACCGTCCAGTTTCAGTCCGATCCCGCCACAAACATCTATGGCTACAACAACGGCTTTGTGGTTCACTTCTTTGGTAAGACACTCATCTGTTACATATATGATTTGGTATGTATAATTAATGCGGCAAGCATGAGTAAAATTGTAAGCTGACCTCAGTAGCCCCATGAGATGGGAAGTAGAGAGACTTTTAGACAACAGCAGCAATAAATCTATCTATCTATCTATCTATCTATCTATGAAAGAGAGAATGTTATTCTGCCTGGAACTCGATAAGTCTTTTCCTTCCTGTCGCTTCCTTCCTGTCTCTTGCTGTGTCTTTGTCTATCTGTCTACGGCTTCATCCCAAATGGCTGGGATTAGCTAACAGCAAACACATACTCACAATAACAGGATGCACTTAAACGTCAGCTGGTTTTGTCCACTGCTTTGTGTTTCTGGCCGCGCACGCTGCAGTCACGGAGCCACAGACTGAGTAGTGCCAAACCACATGCTGTGTTCCTCCAAGCAAACATCACAGGCCTCTATTTACATTTTCCTCCCAAACTGTCACTGTGTAGTGTATAAAGAACAGAACATTTTGCAGTCCTATTCAGTCCCTGGAGGGGGGTACTGCATATTAATGCTTGAATTTCCTTGAGGATACCCGTCAACACTCTTACAACACAAATCTTGTTTAAAGAATGAAAATTTTATTCGTCTATTATACCAGAAATTATATTGAGAATAATTCTGTGTTCACAGTGTGATAGTTTCCCCTTGTTGTGTTCACATTGCTGTAGTTAATTTCCATGTTTTTTTTTCCCCCTCCCTCTCATCTGCGATGCTCGCAGAGGTGCCGAGGAATGACACGTGCTCCGAGCTGCCGGAGATCACCAACGGCTGGAAGAGCACATCTCACCCCGACCTCATCCACGGCACCGTGGTCACCTACCAGTGCTACCCGGGGTACGAACTGGTGGGCTCCGAGATCCTCATGTGCCAGTGGGATCTCAGCTGGAGCGGAGATGTGCCGAAATGTGAAGAAGGTGAGAGGAAGCACACAAAACCTCTGTTCATGCTGGGAGAGTGTGAGATCATATGAGCTCACCGATCATGTGCTCTGAGACTCTTGTCTGCTTTGGTGTCACAGTGAACTGACTGAACTCGTTCTGTTGGTGGGTTTAGTCTGAACACACAGGCTGCAGGGATTTCACAAGAGTTAGAGTTCAGGCATGATGATAGTTTTTATTTGTTACTTCAGTTTGAATAATAAATGGACTTTACTTATTTATTTTACCACTCCACCATTCGTAATGATCTTTGCATGATCAGTCACATCCACACCAACAGCTCTGATGGACGACGAGCTACTTTGGCGTCATCGTGTTTCCCAAGAAAACAGCCCATTGAACTGGGATGATGCACGATCGGACCACTTACCTTGCGATTTGAAGACAACCTGCTTTGCTTTAGGCAGACTTATGTTGCAAACCCACACATGTGATTATTTCCTCCCAAAGTCTAAAAACATTCAAGTTAATTGGTGGCTTAAACATAATCATTTTCAATTTGTGTGTTTGTCTCTCTGTGTTTACCCTCTGATGGTGTCAGGTAACTTAAATTCAATAAAGCAGTATAGAGGGTGGATTTATGGATTACAGATGGAAACCCAGATTAAGAGTTGCATTGTGGGTGATACTGACACCAAATTGTGGGTGGGAAACTTCTAAAATATATGAAGTGGTTTTTTTTTTAATTGTTATATTAATCAAGAGCTTTTCTATATCAACAGTGTCAAACACATTTTAGTTCAGGGGCCACATGCAGCCCAATTTCACCTTGAATGGGCCGAACTGTTAAAATAGTGCCTAAATAACCTTTAACGTTTTGTGGAGTATTTGTGATACAAATGTCTACATTTGTGCAAAACCAAACAAATTACAATGAAAATCACTACAATCTTAACATAAAGACAATTTTAATAATACTGTCTGGTGTAAAAAACAGTAAAACTGGAACAGATCCTCATTACTTGTGCTTTCGATATGCCAGTTCTGACATGTCAGGACCCCGGAAATGTGGAGCACAGTCGCAAAGTGATCGCAGGCACCCGCTTCACGGTTGGATCGACCGTGCAGTTCTTCTGCAACAAAGGCTACGTAATGTCCGGCTCCAACGTCCTCACCTGCTACAACCGGGACTCGGCCAAGCCCAAGTGGAATGACAGGCTCCCCAAGTGTGTCCGTAAGTCAAATTTGTTTTTTTACAAATACATTTATTGCACAAAACAAAGACAATGAATGGAATATTTCATTGTTTTCTGTCAGGTTTTATCCCTTGATAAGACGAATATTGCAGATGTGTCTAACCACTGTCCTGTATGTAGATGTCTCTCTGCTCTTAAGAAAAGGAGTCAATTATCGCAATCAGTGGTTTTACCGCAAGGAGAAACCTGAAGCATTACTGGGACCAGGTTTGGAGATCCCTGCTATTCAGTGTGAATATTTATGACCAAGACATGTTACCACTGAGGCCCGTGCAATAGAGTAGTGGGAAGCACTCTATGACCTCAGGCCATTTTCGTGCTTAGGGACTTTCTGGGGTAAGGTTGTATATTCTCAGTGGATATGTGTTTTTTTTTTTGTTTGTTTGTTTTTTCCTCCATGTAGCCTACTTCGATTTCTTCAATAGGTGTGGATGTGTGTCTCTCTGTGTTAGCTCTGTGATGGACTGGTGATTCTCACCTCACAGTGAGGGTGGGTGTTTTCTGTGTATTGGTTTCCTCCGGTCCAACAACATGCATTTGAGGTTAATTCAGGTTTCTAAATTGATATTAGGCGCCTCTGTGTGGTAGTTTGTCTCTCTGTGTTTGCTCGTAATGGACTGGCGATCTGTCTGGAGTGTGACCTGTCTTCACCCTTGATACTCCTGCCCACCCATGACTCTATGTTGGATAGAAGATAAAAGGTTGGACACATAGCTGAAAAAAACAAACATCCAAATACCTTCTGTAATTTGCCTCTTTTTTTTCTCTCTTTAAGCTGAGAGGTACGAGCCGTGCAGGAACCCTGGCGCTGCCTCCACCAGTGCGCAGAGCTCTGAGAAGGCCTTCTACCAAGCAGGAGAGACGCTGACCTTCTCCTGCTACTCCGGCTACGAGCTGCAGGGTCATGCCACCATCTACTGCATCCCCGGACACCCATCGCAGTGGAACAGCACTCCTCCTGCCTGCAGAGGTAAATCCTACCCACGCAATATAGAAATCCTTTACTTTTTCTACAACCCTTAAAACACTTAGAAATCTATGTATTATTGATTTTTGTTGCTGTTTGTGTATGCATTTTGCTCCTTTTGTGCATGAGTGCACTACATGCACCGTGCTTCGTGCCACTGCTGGAACACACTGAACTGTAAATGTGTCTTCGCAGCATCCTCAACGCAGTTTGTCAATGAACGCAGGCTAGATGGTGAGTCATGTCTCCCAACACTTCGAAGTGAATGTATTGATATTATCATGGGGTTGATATTCTACATAAATAATAAATGACGCATCCTTTTGTGTATCTTTCCTCTAGTTGTTAATGTGGATTATAGCATGGAGGGAACCAATATCGCCCTGGCAGTTTTTATTCCTACTGCAATCATCTTGGTGGTTGTCCTCGGGATTTATGTCTACTTTGCAAAGTGAGTTAGAACCGAAAACTTCATGCATGTCATTTGCAATTGAATGAGCGTTGACAGGGTGTCTGTTTTCCCCGCTCTTTACCCAGACTCCAGGGGAAGTCAATCAGAATGCCGACATCCTCGCCACCGTATGACAACATGACAGAAGAGTCAGCCTTCGACAACCCTATATACGAGAGCGGAGTAAGTACAGATGTCATGAGCATGCAAGACGTGGATTCACACAACACCAGTGTGCTGTCATGATCCTCTCCCATCTGGCTGTCATCCTGTCGTCATCCCGTGTTTCACCAGCAGAGGGCACCTTCCACTGCATCTTTCACCAGCATGCTCTACCATCAGCAGGAACTCATGGTCTCGGCTGATGATGTAGCTCATGAAACTATGACACAAAGGCAGTTTCCTTCATGTCATTCTGTGTCAGTCGTCATTAACATCCTGGATTTCCATTCATCAATATGTCTGACCCATCACTTGTTTTATGTGTTGCTGTCTCCTGTTGTGGAAATAAGCACTTTTGCTCAGACTTGCCTGTAAAAATGAAGCTGTGATTGTAAATCATTTTCTTTTTAATAGTTTTTTAACATAAGAGGTGTGATTGCATTTTGGAAAAACCTCATGCATGGATGAAAGAAAAAAAAAAAAAATTATTTACCTCACCTTCTGAAACTTGTTTCCATTTGATTCACAAGTCACAACATATACAGCAAATTCACAATGAAGCCAGTTCCCATCAGATGGCATAGGATGTTAAAATTGACTCTCTTGGTTCTGTCTTTCTCTGCTCCTTCAGCACTGGCAGAGTCATTCTAGATACTAAAACCCGTCAGTATGTCCACTTTGGCTGTAATGCAGAACAACTATGAGGTGAGATCTCCTTCTAAAGCTGAGAGCACATCATACTGACTTCCCCTGAATCATCCCTATTTATTTTATTATTTGTATTTTTTGTCTTGTCTCATCCCCAATATTTTTGTATATACAAAACTCATTGGCACATGTGTCTTCAAGTGTTGCAAGCGTTCCCTCGTGATTAAAACAAAAGGAAAAACTAATTTTACTGTCTCTGCCATGTCATTGGTCATCCTATCATATTGTGCTGTCGCGTTGTGTATAAGCTGTTTATGTCAAACTAACATGGTTTGTTGCAAAATGTGAAAATTGCAAAGAAAACATTACCTGTGATTGCAAGTTACTGAGTGATTCCTGAGCCAAGTGATCAGTATTGCGGCAATAAAGCTTAAACAATACAGCAATGGAGCATTAGCATCAAAGCCAAACTGTAAGAGTGAATCTTAACAAAATAAATAAATAAATAAATAAATAAACGCTGAAGGCAGCAGGACTCTCTCTCTCTGAGAAGTTTTTTTTTTTTTTTTTAACCACATTAGTCTGAATAGAAATATTATTATCAGAAATACTTCAGATCTTTCAGAAGCAGTGGAGAGCCAAATAAACTTCAAAGTCGCGGCATTAGTATCATTTATGGATGCGACAGAATCCAAAGAGAAAGTATTACCTGCACATGAAGGCTGTAGTTCTTGGACATTTCACAATATTTTTGCATCTTGCAACTTTTGGCAATATCGTAATAATGATAATAATGATAATGCATGGGTTTTATATTTATCATTATCTCGACCTGACTATGTTATTGTGTCACTGATCTCACTTGGGCTCACATGTCATACCTGAACCAGAATCATTTTGAGTCTGATCTTTTACCTAAAGTTTAAAAAAAAAGAAAAACCTCAGACAATGAATTGGTACAAGTCGTTTGCAGATAGTGTGTAGAGAGTATTTACAGACACTCGAACTAATCTTAGAATAACTAATATTAAAAGTTATTTCTAATAAACTGCTTGTATGCACTGCATGTAGTTTTTCCATCTAAATTCCTACTGATGATTTTGCATGTACGTTAAATCACAGAGAGCGGAAAATAGAAAACATGATTGCTGTATTGAGCCAGAGATGTTTTGTAACTGTGGAATGTTGATTTTTTTTCATGAGTGGAAAAAGCTCATTTCACAGCTTTCTCTGTCCTCTGTTATTGTTTCCTTAATGGATTGTTTGTCTGGTCTTTACAGGACAAATGAAAAAAGATTAAGAGGTGTCCATTTAGAGACCTTAAAGCAGGAATTGCTCAAGCTTTGCCTTTTGGGACCCTCTCTGCACTGCTCAAATTTTCCTCCGACCCTCTTTTTTTTTTTTTTTTCTTCTTCTTCTTAAATGTTTCCTTTTTGTTTCTTCTTTATGTGTATTACTGTAAATATGTTTTTTCTTTCCGCGATCGAATCTGTGAATCTGTGGAACACCATGGTGATATTTTTATAAAGTAAACCGGTGATGACCAATGGTGATTGTATGTTTTTGAGTACCTGTCGATGCCCTTCGCCAGTGAAATAGATTGAGGGTAGCGGGTACTCTTATTTCTTGAGATCTGTTGGACACTAACTCCCTGTCGCTCTCGATTTTTTTCGGGGGGGAAAGTTTGCCATTGTTACTTTCTCTTCTTTGTATGTATGAGTCTGCTATTTGTAAATAAACTGCCTGTCCAATATGAGTGCCTCACGACTGACTATAACCTGAGAAATCACCTGTGAACATGTTTGTAAAAACTGAATATTTCATTTATGTATCCTTTTGCATTTGTTGACCCGACGGTATTAGCTCCTGGCGCTCACGTCGATCCTTTCAAACGTGCAGTTTCGCTTTGACTCAAGAAATGGCGCCAGATATTTTCCTACCTGCTGACGTGTGGTTCCAACTGCATATAGCCTCAGAGGATTCCTCACTTCCATCTTTTCATAATAAGTCACATTAGCTATGCACATAGCACAGTTTCTCAAGTCGCTCTGTACAGTCTGCTTCAAATGATACGTAGGAATTAGCTCATTTATGTATGCACCAGAATGTGGTTGCACCGCAGCATGAGCTCACCCCGAGACAACACCCAGTGAAATACAGTGACGGTGTACAGTCACGACTGAATTTAGATAATAACATGCTGGCTGTTGCGCGTCACAGATGGGGTGTTTACTTGGGGATGGTGTTGTGGTGCATGCCTGTGTTAAATCTGTAGATAGACCTCATCTCCTTTGTGCTTATATGTTATAATCCAACACAGTGGCTTTCAAAGTGTGGAGGGGGGGGAAAAAAATCCAAGGGGTCAGGGCCTTCGCCCGTGATTATATTTTCACAAAATCAAAAAGAAATTAGTGGAAGGTAAAATCCTCAACTGTTTGATGAAAAATACATATTTTTCAGAGCAGCATCTATTGTAGGTGTAATAGAAACTAACTAAAAGTTGAAATTATGTTCATTTCATCCTCCCACACTTTGAAAACCTCTAACTGATCCTTTTGTTCAGCATCACAGCTGGTGCAACCACATCCAGGAGATCGAGCCCTCTTCAGATATCTATAATCCTCTGATTAATAATAAAATAAACTGTTGTTTAAAGTATCGTCACTGTCATTTATGAGTAAATGTATTGGTTCTATTGTCGGTCTTTTCAAGTGTGCAGTGTGAAGACAATCCTAAGCTCAGACAACACAACAGAGCTTGGACTACACAAGTATTGACTTGTGATGTGAACCATGCGACACTACTTATTAGATCTATCACTAATGTAAACGATGAGATCGCAATTGCACCTGTACACCACTAGATGGCAGCATGATATAAAGTAGCATACACATGGCGGATACATTCATATTCTCACGTCATTGTTGTGCACATGCTGTTGATCTCATTCATTCAGTTTGTTTTTTTAGTGAATAATATAATAAACTGTCTCCAATGAATTTCAGCATATTTTTTGATTAATGTCTTACAACAAGCGCTGATCCAAAAACAAAGGTGTAAATAGGATGTCAGCTTTTGGGGGAGACAGGTTGAAAGCCAGTAATGTGCATGTATATGTGAAGGTTGTTTAGTTTTTTTGTTTGTTTTTTTTTCAAATAAAAAAAAATTACAAATTGATAGCGAATGTAGTGAGAATAAAATGTATTGATTGTGAATAGTTTTACCCCATAAGCCGGCAAATGAATGAGGCCTAAATAGGGTTTCTTACATTATCGTGGAAGTAAATAAAATGTGGTTCATGCGTCTGTCACAAATACATAACAAACACCCCCCCAAAACTCATCCTTAAACAGCTTGAATCATACAGTGTTATATTCAGACATTCAAGCACGTTCATATCCAATACTCTGGTTGTATTTGTCTGTTACCGATTTTGCTTCAGCCGCACTAATTAGCACAATAGATCTCACCCCTCAGTATTTACACATCAGATCAAGAATGATTGATTTTTGCATGTTCACTGTAGCTTCAGGATAAACGACTCTGAAAAATCCTAAAATGTCTTCAATATTATAACTTTTTTCACTGGATCTTGTTAAGCAGTCTCACTTTGTCCCACACACTGCAATGGTAAAAAAAAGTCTCAATGGTTAACCTTAATCTGTCCTGTCAGATTCTCTCTTCCACTCTGCTTCAATTTGCATTTAGGCTCAATTTCATCCAATAAGATGATTCATCATATACGAAGTGCATCCAGCCAGAAGGCTTTACGACTGTGTCCTCGGCTTTTGTTTTTGTGCCTGTGTTTATGTGGGAGCTGGTTTGTCTCAGTGGATCATTTGGAGTCAGTCACCCATGGTTTCAGCTGAGCTTTCACTCTGATGCAGGGTGGGGGCATCAAGCAGCTTGGGCCATTAAAATGTAAATTTCCTGTGTAGTCTGAGGACGAGGGCCACAACCGCGGGATCTACTCATGTAGTCGCTTGTTCTCTTCACTTCCTGTGTTAATCACTGGCAGGCTGGCCCAACGTCCACTGTTGGAAACATGGAGAATGTCAAAGGCAGGTAAATAAAGTATACAATAAAGCACAAATACACAACAGATGACTTGATATTGGTGTTGGAAATTCCTGTGATTGTTGCAATATTTCTTATGATTTTAGAGCCAATCAAATTATAACCATCTTTTATGAGCTGAATGACTGTCGTGTGGTTATTATCAAGACTGCAAGTAACAAATTACACAATTTTTACTTTTCCGTAGTTAACTAACATCTTTGGGTATCTTTTTATAACCCCAATTATGTAAAATCACTGACACTAAAAACACATCGACACCCTGTCATCTGATTTTATAATCAGAAATATTTACTGAGTACACCATCAACGTGTATTAGTATTCAAGACCATTGATCTGCATGTAATTTAAGTTCACTTACTCAACAGAACATTTCTCATTTACATCCAAATCTTGATGTACAAAACAAATTCATCTAGTATTTTATTTATCTGAGAACAGTTCTACAGGTAAATCTAATGGAACGCTATTAACAATATAAAGTGTTGTTTACAAGTGAGAAGATTCAGCTCTCCTCAGTATGAATAAGAGTGCATAGAGAACTTAATATTGATAACGGTTTATATCATTATAATATGTCAAATGAAGCACAGGTGACTGTATTTAGATTGAGATTGCAAATTGACTTTCCTTTGTGGGGGGGGCTGTGCTGTCGATGAGGAAGGGTTATTTCCATATCTCACCAGCAGGTGGAGCTCTACTACCAATCCAGGGCTGTAAAGGCGCCCTTGCTTTGTATCAAGTGCATCACGAGGGAAGACCATCTCCAGCACTTAATACTCCCACAATGCACTGGTGGTGGGGCTGCTGATGATTCACAATTAAACTAAAATGCCCTGCTCACAATCCAATGGAGACCAGGACATGGCAATTAACCCACTAATACAGCAGACCATTAGACCTCCCTCCCTGTGTCGGCAGCTCTGGGGCACACGCTCCCCACAGGGCTGTGGGATACGTATTACCAAAAGGTAGTTTAATGTAATGATCCATTCAAAGTGTCTGCTGTACTGTTGGGTTAGAAATGTTCAGCGGTGGTGTATGCAAACACTGGTGGAAAATATTCATGAAAATTAAACTGCAAATTGCAGTTTGAAGTCAACTGTGCATGCCGCGTAATATACAAACAATGAATACTGGATTAAAGTGCTGGGAATATTTTTGATTATTTTGCTACCGGTTGCACTATATAAAACATTAGTCAAGGTTCCTTTCTTGCTTTTCATTTTGCCAAAATAGCAAATGTTTACTTTCTCTTGGTTATTGCCTTACATTTGTACGTTAATCAGATTTATTGGGGTTTAGATGGTCCGCCCTGAGGGTCTTTGTCATGTTTCACTCCTGTGTTTTTAGCTAAAATTGACAGATAGCTCTCCCTCCCTCAAGCATGATTCTATTAATCAGATTAATATGCCATTAAGACAGCAGAGAAGGAGAAATAACAACTCAGTAATGGAACCAGGACACATTTAAGCTGTCTCACATTTAAAGATGTACCAGGGGCAGAATAAATGCATGCTTGTACTGGGGTGACCCTCACTTGTATGACCTTTTTTTTTTTTTTCTTTCTTCCCCCCATTCAGCTGAAGTGTAGAAGCCAGGTATGTAGATGAAATCCTCATCTGTACATCTTAACAACTAAAAAAAAAAACTTGTGTTTGCAAGGTTACTGCAGCCAAATTTCAATAGGGCAAAGGCAATAGCAAGGAAAAGGTTACCGTTCAGTAAATGTGCCACTTTTGCAAAGAAATTACAAATTTCCAACATTGCACGGAAAAAGGGCAGCTGTTGAGGTGATGCTCACATCCATGAATTTACAGATTCAACACTGACAATTACTGCAGTGTTTGTGGATGGATTAAAGACAAGACTTAAAGTGAGCCCTTAAGAGCCATTTACCATGTTAGGAAAAAAAAAAAAAAAAAAACCCTCTCCAAATTGCATACTGTACTGCATTTGTCACAGTCCCCGGGGAGCACGGCTGATGAGACAGGCAGCCATGTCATATCTCACAGACAGGACTCACTGTCTTTGTTATTTCTAACTGCAGCCTCAGGAAGCCATTTTGCTCAAAACAAAGGGTAAACCCTTCACACGCCTCTGGTGTGGCTCGGTGTGGCAAAATGCCAAATCTCCCTCTCCACCAGACGTAGGGGGTCTGGGCTTCCCCCGCGCACGTGGATCCCAGAGACACATGTAAACAAAGAACCGCCTTGAATTATGTGCCATCCCCGACATCTAGACCAGGGGTCTGCAGCCAGCAGCCCGAGGGCCACACGCAACTCTTTGCCCTATGCAGTGGGCCAAATTGGCATTTAAATAAACAATATTACTCTATTTAAAAGTTTGCTGCACACCAGATATTTTCTGAGGTACTTTTGCAGTTCGAAGTAAAAAAAGATGTAAAAATAAATAAATAAATAAATAAAAATCATGCTTTGACAGTTCGTCAACTTCTAAAATCAAAATTTGGACTTCCTAGTCAGTTTGCAATACATTTTTTATTCATTCTTTTTTAAGTATGGGATAAAAATTTCACTTTTAAAAAAAAAAATAGACCCATATTTACTTCTGGCTGAAACTCTTAAAATAACAAAAAACATCTAAAACAGCTATTTCATTAAAACAGTTCTGAAAAAACAAAAAACAAACTTAAAATAGCAAGAAGGGGCTAAAACACAGAAAGAAAAACTAATATAAGAAAACTAGGTTAGAAATGAATAAAGCAGCTATAATAGCTAAAAAATAGCTAAAATAACTGGAAATAGCTTCATGGGTGCAAATGGGCTATTGTTGCTCTCAAATGTCTTATAATCAACATGAATCACGTTTCATGTGTTATCTTCATGTTCATCTGTTTTATGACTGCAGACAAATTTTACTCATTGAAAAATGTTTTTTGGGGAAAAAACCCAAACAAAAACAGCTCTTTCAGTTAAAACGGTTACACACTTCTGCTCTACAAGACTTATTCACGTATATAACTGAGTAACCGGCTGGAAATTGAGAAATGTAAAAATCACACATCAAATTACTTTTCAGTGGATCTCTGCATCCATGAAATGTGTTTAAATAGTACTCACGAACTGTGCATTGTAGCTATTTTCTACTTCTTTGTCACATAAGCAGATTACGAGTGCCTTTTCCAACGTATTGTAAGTATTTATTTATTTTTTCTTCCACTGCCACTAACGGGGGAAAAGACGGTGTCATTCTATTTTTGAAGCTTCATTGGTTATACACAGATAACTGTGAAACATTGATGTACTTACAGGACCCATGCGTTGTTAGTCTACTATATTGTCTCCAGTCGAGTATCACCACCATGATGCTTTAAAAGGAATACATCTACCGCCCCTCCCTTTTTTTTTTTTACACGCAAAGTCCAGGTGATAGCTTACTTAGAAAGACTACTAGATGATTAATGTAACACTAATACTCAAGAGCAAGGTGTGGATATGTGGAAAACTGGTAATAAATCGGTTACAGAAGAAATAGTAGGAGGGTGGGGAATGTGAAAACAAAGTGTTGAGGATCTCCTCGGACACCGGGCGTCTTTCAGCTGGATGAAGGATGCGAGGGATACGGAACCGAATAGGGAAAATGAGAGGATGGATCCATGGTTGAACAGATGCTCAGAAGAGTGGATAAGAAGAATGGATGATGGTGATAATGATGCAGCAGCAAGGCTGTGACGCCCGGGACAAGTGAGATGGATAACTAGGAGATCTTCATTAGAACAGATGCTTTGGAATCAAAGTCATTTAACCCAAACTGAAAGAAAAATAAGAATTTGTTTTTTTTTTTGAATATAGAAGTGCGACTGTACTTTTTTTTATTTTTTTGAAGAAAATTCAAAAGCTGTTTCAAAAGCACCTTACATTGCTTTAATGTGTTGTTACATGTTCAGGTCCAGGGTGTCCGGCAGATTAGAGATGCACATATCAAAGAAAAATATCATATGAATCTAGAGCAGATGTGTGTGTTTGGCTTCACTGTAATGTTTCAGAGAGGGTTTCGATAGCCTTTCCTCATCTTGGGGATCGAACATGAAAAGAACTGAAAAACTGATGTAAAGAGTTTTTTAGACCTTTAACTGTTTGTGGTATCTCATTGAAGATAGACTTGGTATATTAGTATTGGAACTCTGGGAAGTTGTTAAAGACTTTTTTTTTTTACATGTAGGGCTTTCAGTGTCGACCGTTTGAGTCAAATATAAGCCGGCAAGAGCCTCAAACACAGCTCGCCAAGCACATGGTAACAATTTCAATGAAAATCTTTTTTTTTTTTTTATCTAATTTCCAGAGAAAAACAGACACAACACAACACTGTGACCCGAGCTGAGATGTCGGGGATGCTGCCATGGCAAACTAGCTTCAGCCTCAAAGCCAGTCAGGGTGCGCTTACAGAAACATGCATAATGCAACAGTTACAGAAGATATTTACTTCATGTTGAGATTGTAGTAATTTCGTGTTGTAATTGTTTTGTTCTGTGAAAAAATTACATGTCATCATCTGTGCCTCAACAAAAAAAAAATTATGTTTTGTTCAAACTTAAAGGCTATTATGGCGCTATTTTACCACTCCAACCCACTCAAGGTGAAATTGGGCCGTTTGTGGTCCCCCAACTAAAATGTGTTTGACATCCCTGTTGAAGATAAACACATTTATATGACATATAAATACAAATAACATATTTTGTGAAATGACATTCATCACACATATTTGAATGAGAATGTTTGTAAAGGACTTCCCACACACTGTTGAGTACAATATAACATAGCGTTTGCACTAGTTGTCTGTGCACAGTGCATATATTCAGGCACGGGTATCACATATTTTCTTTATTTATATATATATATATTTTTTTAAAGAAACCAATTAGGCGAATACACAATGAGTGAGAGATCAATCCCAAAGCAATGGACATGATTAACAACAACATATAGAACAATTGGCAAGTATCGATTTTGTGAAATACCACAAATACACACATAGGCATTATACAAGCTGCACATTCAATGTTCAGTACAACTATTCGGGCATGTATTCTGTGATCGTCTTCAGATTATTGCCATGCGTTTTGGAAGAAACGGAGAAACGTGAATGTTATCAAAAATGGTCACGACTGATGGTAAAAGACGAGATTTGAGTGTGTGTGAATACGATTGTATGAATGTGTGTGGGTGTGTGTGTGTGTGTGTGTGTGTGTGTGTGTGTGTGTGTGTGTGTGTGTGTGTGTGTGTGTGTGTGTGTGTGTGTGTGTGTGTGTACAAAGTAGTAAAATCCCATCCGTGTATTGTGCGGGCCTGAGCAAGATAGGAGCTGTTTTCCCCTTCCAGGATGCTGGGCAGGTTTGAGATTGAGGGGTCTGAACAGAGAGGGGACAAAAGCAAGCGAGCCAGAGGGCGAAGGGGAGTGGATGAGCCGGTGAGATGATAATGCAGCATGACACCTCTGAAATGAATCCCTGGTTACCATGGCGAAGGAACAGGATGGGACACTCTCTGAGGACCCTCAAATAAAGCCAGCTGTAAATGATGTTTGATTAGTATTTAGATCATGTTTCTGCACAGCAGAAACATTTTGTCAGCTGTTTGTGCACCAGTGGCGACGCTTCCCCTGCTTTCAACAGGATGCAAGATCCATGGAATCACAGACAAGCATCGTTTTTACAGCATATCTCACAATAATCATGAATCATCTAAATCAGTTGTTTACTTAATCTTTCTTCGACCACAATTCTTCTATTAAAATACATAGGGTTTTTTGTTTTTTTTTTGCAATCAAGAACTACTTTAGCATGATCACACTGTTTTTTCTTTTGCCTTTTATTATACAGAAGATGTTAGATGTTGGGAAGTGGTTCGCACTATCACTTCAGAGCAAGAAGATCTCAGACTCTAAGACCTTGAGCATTTCCTGCATGTTTATTCCACCAATTTCTTACCACAGTCCAAAGGCACGAGTGTTACAGGAAATGGTTTCTCCAAAAATTATTTAAACAGACCCATTCCGACACAATGCAACTCACAGTGCTTTTCACAAAAATAAAGGAAATACATTAAAACAAAGCGATTAAGAATCTTAATCTTAAGCGATTTAGCTCATGAAAGACATTAGAACAAATAAAAACTCTTCAAAAATGAGAATATATAAATCAAAATCTTTATTATGGATGAAAGTAATAACATAAGTCAAATCTATTGTTTATATTCTGGACCAACGTAAACAACCTCCTCAGCATCTTAACCCCCCCTTATTTGGATGGATGGGTATTTCTGTGCAATCACTAGCATGGAGATGCTCACGCAGCTTGCTTGCCATATATTTCACAGTTCTGTTGGTTAATTGCTCATGCCTCACAGTGAGTTTGAATGTCCTCCTGGTTCTGCTTGCATGTTGTGTGTGGGATTTCTGGCTCCACCAGCTTCCTCCTGCAATTCAAAGGCATGCATATTTGGGAGTTGAGTGAATGTGTGTGGTTGTCTCTCTGTGTCAACAGGGTGACCTGTCCAAGGGACACCCTGCCTTTTTGCCTGATGTCAGCTTGGATTACCTCTAGTCCCACATCACCCTACGTTGGACTAAACATTATGAAAGACAGATAGATGGTTTGATTAGACCATTGGATTTGACTTGCGTGCTTTTGAAAACGTGACCGAATAGTGATCCAACACCTGGTCGACTTCTGGAATTGTTGAATGGACTTCTGTCAGTGTTTGCTGCAAAGTGCACAAAAGCATTAGGATATAATAGCTTATCCAACCTATATGTAAATTGACTGCAGACAATCCTGTTTGCAGGAAGATTAAGAGAAGGGAGGTATTTGTTTGCCACATAGCAAACATGGAGCCAGTGCGGGTGTCCGGGCCTGTCTTATTTACTCATGCAACTCAGCATGTTAAGTAGTTTTATTTAACAGTCAACTGGCGCATTTTTATATGTAAATGCATTGCTGTAGAAGTGAAAAAACAGGCTTATCTCCAGACTGAAATTTGACCATTTGCATATTCTAAAGGGTGTACAGGAGGTCATATTACCAAAGTCAATACAAAGCGTAGAGCCGCTATTTATACAGAATTGGTGGCAGGTGAAATCTAATGTAAAATAAAGCCTTGCAAATGTCACATCTGCTCAGCTCCCCCATAACAATATTGCATTATGTCTGAATTACTGAATTGCATAAATGTCAGGGGGAGTATATAGTGAATGAGGTGTTTTGTTTTGTTTTTTTTCCCAATCTTGCAGTTGAATTGAAAGAAACATTTAGGAGCCGGGAGACAACTCTGTATGTGGCGTCCTGTCTGGTTTGCCCCATGTCCAAACAGCTTGGGTACTTTTCATTGCTGCCTTTGCACTTCTCTGCTTTCTTCTGTCAGCCACAGCAGCAATGGACTGCTTACCAAGCCAGAACTAATCACATCTGACTGCTATCTGTCTCCATCAATTACACACTAGGCGCCTCTTTGCCCTCATGCTGCTGCGGAGTGAAAAAGATCCTACAAAGCATCCACAACGGACACCTGCTGAATACGGGCTGGGGTAGTTATTTTTGGGCTTTAAGATGCAGCCGCGGTTTCATTTGTTGACTTTACCTGCTTATCGAGCGGGTCTGATAATGAAGAGCTGGGAGTGGTGGGGCGGGGGATGCTGGTCTGAATCGGTTCTGCTAACACAGATTGACAGTCACTCACTCAGGTGGTACAGCAGTTATCAGCCTCCCTGACCCTGTTTGGACGACTGGAGGAAATACAAATTGGAAGAAGACGCCAACAAGCTGCACAGAGCTTGAACCACATTGCACCCCAACCACACCCGGGCCACCCTATCCCACCACACTTTGTCTCACCTCCAAATAGTACATTTCGATGGAATGACCAATTTCCTAAAGTTTTTTCGCATAATAAGTAATTATTGCGTACAGCTCATTGGGATCAGTAGGCAAGAAAAGGCGAAACTATTTTTGTTTTCTCCGTGAGTTAGATGCTAATAAATCAGGATACTTGGTAAGTATTCATATAACAGTCATACTAGTTGTTTTACTTTATTATTTCACAAGTATTTTAAAAGAATAAAAATGTTTTTGATTCTTTTAAATCATAATTTATTCTCCAGAATTTAAAGGAAACAATCAAGTCGGGAAAATGCATCAGCCTGACAACCAGATTTTTCTTTCTCTTGAAGCGTGTTTTTGCTTTTAAGCATTAAAAAAACCTAAATTTTTATCAACAGATATTCACTTTTACCCAACAGCAAAACCAAAACACTTTAATTTACCTCCAAGTATCAACTTTTCATCAAATTGTTCAATTATCTCCTGTTCAAATAAGATCCCACAGATTCTGAGTTGATATGTCATTTGGTTTAAGGTGACTGTTTTTATTAACTCCTTTGCTAGTTTTTCTCTGCTTGTTGCACTTTGAGCTCTTTTTTATTTTTATTTTCACTACAGAAACGTTTATTGTTGGGGAGGATTTCATATACTCCCCCTTCGTCGTTCCTTTCCTGCATTGTTAGGATTTATTTCTTGTAATTCTGTATCATATATTTCTGTACAATACATAAGGTAGGCTTTGGTGTCATGATACATATTTTGTTCTTATTTTGAGATTCTGACGCTCTCATTTCAGGCTTCCGCTCCTCAGGTCTGATTGCTGTGATGTGTTTCATCTGTGCCTGAGTGTGTGATTGTCCTCACCTGGTGGCTGGGGTATATACTGGGCGTCTTCCGCTTGTTCTGGTTGTTGGTTCGTCTGTGTTTCTGCGTCGGTAGCTCTGCAGCGTCTCAGTCTGTGTTCTGATCTTGTCCAGGCTCTGAACTTGGATCTGTGGCTTTTTTGCTTGCAGATTCTGAATGGGTTAACTTCCCTTTGATGCATGACTCAAATGCCTCTGAACTTCACATCTCTTTAAAAAATGTTATTTAAGATTTTCATTTATGTACAATAGTTGACACATACAGTGTGTTCAAATGGAGGGGGGGCATCAACAATACATTTACTTTAAGCCAGAGTGGTTTCTGCACCCAATCCATAGTCCAAGAGGTAAAGGGGTGAACTTAACACCATGCCTTAGCCTGTATTCCTGCGTGTAGAAACAAGCGTTACTGGTGTCAGTGTAGTGATATTTTCCAGTTTTAATACACCTGGGGATGTTACCAGTTGGGAATGTGCACATAAAAAAAATAAACATCCGACAAGAATGCTTTATGAAATACTGAACATGAATGACAATCAGAAGGAAGGAGATGATTTTTAAGTTGATGTCATGATAGACGTCTCTTTACTTTTAAGCTAGATATCAAAAATGGAAAGATTTAAGTGGCTTTTTCCACTTTGACCGCCCCATTAAGAAATATTACTTATAAAGTTGCACGAATGACGACGTGTTAAGTGGTCTCAAATTAATTTCCAGGTTTTCATTTAGTTTTGTTTTTGGTTTTCTCAACAAAATATGGGACCTTTCCCACTTCCCAGTTGCTCATAATAACACTCATTGAATGTCTCTCACCCTATCAGATTGTCCTCTCAGAACTAACTGTAGTCTAATGTAATTCACTTGAACAGCTTCGAGACGACGAAGGCATCCCTGTGTATCACTATTGATGATGTGTGTTATTAAATGCTCACTTCAATGCTTGTTCTCACTGTACCTACTCACAGTGTTTCTGTAATGAATGAAGCTGCCATTTGTGGTTGATTTTATTGATGGAGAACTCAATACTAATTAAACTAAAACTGAATCATTACCAGTTTCATAAATGTCAAATCCACCGATTCACACAACCCGTTTTCTTTTCTTTTTTTTTTTTTTAGATCGCATTCGCTTCATTCTCTTCACACGCTTTGCTTCTGTCTTCGCTTTGTCAAGTATATTTGATCCTCTCTTGCACACCATTCCAAATACCCGCTGTCTTCGTCGCCAACTCTTCTACTTGTTCACTGTCTAGCCCATGTTGTCCCATGTTCGGGGGACATCTGACAGAGACAGATTGCTCGGCCACAGCTTAAAGGTGACTGCCTCGCTCTGTGTTCCCTAAAGCGTCGGATCATCGGAATCCATCATGGGCAGGAGCACCCATCTCCACTTAGACAGAGCACATGGAAGAGACAACAATAGATGGACGACACAAAACAGAGAGGTGGTTGGGAAGGATTCTGTCTGTTCTCAAAAAAGAGAAAAAAAAAGACATAAAAAATAATGCAGGTTGAATGAGGCTGCAGTCACTCGAGTGCAGAGGAAGGCAAACAGTGGTGGGGCAGAGAAAAGCAGGATTCAGGGAGAGATGGCGAGGACCTTTACCTCTGGCCACAGAAGCATGTCTGCAGGGGCTGGGTGGGCATGTGCACAGGGGCATTTATCATTATTGGCTCACACCTCCATCCCTTGCTCAGCCTGACATCCCTCCCACCATTGACATAAATCATGATTTCTCCATAATAGATCCCCTCTCCGCCATGAAGGGGAAGAATGCGCAGTTCATATCGATTTCATCCTCGCGTCACTCCTCCTCCTCACATCAGCCCGGGGCAGCGATGCATAATCATTATCACCCATTACTGATTGGGAATTTGTGTGATGTCAGGTAAAGTTTACTTTAACACGGCTTAATTTGAATGTATGAGGTACTCAGAGGGGTGTAAATACTTTGTGAGCAGAGCTTGTGTATCAACATATTCTTTGTTGGAGCCACTGATGACAATCATATTTCTCCAAATCAATAATTAGCGTAGACTTTGGCATGTGAGAGCATATTCGGATAGCTACGGATCAACACTTTATGCACAAAAGGTGAAGCGGTGTTTGAAATAACAGAAGGAAGAATGGTTTGAAATATGTGAGAAACAAAAAAACTTCGGCAAGCTCAATAGTATGAAAGGGATTCTGCCGGAAAAGCTTGAAACTATTTTAATAACACCTGAGATTGAAAGAATTCTAACAATCTTTAAAGAACATGAATAATATTGTTAAAACTATTCCAGTGTATTTAATTACACTTAATACATTTGGGGGGGAAAATGAAGGACTTTGTCTTGAGGAAAGATGGACACCACAAGCAATGCAACCAAATGTACAATGGCTGAAAAGATTAATTACTGGCATGCTTTATTTAAACGTTGGATAAAATGTTTATATATATATATATATATATATATATATATATATATATATATATATATATATATATATATATATATATATATATGAAATGCCCAGTTTGTTGTCTGAAAGGATTTTTGTTTGTAAAATGTCCGTTTAAAAAAAATGGAGTTAGTTAGAAGTAAAGGCCCAGGGCAGCAAACAACTGAAAAATACTGCAAATCACTTTTACCTGAAGAGAGCAGAAATTTAAACATTAACAACTCTGTTAAAATTCAACTCCATAAGTCAAGTACTTCACACTTAAACCATTAGTATACATTACATATTAATTAGTACTTGTCGAGGAGAAAAGGGTGATCTCAAAAGAAGAAAAAAAATGTATTTATATGATTTTTTTTTCTTTTGTAAGTCCTTTTAATTTAATGGATCCTAAATGATTTAGAGCTCAAAGTTTTGTTTTTTGAAGGTAACTGAAAGCAGAAATAAGAACCCTAATCAGCACCTGAATCATTAAAAGTCATACATATTTCATTTGAGATCTTTTTATAATTAAACATTAAACTTTAATACATAATATGTTAACCAGGAGGGACTACCTGACTATATTTTATAAGTGTCTTGATTAATCACTTGGCAGCAAATACATTTTCAAATTATACGATAATCAGTCATTTGATGTTTCAGCTGTGGCTGAATGAAGACGAGAGCTGAAGGGAAATTTCCAGCCAAGCACAAACGTTTCATTAAAAAAAAAAAAAAAAAAAAAAAAAAACATAACTCACAAAAGATGACTGAACTCCTTTGTTTCTGTTTTTTGGGATACGAAGCCAAAAACAGCCAACTGCTACTATCTCACGCTCGGATGTTTTTTACTCCACATCATGTTAATGGCACATTCATAATGTTCCAACAACTTAACGCAGGCTTCATTTGTGGATGCTCGTTCATCCCCCGCTGCCACTTTCGCACTGTGTGTGTGTGTAATTTCAAAGCCATTTATAAAACGGCAAAGTAATATCACCATGTGTCAGCCTATTAGGCAAGAAGTTGAACAGCGTCCATTTTGAAAGCAACGTCTAAATAGTAATTATTTCTGGTTATTGATTCTCTTTTACTTAATGGCTGTGTTATTATTGTGTTCGCTGGTAAAGTCACTTCCTATCTATTCTCATTTGTTTCTACCTTGCCTGTAGACGTCGGACCCTTTTCTCACATGGTCTCGATATAGGTACCACACTTTCATGCGTTCATCTTTTCTACTGGTTTCATCCAGTAGAAGCTTGTCGGGGCCACCGATAAACTGCATTTACAAGTATAAACTTGATTTTCAGCGCAAAGCAGCTACAGCTACAGTGGTTATGACGATGGCAGACAATATTTAAAGACGTGAAATGAAAAACATCTAACTAGTATGAGAGAAGTTATATTTATTGCATTTGGTATGACAATATTAAAGATGTGAAAAACATTATGAAGCATTCAACCCAAAATACTACTTGACATGAGTCAAGACACATGAAGGTTGACGGTGGGGAAAGCCTGATCTGGGCAGAGATAGGATCTTAAGGATATGATGCAGACTGTCTGAAGTGGGACATAAACTATATATATATTATATTGTCTCTATATCAAAAATCTCTTTTGGTCAGTTGCAACTGCTGAACGAATCTGCATTTCAAATAACTCCCATCACTTAAGAGGCACCAAATGCACACACATATAACCGAGACAAGTTTACAGACCAGAGGCAAAGCATTGAGGGTTAGACCCTTCTAAAACTTCCCATTACATCTGTAATTTAAAAAAAAAAAAAGGCATAAATTGGCCTTAAAACAAGTTAACTCTCAATAAAATGTGTTGAACAGCTTTTGGTAAAATACCAGAGTAACTGTAGTCACAGTTTTACATCACTACCCATGACAGAAAAATAAACGCCAATAATCCATTTACAATGTTTGTAGCAATCTGTTAGTTATACACACAGATTGATTTTAGTCAGCTGGCATTAGACCTCAGCTGACTAAAGACTTCGAAGAGGTGGAAGTCTGGAAAATTTCTGACAGACCTGGTTGATGATGCCCCGGCTTAACTACATATGAAGAGATTAAGTATGCGGCCCATACGTACAGAGCCTAAATAAATGATTTGCAGGGTTAATTGCAGTGTTGTAGGCTTTGGTTAATGGACTGTATTGCTCTAATGATAAAGCATGAGCTCCTCACCGAGCTCACTTCAAGTGCCTTTCTGGCCTTTTGGTGTTACATTTCAGATAATCAGACTCCTCTGGCCCTGACAGTTCTTTTCAAGATAACCCAATCAGGAGGGACAGGCTCTCCTTTGTTTGATAATTAGCATAGTTATTAGATATCATGCTATGAATATTATAATCACCAGGGAGTGTACTCAAAGCTTTGGGCAACCTTATTGTGGCACCGTTTCAGTGCAGTAGGGAGTCTATCATCATCATCTCACTGTGGTGTCACTGCTGTGGATGAATGTATATATATATTTATATATTTTTCCCAAAAAAGAAGAAAAAAAGTGACGGTTTCTCTAAACAAACACTCTGTTTCTGAGGCCTCAGGGTTTGTTTGTTTAAAACAAGAACAGCTTATCCTCCAAAGACCAGTCTTCAGAAAAACGAGCTATATACCACATGAGGGTGTCTCATTAGTCAACTTGTTAAAGAATATATGGAGGGGAAAGAAAACCCACCATTCAGTGGGTTTAATTTAAACCCAAAAAATCTGCACACACAATACAGGCTAGACTGAATACAGAACATTGCTATACTCACTGACGCTAACGTGAAGTCAATGCTGGGTTATTTCTCGTGTTCTGATGACAAACACTGGTGGATAAAACCAAAACATATTTCAATGAAATGCTTATTTGTCAAAACTGAAAGTGATTTAATAATTTAAGACGGAATCAAACTATGAAATACGCCAGAAAGCAAAACCATATGCATGACAGTTAAGACCACTGCCAGCAATGTATCAGGACACACACTCTGTTTTGAATTGAAAGCTTCCATACATTTCAAATTAGTTTTACTTAATATACAGATAAAAAAATAAAATAAAAACAATATTATCTTCAATTTGAAATACGGTCTGAAAAGTTACGTAGTGAAGCAGTTAACTAATCCTTACTGTTGAGCAGATTCCTCGTGAGGCGGGTGGCAGGTGTATTCAGTTTCACACATGAATCTGTGATATCTTCAGTCTGTCGATAAATTAAATGATAATTCACTTCCACATCTAATGGTAATGCTGTAATATGATTCAACTGCTACCAGGCCAACACATACAGAGGAGCAATGCCATGACGCTACACTCCTGACAATCAAACTCCCCTCGGCACTACGCTGGTACTCCTCAGATTGCAGTGATCGGTAATGCAATCGAACATAAGTAATAAGGCATTGTGTCCCAAACCTAAAGCCCCCAACCTCTACTGACTTTGTCTTCACACAACAATAACATTAAATGAATGTGTAGGCTTTATATGATGTGTGATCTCAAACACTGAGCTGTTCGGAAGCTTCCCACCTTAGTACGCCGTCATTAAACTCCACCAGCTGCCCTTTGCCTGATAATTGAAGGATAATATGAGGAAGTCACTGAGTGTTCAGGTGAGAAGGGTCATAGAAAAATGCTGGGGAAAAAGTACTTTCATCTCACTGCCTGAATTGATGATGCTTGAGGCTGAAGGAGTTCTGTCACATCTGTCTTTTATACAATTCTCCTGCATGAGTCTGAAGCTGATCCCGGTTGATTGTTTGAGGACGAGGCACAGCGTGAACAGCAGGAAGTACAACCGAGAGAGACTTTCACTCCTAAGATTCACTCTCCTTAGCAGTTTTTTTGTCCCCAATTAACACGTATTAGCACTGTGGGAGGAAAACCTAGTATGAACGCATAGATAGAACATGCACCATCCACATAGAAAACCCAGATATTAGTTGTATTGTGTATATCTCAGTAAATACATACATGGAGTGTGGTAGTTTGTGGATGGTATGCTTTTGTTTGCTGACCTGCAAACTTCATATGGATGAAAGAACATCTTATTTTCAAAAGAAACAAAACATTTCACAACTTTAACATGATATAAAATATGTAAAACAACAACTAGAATGATCAAATTTACCTCCATGGTCACAAGGCAATAAATACAGAATTAACTGAGAAATGGTTAAAATCCACTGCATGATCAACCCTTTATGAACGAAGACACCTTTAAAAATTCAATCCAATTGATAAAATTTTAATGAAAACGTACAAATAAACCGTAAATTAGGCATTATTTTAGGATTAACATGCACCTTAAAGAAATGATAGAAATGCAAATAAAATCTCTGTAAAGAGTCTCTTTCTTACAACGTAGTGATTTAAATTCTCCCACTGCACATTCAATTTATGTGATGATTAAGTTGAAGAGTTTCTGTGGCAGATGTAAGTGGATCATTGACACATCAGAGAGTATCAACGGCGTAACGAATACCACTACATGTGAAGTCCAGCTAGAGTTCATGACTCTGCTCCCATTACGGCTGCAGTGTTTGGCGGAAATGATGATCAGCCAGACGTGCACGTTGCGCACCTTTTCTTTTTTCTTTTTTTTTTTCCACACAGAGAGCCACTTTGCTTGTGTAATTGTTGTAATTGTGCCACCTGAATGAAGAGAGACCATGGAAATATAAGAGCCTTCACATGAAGAGCTCTAACTATTGAGCAGAGATTTACTCTGTGACTTTGTACAGTGCATGTGCACAGATCGCATGCTCCTGGATGTTAAACTTTACAAACGGCATTTTTATTTCAAGCAGCAGAAAGCAAAGCAGCCCAGAGTTAAATGATAAAGTGGATTTTTTTTGAAGAAAGAGAAACATAAAAGCTAAAAAAAACCAACAACAACAATAAAACCACATGGGTTTGGATTGATAATGTCTGTGTGCAGTACATCTATATGAAATAATTTTAAAAGCATTGCTGTAGATAAGCTTAAACACAAACCCCAGATAAGTAGACCAACAGACTGCTGCAACTGTCTGTACTTCAATTCCACAGAAGAATGGGAGATGGGAGGTGTTACTCCAGTAAATGGGAGGGCTATTATGGCAGATTGTGGAGGGTAAAGCTTGTTGCCTCTCCACCTGCTCTCTGTGCCATTTCATAGTGCACAGAAAGCCTCCTCACCTCTAATGGCAGTTTACAGAACATTTACCCACAACGACTAGTGTCATAATTTGCTCTAACCACTACAATTATGCCATTTTTTTTTTTTTTTTTAGAAATACAGTATATTAAATGGAAACAACAATATCTCTTATAATAACTTGGATTGGCTGCTCAACAAAAGGATGCGCTTGAATTGTTGCACAACTTGGCAGCACATTTCACCCTGAAAGCACACAAGGTGTGTGTGTGTGTGTGTGTGTGTGTGTGTGTGTGTGTGTGTGTGTGTGTGTGTGTGTGTGTGTGTGTGTGTGTGTGTGTGTGTGTGTGTGTGTGTGTGTGTGTGTGTGTGTGTGTGTGTGTGTGTGTGTGTGTGTGTGTGTGTGTGTGTGTGTGTGTGTGTGTGTGTGTGTGTGTGTGTGTGTGTGTGTGTGTGTGTGTGTGTGTGTGTGTGCGCGTGTGCGCAAGCAAGTGAACAAAAGCCGGCAATGAAAATCTATTGTCGCTGCAGCTTTGCAGTCCTGTGAAAGGTCATTTTTGAAGCGACTTCTTTGGTTTGTTTGAAAATCGGGTAGAGTTTGTGTTTTTTATGTGTTTCACCTTCTGGCTATATTCCAGATGACTGAAATCATTGGTAATAATATTGTTCGAGTTTTATGTTTCTAATAGTTGTTGTGCTGCTACATTTGTTAGTTTGGTGTTGTTGTGTGTTGGTAAATAAACAAGCTGTTTTTGATAATCGTGTGTTTCTTTTTCTTGTGTACCTTTTTTCACAAGATAAAAAAAATTAAAGGGTTAACAGCCATTATATATGGGCTACAAAGTAAGAATATCCATGGTTCAAGCTTGTGGGCTTTTCTGTGCAACGTTTGAATGTTCGTCCTGTGTGTGCTTGTGTTTCCTACATCGTCTCTGTGTCAGGAAAATTCCTAGTGAAACCTCAGGAGACAAAGTTCAGAGAAATCATACTGAGCAAGAAAAGATTCAAAAAGCATTTAATAAAATCTTGCAGACATCATAAATTCCAAATCCTCCAGAAATTCCTCCTTGTTCAGCCTCATCTGAGAATACCCAGGTGAACTTAGATAGTGGTGAGAATGACCTTGCTACACAGCGCAGAAGAAAAACACTTGATACGCAACAACAATAACCACATTTTTCTAACACTGGTTTCTTCCCTCATCCTTTTGAGGCCAATCAATGACTCCAAAATGTCCATATAGGTGTGAATGTGAGTGTATAACTGTCCTTCTGTGTTGGATTGATGACCTGTTATAAGCTGGAATCGGCACCAGCAGTCTAGGTAGGATACATTGATATAGATGAAATACATAGCAACAAATCAAAATCCTGAATTAAGTTATATTGAAGACTTGGACTAAAAGAAGACCTGCTTACAAGGTCCTCAACCTTCAAAGGTCAATATTTCTGACTATAGATGCAAACAGAATCAACATTTTGTCGAGTCTGTTAGAGGAAAACAGATCCCCCCCCCCCCCCCCCCCCCACCCCCCAAACCCACCACCTCCCTCCCCCGGCCTGCAACACTCTCGTCGTTACCACCCTGACCACTATGTACAATAATTTCTTCTATTTTCCTGCCCTTGCGTTGGCTCATTATAAGCCAGCCCTGTTTCTCATTCACAGGACGGGAGCTTTCAGTTTGTAATAATGGATAAACAAACAGGCGCGGTGGGCCTGATGTGTATCAGTTCATAATTTAATTACATTCAGACGATGAGCTGCAGGAATAAACAATAGGGTGCGTTGCTGTCATTGTCATGCACTGTTTGGTTTAATAGGAGAATGCAGGCATTAAACTAGATTCAATTTTCTAAACAATCTAGTCTTGCATGTTTTCAGATTTGTTTGGTTTCCATTGTAATTTGAACAATCTGTTTTCCTCCAACACAACTGACATTGTTGTGCCTGAGAAATGTCAACTTCAAGTAAATACGAGAAAGAAAATTCCTAATTGCTATTTTAAACAGATGAAAATATGCACGGATTGATATGTAAATTTATGTCGTCCTGTCATTATTAGGAATTAGTCGAGCTCCATAGCATGACAACAACAATAGCCAGAGTTGCCTCTTTTGAATGCCGCTCGGTGCGCAATGATTCTGATGTTGACCTTTGGGCTGCGACTCTCCCTGTACATTTGTGTGAATGGACAATACCGTGCTGCTCTGGCAGACATGTTTCTGATAAACCGATGGTCTCCCAGCGGTGCTTGATAGGAGCCTGACTTAATTTACATGATAGTTTTGTCTCCGTGGACATGCTGAGGTCAAACCTTTACGGTGTGGCATTCGATGGAAGCACATAGTGGTGTTTGGTGGCGAGGAGGGGGAAGATTGTCGACTGCTAGAATTCAACAAACACAAAATCTTTCAAGAGTTTCCCTTTTCTAGAAGAAAAGGCACGACGCACAGCCTTGTGGAAATAATTGTGTGGAGTCCAAACAAAATAAATCATTGAGACGTTTTTATACCAGAGGGACTACTCTGCAATCCTAAGAAAAAATCTGAGATATTACTCTTTGAATACATGTCCCATCGGGGGAAAGTAAAAACCTTTTCACTCCTCTTAAATATGTTTGAAGCGAGACCTTTTTAGTCTGCAGTTGTGCCAAGTTCCCCATTCTAGTTCAACAGCGATTAGTCACATCTAAAAAAATGTTTTTGTTAAGACAAACCTCACATGTTGCATATTGCAGAATGTTGAACACGTCACAAACAAATTTGTACTTTATTTTGGAAAAATAGTCTCATGGTCACTACAGATACCCAAATCTGTCTTGCATTTGGTGTGTAAACTAATCTTTCTGTCTCCTCTCAAATCTTGTGTTTTATTTAGGGCTGTCAAAATTGATGGGTTAAATCAGATTAATCCATCATGATAAATCTGATAAAAAAAAATTTTTTTATGCAATTAACCCATCTGCAGCACAGAATGACTTAAATATCCTCTTCTTGAGATATTTTAGGATGATTGAATTTGCAATTAACAACAGGAAAACGAAACTTTATGTCATTGTCGGGACTAATTTATCTCTAAAATTCTTCAATTAAGCATTTATGTGATAATTGTTACATCATTAAATAGAGCTGTATTTTGCATTCAGAGGATATCTGTCTGGTCTGTCGAATCAGAGTTTTGAAGGTTTGTTTCCTTTGTTTTTTTATGAGAAAAATCAATATTTTATGTCAACTTCACTGCTGCTTTAACATATTTGACTGCTTCCCTTACCTGTGGTTAATTTGCAGGTTTCTGTGTGAACGCTGATGTGATATACTGCATGCACACACGCTGGGTGAAAGTGACTGAGCTCTGCTGTATGCCATAGAGGATCAGGGCTCAGCCAGACTGAGTAACACCCATAACATGGAGGGGTCCTTTATACACTTTCTTGATCCCTTATTCTCCTTCCATTTGCTTTTCCCCCTCCTCCTGCCATGACAGCACAATTAACCATCAGGCACACAATAGGGGCACATGTCCCCGTAGCCACGGCCGGCTCCCCCAGACCTGTACATCCTAATAAGGATTAGGCAAGAAGTTAACAATGAATGAAGGAGTCCTTCAGGAGCCTCTAATTCTATTCTGCTGTGTGTCACTTTTCATCTAAGACCATTCACAACTCTGTGTTTGAACATAAGGTATAATCGGCTTAAATATCAAAGGTGGACAAATCATATTAATTTAGGCATTGCTTCCACCGGCCTGGGGCCACATTATGCACTCGACACAGAGCCCCAACGTCACCATCTGCTCTACTTTCTCACCTGCCTCAGACTGAAAACCCAGTGCTCCTCTACTTAAACCTTTCTGCTTATTTCCTCTATTGGGTTCTGTTCCAGTGAATGTAGTATTGTCAAAAAATAACAAACAAAACAAAAGAGACTTTTCAGATATGACTATGAATATATTTCCATTTCAGAGCCGGTGGGAATATTTTTTATTGTTGTTAAAAAAAACTTGTGAATTCAGTTTTTCATGTTTTATCTTTCAGAGTTTGAGTTATTTATTCCAGTGATGAAGAATTCCCGAATAAAATACAAGGATATTTCACCAAAAGGGGTCGGGAATTTTGTGCTGGATTATTTCTTGTCCAAAGAATGTCGTCGTGTTTAAAAGCCAGTTTATTTTTCATTCAGATAGTGCCACGATTGTAAAGTATGTGTGCACTTGTAGGATGAGCACCATTACTGAGTATTTGCTGTTATTAGATGAGAAAATAAAATGTACAAGATGCATTACAAAAAAAATAAAGAATTAAAACCCAACAAAGCCCTCCATGCCGCTTCAACATGTAAAAAGACGTCCAAATGCTGTTTTATCATCGGTGAAAGTCGCTGTAACACATGTTATCTTCATTGCTGTAAATCTGTCCACTCCTGCAACCAACTTCACCTCCACTTGAATTTTATCAACCTTCTGCTTGCCCTCTCAAGGAGATGCCATACACACTCTGACACGAATTAGCCCCAGATTGACTGATACAGCTCCACCCAGGGGAATTGTCCAGAGGAGTCCCTGGCTTTTCTCATCCTTCACTCTCCTCTGCTGCCTCCGGTTGGTTTTTACCGTCCCTGTCACTCAGCTGTCTGTGAGACATCAAGCTCTCCCCGAGTCGCACAGACAGGTGCTAGCAGCGTCTGATGGAGTAATTTGCAACGAATGTAGAAAACATGACTGATGAGAAAAATGTCATCCAAGGTGGTGGAAAATGGTACAGAACTGAGGATGGAGAAGAGAAGTCCATTTCCATTCATCACATGGACTGACAGATGGCGCGGGCTCTCATTTTCCATCTATCCATCCATACCACGTCTCTCTGCTCATTAATGCTCTACATCCTCTTCGCGGGCTGATTGATTCTCCACTTGAAGTTAGTGCTTTCTTCCACATGGAAAAAAAAAACTACCTGTGCATTTGAAAGTGTTGGACAAATCCTGAAAACTGGTAGAAAGCGTGTATGCTAAAAGACTTGATCAAAGAGGGAGAAAAAACATAGCAAAGCTTTAGCCGTACTTATGTCATGTGTCAAAGCAGATTTGATCTTTTCTGGAAAATTGTGTGTCTGTTGATCACACCATGTGGCTCACCATCATGCCGACAGAAAAGCATTGATAACCCTGTCTGGTGCACTCCTGGATATACTTTAACTTCATATTCAGAAACATAAGTTAGTACTGCCATCCACAGGATGAGGACCAGTGTTCACTTAAAGGGGCACATTGATGTGCCAGGCTTGTAATTAAGATGACCCCAAACACAAGACCATTTTAAATTAAATGTGATTTTTTTTTTCTTTTTTTTTTCATGGTGATAATCTAAAATAGAATTCATAACAAGCAGTGAAACAAGATTGGAAGCTCTCGAGGAAAATTACAGGGTGACAAGGAGGACCTTTCCAAATGGAACAGACCACCTCTCTAAAAAAGAACCAAATGGACTGACACAGACAAATATATACCAACAAAATGAGAGAAACAAGACAGAGCTGGAACAATCTTGGGTGGGGTTAATCCAAAAAGTGTGAGGGGCAAAGTCCACAAACATACAATAGTGAAATTGTGGTTGGGATATTTCATAGTTACGGCAAAAAATTCACTTTTCTGCAGTAACTATGATCATTTAAAAAGTATGTCAAATCACACAATAGTTGTCGAACGCCACACATGAAACAAGTTCTGTTAAAATGACATGTCAAAATGCAAGCTGCTAAAACTCCCAAATCTGAAAAGAATTGTTGTTCTCACAGCCATGGGAAAAGGAACAAGTTTTAGATCTTTGACTGAGGACTTTGATTAAATTGAAGCCAAATTGATATTTGGATGAAAAAATAATTGAAGTAAAACTGTAAACATGCACAAATTGACAAGACATGAGGCATTTACACCAGAATCAGGCACAGGAAAGACAGAAATCTAAGCCAAAGACAGAAGCAAAGACTATATCTGTAGCATAGCATGCCTGTTAGAAGTTATTGTAACTCTTAATTGAACATAGGTTTGGCTTAATGTGCCAGATTTTGGTGTTGTTTAGCGATCTCGCCCAACTGAGCAAAGACCCCAGTTTAAAAGATATGTGGTAAGCTCTGGGTTGACTTTAGTTACACATACCTTAAATTGTATGGAGTGGACGTAAAGGATGGATGAATGCGTGACTGAAAGTATGGGTGTGTATCTTTCTCTTTGTGTTCATCCCAGGTTTCCACTCTTCATTACCTTCAGATGTAATCAGACGTAATCTGAAAAAATAAAAATCTGTGTCCTAACTTAGATGACAGAGGGAGAAGTAGAACGATGAATCTGGAGGTTGATATTCTCTCAAACTAAATTAGAGCGCAGGTTTGAAGAATCCAGTAAACAGAAGTAAGTAACACAACTGGCCAAAATAAACAGCTAACTGCAGTGCCCCCCCCCCCCCCCCCCCCTCCCCCGATTCATGTGTGTGAGTCATTTCATAGCGAGGGCCAAAAACAGAGATTTCTTTTAGGTTTTTTTTAGAAAGAGTCAAAGAAAGAAAAATCAATACACCACACTAAGGAATCGAAAGAAAACACCTCAAAGGTTCTCTTTTCAAATCGGTTGTAACCCTCTGCTGACCATATTATGTTATTCTTTCTTCATCTTCATTGAGTGGACAGAACATACACAGGATTGATTGTGCCTCCACAAACCCAAGATAGTCATTGATCTTTCCTCTTCCTTAAAAAAAATCAAGAACGGTTTGTCCAGCTGAAAGATATGACTTCCAAATCTTTCCGGTGAGGACGCCCTAAAGGGCATTTTGGGTACCACAGGAAATCACTCACGTAACGACATAAATCCACATCCTCCTGGTCTGAGACAGAATGCAAACCATCTTTGGTTTGTCCCCTGACTATCTGCAGGGTGGTTTCTATGCTGATCCCTGACAAGTGCTGATGGGGGGGTGGGGGTACAGTGTCATGCTTCTTTTATCTCTTGCTCTCTCTCCGGAGAGCAGACCCAATAGGCATGCCACAGCAAAGCACTTCGAGGAGCTGATCACAGGTCTCCTGTTATTATCTGAGGTCAGATGTGAAGAATCAGCGAGTGTCACACTCCTCCCTGTCTTTGGACTTAATTCTCACTGAGCCCTCATGGGAACCGGGAGGCTGCAGCTGATCAATTGCCTGCAAATAGCTTTATTGACATGACAAACCGTTACATCTGCATTCATGAAGGCTCTTTCAACAAATAGTTGCTTTAGAAAGAAAAGTTTTTATTTGTGGTACGGCAAATTAAAGGATGAACATTTCACTCCACAGCTGAGTAACCAAACGTGCTTTCCCCCACAAGAAATTATCTTGTAAATCTTGCATCTTATTATATGATGTTTGAATTTCTAGAACACCCGCTTGTTTCCTGTAGTATTTGCTGTAATTACAATTCCAACTTTTCTATGTTCTAGGAATTGAAATAATTCTAAATTGAACCCACTTGTAGAAATTATATGAAGATTTAAGCTTTGTAGGATGTTTTGAAACTTTGAAACACAAATGATATGAAATATTTTCCTGACTTTACAAAGTGTGTGGAAAAGGTTATGCGTATAGGTTAGGCATCGTTTAAAAAATTGACAGGTGTGAATGCACAAAGTACGTGTCATCAAATATGTCAAAGGGGCACCATGTTTGTTTGTCATGATGAGAAGTGTGAAGCAGATTCTTCATTTCTAAACTCCTGCACAAGCTATATATCTACCTTTAATGTACAGCACCCATTTTCAATGAACCTATCGTCGAGTTTTAAGGGGCCACAGAAATAAATGTGGCTGCCTGAGTAAATTGTACTTGCATGTAAAAGTACAGTACAAATGACATGAAAGCAATATCTATGTTGAAAGTGCATTTCTCAAACAATCATAGTGCATGAAAAAAGTACAAAACTGTTATGTGTTTCGTGAGCAAACGTCGCTGTAGCAATGAAAGTATTAGTGGCAAAAACGCAGATCAAAAGGTTTGGGTGTTTATTCATATTGTGGATGCCACTGAGTGGCAATTAATATTTCTAAAGATGGTGTTAATTGCTTTAAATATGAGTCAAATGACCAAATAAAAATAAAAATCTGCATAAATGTTACAATTCCCACAAAACATATGATTAATTGTTGTTAATTCGTGTTGAATTTATACTAAACCTTATAACATCATGACAATGCACATTGTATTCAGGTTTGGCAAAAAAAAAAAAAAAAAAAAAAAAAAAAAATGGATTGACAGGTGTTTTTTTCCTAGGATCAGATACCAGCTCCGTGTTATGTTATCTGAGGCTTATCCAAGCGGGGGCGGAGGGATGAATTCCCCCCCCCCCCCCCCCCCCCCCCCCGTCACCTGCGAGATACAAGTGCTGTGCTGTCAGGAACGAGGTGTGCAATAGGTGTGTGGGATTGAGTTCTGGAGGCTGTGGGTAATTGAATAAAGAGCCGAGAGGGTGCCAGAGCCTGAAGGTGCAGTCTATCAGATGTATTTTGCGTATGAGCATATGTCAAAGTCAGGAGGCATGAAGCAGTGGACTGGCGAAGGCACAGAGCTGTGAGTCAGATGTTCTGCCGTGTCAGTCCATTAGCCTTTGCTCTGTGTGCTCCCCTGACTCCCACCACCAACTGTCCCTCAAGCTCGAGCAGGTCAGAGTGACTATATATAATTTGAATCTTTAGAATATAATATATATAGTTTTGATTTTTATATTTATCTCATGCTATAATGAGTTGAGCTTTAATTTTACATCTCTACTCATCATGTGACCACTAATTTAAAGAAAAGGATATTTTTGTGGCTTACCCCCGAGGGCATGCTGGGGAAAAAAAAGATTATCACATCACCGTCGGAAAGTGTGAATCAAGACATTGGTTTTTTGCCTCAAGGTGATTTAAAGCAGACGTATAGCCAGTTCTTTTTAACTGTTGCCTCATTTGCATATCATTATGCAACTTAATGCATAATGATGCACAGAAGTCTTCTAGGCTTTCTGGACTGCATTTGGTAAAAGTACCAACAACCTCCAAGAGAAAACCTTCCACCTTGCTTGAACCAGATGGATAAACACATAATCTCACTGCTGTCTCATTTGAGGATTGTAGGACTTCCAGCCATAGCAGGAAGAAGCTGAGAGAGCTGTGCAAAGTGCTCTCTGGGCCTTTTTTGCGGCCACAAATGAGAATTCACAAATTCTCTCTCTCTCTCTCTCTCTCGTCTCTCTCTCCTTCTCTCTCTCTCTCTCTCTCATCTCTCCTCTCCTCTCTCCTCTCTCTCTCTCTCTCTCTCTCCTCTCTCTCTCATCTCTCTCTCTCATCTCTCTCTCTCTCTCTCTCTCTCTCTCTCTCGGATATTGACCTTGCCAGTTACGTTCTGGTTGGCTGCGCCCTGCAGAGATGTTGGGACTGTCAGAGGAAATATACAGTCCTTGTCTGGAACCCAGGTGTGCAGAAGCAAACTGTTAAATTTGGTCATTACTCTTGTAATAGTGCTTTTATGGTTTGTTCACAAGGGTCATGTGTGCAGCCGCCACAGCAGAGCTTTGTTGAAAGGTCTGCAGACAGAGACGTAGGCATCAGTTGTCAGGAGGATCATATTAAAACAGCTTCCTGTGTCGGTGGATAAAGCTAATGGTGACTGTCAGGCAGACGTCTCCAGAGCCTGTTGCAGAAGGCAAAAGACGGCTGATTCATAGACAGAGGTGGTAAAAATGACTGCAAGAGATGAATTAAACTCTGATGTGGAGGAGATATTTGTCACTGTGTTGCCACTTTGTGGCAGTGTCACAAACAGTGTGTGCATTTGGCTGCGTCTCTGTCTGCATTCAGCAACATGCATGCCTCTGTTGATTTGTATGTGTCGACAAAGCTGGAGGCAGAGCCAGGGGGAGGAGAAGGCAATCCTAACGGCTTTTTGATGTAGATAAATGGCTTACAGATGGCCCACTCAATATATTCAAATAGGATATAAAAATAGGGGAGGAGCCATCAGTATAAGGAGAGAAAAGCATTGATCAGCCTGCAAACCAGACACCAACCAGTTCCTGATTTCATGAATAAATGTTGTATGTGACTTTTTTCTTTTTTTAAAGTCCCACATTGAAATGTTATATAAGAACTTTCAGATTTGGTTGTGATCTGTGATGTACAGTTGTGAAAAGAGGACCGAACATTTGTATTCAAGTAGTTACATTACTTCAATTGGACTCCTATTCATACAGATGTTGATATAATACAGTATTTTTCTTTATTTAGAGGAAAACACTAACTACAGACATACATAGTTGTAGTGCGAATAAAAAGTCAACTTAAGTGTGGCAAAATGTGCATTTAAACACAATTGACTCAGAACTACTTTGCTATATTCAAGTAGTATTTCAATTTGTTTCATCCCCATGAGAGAATGAATGAGATCCCAAAACATCACCTTGAAGGTATCTTTTAGTCTTCTGTTGTTTTTTTGGGGGGGAAATATAATTAAATATCTTTTTTTTTTATCAAAATAAGTTCATGAGCAGCTGACTCTTATCTCATGGAACTAAAGTTAGTGTAAATTCAATTGTTTTCATTTGTGTGCACTGCCGAACCAGACATAAACTAAAAAAAAAGCTTAATTCATGCAATATTTGTTTTTTCCCTGCACAGTTGGATAGCAAAAGATCAATACAAAGCCATGGATATAGACATTCACACAAAACCATCAGCACAACAACATGGATAATGCAAGGATATTCACCACTGAAAACAGCCCGGGGTGGTGGTATTACAACTCTCTAAGATCCAGGAGCCTGGACAGTTTATGACTATAGAGATAATCTCCTTCATTCAGCCATCTCAGTCTGCAGACAATATCCTGGAGGTATGAGAATCGCTAACACATTCCAAACAATAACGTTCGACCGGTGTAAATTGTATTTACCCACGTTTCACCTTTAACACTGGGCTGGAAAAGAAGCCCAAATGCGATTATGCACATGAAGAATTAATCCGGAGATGAGCACAGGGTAATGTATGGTAATTATCCAACAGGATATTCTTACATAGCGATTAGCATATCTGGAAGGCCAGACAGGGATGGGAGGGCAGTCTGAGAGGAAGGAAAGGACACGGCTGCTGATAAGGAGCCCCAGATTTTTTTAAAGGTCGATGAGAATTGAGGATAGTCTGGCTACAGGCATGTACTCACTCCCCCCTTTTTTTCTGTTTTGCTCTATCTTATGTGCACATACACAGCATCATATGAATATGGACACATGGATGTACAAAGACACACGCACACACATACTGACAACACACACGCCACATGGAGTCGCCTGTAACATCATGATGAGAGACACTAAAGCCTGAAGAACGGCTCACTGATTGTTTGAAATCTTAGTTTAATGTGACTATGCAGTGTGGTCTAATCCATAATAAATGCTGTTGCTTTACTTGAGACTTACACGTATGTTATGAAGGAACAAAGAGGCTATAAGTTATTTCAAGATGCAGTGATTCTTGGTCAATAGCGTGGTAGATAAATCATGCTGAATGGTAGCTCCATAACAGAGAAGTTGCTGCCGTCTTTTCACAAAAACACAATGTTGCTTTCCACGTTACATTTTTAACACATTATGTCTATGAATGCGATTTTATTTGGCACATTTTCACAGGTTATAGAAAGTCTCAGGGCTTTACATGGCCAGTTATATTAACAAACAATGGGAAGGTGGAGTTCAGCCTCTTGCTCATCGACGCTTGTTTAGGAGCCGGAAATGAACCACGGATCTCAAGATTTGAACAAAATGCAGTTTATCATCTGAGACATAATTGCTTTTTTTTTTACTTTTTAAACTTACACTATTGTACACACACACAGTGTCAGATGTACAAAACAAGGTGGAAGATGTGAATCTTGTCACATGTCAATCTCGGCATATAAATACTCAAATCTGCATCATTTTGTAAGAAAACAATAATATTGACAAGAATTTTTTATTGATTATAGGAATTATGACATTTATTTAAATTGTTTATGCGTGCTGTAGTCTTGTTTCCATATTTAATGTATACTTCATGGGCACCCAGCCACTTCCTGTTTATCTGAGCCAGCAGGAACAGAATTTGTCTCTTTAGAACAATACAGGCAGGTTTCAACCAACCTTATCTTTCTATTTTTTTTCTGTCTGCTCTGCGCACTCATTGCATAATGTGATCACGGGCCACTGTATCAATTCCGGGTTTTGTATTTAGGTGTAATCAGCCATGTAGGACACCAGCTTGCCAAGAAGCGCGGCCCTTTGTGAGCCGCCCATCTGTTTAGTGCATTGGGACGAGCTCGGTCCCACAGAGCTGCTGGAATGAAAGGGACGCGTATGAGAAGGCCCAGCTGAAAAGACAAGGGTGGGCGGCCGCATCAGGACACAGTCTGTCTCAAGCACTCGGGCAGTCCACTCTCATTCTAATTCAGCCTCTATGACTCCCCTGCCTGCATACAACTGGGAGATCAGAGACTGACAGATGCACCGGGGACAGCAGACTGGGACGTCTGACACACGCATGGATCCATCCTTTCATGCAAGCAGTTGTCTGCGTTCTCCCCCTCTCTGTTAAGCCGTTTAGCTAATATTTTCTTATTGACTTGACAGTGTACATATTACGCAGCCTCGGTGACCTCTTGGCGGGACATATCTGCGTGAGTGCAAATCGATTCATACAGTGCACCACCCCTCCCCAATCCCCGGTGTCAGTGTTTGGCAGTTGGGCGGTGGCGGCATGGGAGCAGGTGATAAGCCATTCCTGCAAGAGTCGTGACCCTACTGCAGTACAGCTGATTATATCTTTTTCCTGGGAGCTGCCATTAGTGTGGGAATCAAGCCTCTGTACTTCACCCTGAGACGTATCACCCCTGACAGATCCCAGCGCAGCATATAAGAGACGATCATAACGAGAGGAAACCTTATCGATAAAATCACAGTTGTCAAGTCTGTGTACAGAAGTACAAGGTGTTTAATTTAATGGCATGCATAGCCACTTCTGGATTTTTTTCCACCCTAAATTCTTCTTTGTTGGTAAAATGTGATTATTCAGCAGACATGGTGTCAATTTAAACACGCAGCCTGCAGGGCCAAAATTAGATGCTTGCGAAATCTAAAACTCACAAAGACATTAACGTCAGTTTTCTTTGAAAGTAACCTCAGTGAGTAATCTTTCCACAGTGGGTGAAACTGTTTTACTAAGATTAGCAACACCACGGCCCAGCTTTTGCTAGTGACATTACGTTATCATCAAATCTGCACTGTGGAGGAGAGAGTGTGTTTGAAAGCATCCACCCTGAAGGCAGCAGAAATTGTGTGAAGTTGTAGGTGAGATGCTTCTTCAAACATGCTTTTTCCAAAAGAATGGAAAAGAAACACGCTGTTGCAAATATGTTTATAGATTGCATGGTTTCCATATGAAGGAGGCGATTAGATTTGTTGTTAGTTGTATGTAATAATTATACTGGCCGGCCCCCTGATGAGCTTGGTACCCCTGTTACAAAGCATTCTGTTATTATTTTTCAATTTTAACATACTTTTGATGTTATTTTATCACAAATTTTCCTAAAGCGTTAATGTTAAGGCCAGTGGTAGCATAGATGCTACTGAAGCAAACTTGTGACCGGACGTTTGCTGGTTCAAATTCAGGAAGGCCCTGAACTCCAAACTTGCCGAACTTGTGTCAGGAGGGGAGTTTGATGTAAAACCAAAAATCAAGCAATCTGATGTGCTGCGGCGACTCCGGAAAGAAGCAGCTGAAATGCAAAAAGCAAATCTAAAATGCACTGCGGCATTAATGTTTTCAGAAAAGTTTCAGTTTCCGCTTCACTGCCTTTTTTGTCAGAGAAAATAAAATATTGTCTTTCTTCATGTGAAGCAGGTGACCTGCTTGTGAGAGAGTCGGCATGTGTTGCGTGGAAAAAAGTCATTTTTACCCCGAAGGTCCATATGCCTCCAAGCTACAGCGCCCCCCCCCCCCCCCCCCCCCCCCGCTTAAACTTATGCGCACACACACACACACACAATTACACAAGTACGCTCCTTCATCACAGCGGCCTGCTTCCCCCCGCCCCCGCCCCCGCCCCTGCCGCACACTGCTGATAACTGACAGCAGCTGCATTGATGAGCACAATGCGTGGGCCCGTGCAGCTCAGCTGGCCTCGCTCCCCACTTGACTCTGGCTTGACCTCTGGCATGTGACTCTGCCGATGGCCCGACACAGTCTGTGTCGCCTATCGCCTCTCCACACACACACACACACACACACACACACACACACACACACACACACACACACACACACACACACACACACACACACACACACACACACACATGCGCGGCTCTCAAGCAGGACGCTCACTCAGCAACGGGTGCATCCCGAGGTCAGTCGGGTCAATCAAATTCAAACCGTGGTTGAATTATTTGCGCATCGTGTACAAATAAGGTGATGATGCAAAGAAGCCGCTCTTTTTGTTTTTTAATTCGCATCATCGGAAAATATTCAACAAAAATCCAGAGATATCGAGTCTTATCATCATTGCTTGCTGACTTTCATGCATTTACCCATTACTGCACTGCTTTTCAAGCCTGGAGTCGGACCTTTGCAATACACAGTACAACAGTTAAGTTTAAAAAGAATTTCATGGAATGGTCCAACATTGAAACAAATTTAAAGTGACATGCTCTAAAATAATACACTCAATAAATAGAAATAAACACGGCTGGAATTTTAAATTTTGGCCATTTAGCCTCCTGCCACACGTGCCCATATCAGCGGTGTATCCCATATGATTGACCATGAAAGGCTTGTAATAGCTCCCTTCCCTGGGGGACTGATGACACCAAGGAAACCAAACAGAAGCTGATGGTATGACAGAGAAGCTAAGGGGGGGGGGAAGCCATTCTGCTCCTTTACAACTTTACAAAATAGCCTTTTAATTTGCTTCAGTGTCTGGGGTGTCTGAATTGTGCCTGCATCAATCACCATCATCACCACGGCTGTGGGCACCCCGTCCCATGGGCCCTCTCACTGGACCGGCCCTCAGGCAGATTGTTCTCTCTCTCGCTCTCTCTCGCTCTCCCTTCATCTCTGTGTCTTCTTATGATTCCTCGCAGTTGCACTCATCGATGCAAACAATGTGAAATTACTTGAACTTTGCCACTTACCAATTTAACACAATAATTTTGATGAGCAAGCCTTCTTTCTTTCAGCATTTTCTCGTTAATAGATGCCAAAGGAGATCCTTTTCTCCTAATATCATCTTCCCTCTTATATCATATGCATGTACTTCCTCACTGATCTGCCTCTGCTGTTCTTGCTTGACCCCTCCATCCTCAGCATCCTTGACTCCCTCTCACGCACAAGACAAAAACCATCTCTGCCTCGTCTCTTTCACTTTGAAGTATATGAAATGCATAAAATAACCATCATCCTTTATCAAAGATGAACGGATGCATCCAGGTTCGACAAAGCTTTATCCAACTTTTGTTTGCAGGATGCTGGAGCCAACCCTAGCTGACGTTGGTCATTCCACGCATCGCTGCTTTAACGCAGAGAGACAAAATGACACCACTTTGGGAGAAAAGCATATCCAGAGATCTTTCTGTGCTTCACATATTTTGATAAAACACATGGGAGTTTTTATATCAAATTAATGACTAATAAGTGGCTCCACACTGTTTTTCCTCATTGTCTTGTCCACTGTTATTGTGGATTCAGTTCAAATGTGGAGTTGTAAGATGAAATCAGCAGTAATATTAGTTTACACTGCAGTTGCGATGAGATTGATGACGATTTCACATTTCCTGATTGGTATTTTTGTTGACCATTTCAATCACCTTTTGTTGCAAATAACCAGCCGACATTGTTAATATACTGCACTTTCCTAGTTTTTCCTCTCTGCTGCTGCCATAAAGCCGGTTCATTTAGACGCAGGGTGTTCAAATACTGTGGTTATGTGTTTGTGGGAGCTGCAAATGTCATTGCAAGCTGTTCCACTTCTCAGCTTTAAAAAATATCAAAGCTTTGGGGTCACTTGGCTCACAGCAGAGAAAGTACAGATGGTGTGCTCCTTTGCCAGAAATGGATAATAAACCCAGTTTAAAACTGGTTTTAGGAAGTCTACCATGTCTAAATAGTTCATTGGAGAGGTTTATCGGAACATACATGTTGTGTGAAACAGTAGCTCCCGGTCAAATGCAGCCTTCAACAAAGCGGATCCGTTTTAAGGTCATTTTACTGAACGCATCTTAAAGAAAATATAAAAAGTAATCAAAAAATTACTTAGTTGTTGAAGGCAGAAAAAAAAGTTAATTGACTCTGGAATCATTTTGCATTAACAAATATATTGTATTTTTCTCATGCACTGAAGAAAATAAAGGAAATAGTGAACTTTGGAACTGTGCAGAGCTTGATCAGACCTCATCTTTCATGTTTCTTTGATGTTGTACAAACTACTTCTGACTTATTGAATTACTAAATAACACAGAATGCAATGAAAAGTTTCTGTGTTATTGTGTTCAGCCCTTTTTTTTTTTTAAATCACTCCAAACCTAACAATGCCATTGCCAAAGCAAATCAAAGAACACAGATGCCACATATTCAAATGACTGTCAACAAATTGTGGTTGCATAAAGTTGGCCAATTAGGCTGCTGAGCTAAGTACAATTGATTCATTGATAATAAGAATAAATATTTCAGAGTAAATTGTACCCGACAAAACAATCGGGTACGCCAGAAGAAAAGAAACGAGGGGCAAATAGCATGTTTATTCTGAACTGAAAAGATAAAAATTGGCTTGCAAATAGTCTGAGTTCTCTTCACTGAACTTTAGCCAAGTAAAATCTTCTTCCTGCTGATTACAGCTATCGGGTTATCACTTCTCCAAGGTGTTATTGTGACAGAACAATGGAGGCTGCTAAGCTGCATTCAGCATACAGGGGCTGAGGAGTCATCCTGTTTCACAGTGGGAACCTCTTTACACTGCCAGATATGCTTGTCATGCCACCGATGTGTGTTGCTGCCCATACCAACTCTCTATAACTTTCCAATTCCACCACAGCCTAATCAGTTTTAATTGACTTTAATTAGCATCTAGTAATTAATTTTGTTTTCTGCAAATTATTTGTATGAATGGTCCCGGTGGGTGGTCTTGTTCATCTCGTTAGGGCCAATTAGCTGCAATTAACAAACACTAATGACATGCTTTTTTTCTTTTCTTTTTTTTTTCCTCCATTCCAAAACAAACAGTGTGCACCCTGCCAGATTCCAGTGCTGCACAGAGACCGCTTGTGTGTGTGAGTGCTGCTGGGGGCCAACTCAGTGGGCCAGGCTTCTAATCAACACCTCTCATGGAGAAACACAAACTCACCAAGGAGACGCTTATCCAGCTTACATTTAGTATAGCCTACTTTGGAGATAATTGCTTTCCCCCCTGGCCTTTTCATTGTCACCCAACCCTTAATTCTTCGAGGAGGGGTCCTTATTGTGGTTATTGTTGGTGGGCAATAGTCAGAGGTCTGATTCTTTGGGGTTTTGTGCAACACACATTCTCCACCTTTCTGTTGGTAAACAATATGAAACAATAAAGAAAGTGAAATGACTGACATTGTAGCCCAGAACGTGATCATTGTAGTCTTTCTCCCACGAATGATTACAATCTATAGGAGGTACAAACATTTGAATATTAGAGAGTATAAAGTTTTAAAATGAAAGCTGCCACTGTTAATAATTTACCACTAAGTGGAAGTAAACATTTATCGTTGAGTTTTTCATGCTTGTTTTAAAGCAACTTAAATCTTTCACATTTTAAAAAATAGTTTAAACAACTGTTTTCTACTGTCTATTTTTCCTCTTAGGTATATTGGTCTTTTACTGTCTACTATTAAGCAAATCAACAGAATCCTTAGTGGTGTGAGTGGTAAACATAGACAAAAGTCAATGCTCTTTCTGTTCAAATGACCAAACTTTGCAGAAAAATAATAATAATTGAATAGTTAATCCTGGTTTTTGCAAATAATTTCTTTGCATATTTCTTCATCTGATCTACTTGATCTCAATCCAAAGCTGCCTTTGATTTATGAGTGACTGAAGCCTTAATGGATCACTCTACAATATGGATAAATGAATAAAGTTTTTCAAATGAATGCATGCTCTTGGTTTAGGCATGTTTATAGAGTTGGAGTCACCCAGTTCTATTATAACTAGCTAATACTGAAAAACAATTGTCCACCATGCATACTGACAACAGAAAAGGCCCGAGTGCATGATGCGTTATCAAAGCTATTATAAGAGCAGCTTCAATGTACAAAATGGAAAAAATAACAAGAACAATCATTTAATGGCAAAACTTGCAAAAAAAAAAGAGGCCAATTCAATAGTTTCGTTTCAAATAAAATATACGGGCTAAGTCATTAATTGTGCCTCTTTTTTTTTTTTCTTACATTTGCACGCAGTAAGATAGGATTTGATTAGTTCAGCTCAGATTCCACCCCCACCCCCCAGCATTGAGTTTTGTTGTATTAGTTTCTATTTTGGTGGTCGACTAATTTCATCATTTGCTTAATTTCTATTAATCGCGCATACAATGTGTTTGAATCTCTGGCATGAATATTCAGTTACAAACTAAACATGGCAGAAATTGTTTAGATAGGACTCAGGAGTTTCAATGAATCAATAAGCATTCATCCTCCTTCAACGATTCTGTTACACAGATTGATTTGTTGTGAATAATTGAGATCCTCTAGGCTGTTCAAGAGTTAACACATACAGAGAGAAATGACTTCAAGAAAACGAGAATAGACCACGCATTGGCAGTCTTGTTCTTTATAGGATTTTTTATTTTATTTTTTTAAGAAAATGATTATAAATGTGAAAGTACCTTCAGGTGTTTTTCTGTTAATATTCAGTGGAAGCTTGTCATATGGCCTAAAAAATTATGTGTGTGTGTGGGGGGGGGGATCAAGACGCAAGATCACGTTTAATTTTATACTGTCGGGACTTTAGATATCAGGGACTAACAGAGCTGGGAGCCTGCATGGGAAAGTGCGCTATCTCCCTCCCCAGTGCGCCAACACGCTGCGATAACATCTCCAAGAGGCCGCCTATCGCCGCAGATTATAACCATTAGTGATCCTTGTCCTTTCAAAGAAATGAAGAATAACGCCGGACCACAGCATTAATCTGTGTGGAAAGCCTGTCCTCTCTGCGCAGACTGCAGGAGGGACCTGCTGATCATTTGTCACCTGCCACTGATTCGGTCTTATTCTGCGGCCTTCTCCAAAACAACATCATCATCAACATCCACTCTCTGCAGGACATTCATGAAGCAGAAGTGAACCGGACGAAGACGAAAAAAAATAAAAACAAAAATCTTTATCCACTCAAAACAAATATGCCAGTATTATCATAACTCTCCAACTGCTGTTTGCTTTTTATTCAATCTTATTTAAAGAAACAGCTCATTGCAGACTGTATACATCAACTTTACTGAAATTTTACTTTCCAATAATATGCACGTATTATTTCAGATTTATTTCTCTTTATTTTGTCATTTCGTAACATCAGGAGGTGTTATTACCCTCGTACCAGAAGCGCGTGCGGTGGGAGCGCGGTGCGCCCCGCTCATTGGTTCCTGCCGAGCTGACGCGCTTCTTATAGGCTGAGCTGTGCAAGGTGCGCTCATTACTGCGTTTCTCTCAGTCCGAGAGCTCGTCACAGGGAAAATGTGGCACGTATGACAGTATTGAGCGCACTGATAGCCTTTTTATTTTTACTTTAGGCTACTTAAGGCAACACATGTAAGATTTATTTACGGCCTTGTTTTTTTTTTCCCCCTCGCGAAATGATCATTTTAACCGGCCCGCTTTCATCTCAAGTTAATAATTTTGTTTCGGAAATGCTGCTTGATAGTTTTTTTCTACAAGCAATCTGCATTTTGGAGCTCGGATCTGGATTTTTATCCCGCGGAGGGGAAGATACACCTGCATTGTGACGGAAGGCGATGTGATCTCTCAAAACCATTTGGATACACAGATTTCGGATTTCACGGATCTTTTATTCGAGCATCCAATCGAGACACCGGCGTGGGAGACAGACTGAAACAAGAGTGCATTTCTCTCTCGTTGGCCTGGGATAAGGTCCAGACGATGATTCACTGTGCCGGCTGTGAAAAGCCTATTCTCGATAGGTTCCTGCTCAAAGTTTTGGACAGACCATGGCACATCAAATGTGTCCAGTGCTGCGAGTGCAAATGTAGTTTGACTGAGAAGTGCTTTTCACGGGAAGGGAGGCTGTACTGTAAAAATGACTTTTTTAGGTAAGCATCGAGAGGTATTTATTTAAAAACATTGCGATTATTAACAGACACGCCTTTAATTTTTTTTTCAATGTGTCACCTTGAAAATGTCTATATTCATTAAGTCTAATTTATTGATTGTAAAATCTAAAAGCTGCCCAGCCTGATGAGTATTGGTTTATTAGGTTAAAGTCTTTGTTTACACTATGAACCTACGTTTACATTTTATGAAAAATATGGGGGGAACAAAACAAAAATCAAAACAAAACAATGCACTTGTTATTCAAGTAAATTGTCAAATAAGTGTACTCCTTCTCTCTCTCTCTCTCTCTCATTTTTTTTAAAGAAATCACATGCAGCAGCTCCTTTTAGACTAATGGGTTCCTAAATTGCGATAGTTTTAGTGAGACTGCATTGCAAACCCCTTTACATGTTAGATGCAAATGCAATTAATTTCATGATTTATGCCCAGTTGTATTCCTAAAACAGCTGAACCACGGTCAGCCACTTTTAATATATTTCAATATCATGAGAAATAGTATTGCCCAAGTCTAAAAGCCTAGAACTGTAATATCCTAACTGTGTTAAAACCCCTGCCTGTTGTTTTCCTATTCGCACAGGAGATTTGGGACCAAGTGTGGAGGTTGCGCACAGGGGATTTTACCCAGCGACTTGGTGCGCAGAGCCAAAAGCAAAGTGTTTCACCTGAACTGTTTCACCTGTATGATGTGTAACAAGCAGCTCTCCACCGGAGAGGAACTGTACATCCTGGACGAATTCAAGTTTGTCTGTAAAGAGGACTATCAAAACAACAACGGGAAAGACACAATCCTCCTTGCAGGTGACTGAAAGCTCCTGATCGGTGTGTTCAATTATCAGGATATGTTGATAAAAATGTATGTGCCACTCAATATATCCCCCCCTTTTCCATAATAGTCACGACGTGCAGCGAGCCAAGCCTGTCTCCGGACTCCCAGGACCCACAGGACGATGGAAAGGACTCTGAAAACGGACATTTATCCGATAAAGACGCGTGCAGCAACGAGAACGACGAGCAGAGCGCGGTCGGAAAACGACGCGGGCCTCGGACCACCATCAAAGCCAAGCAGCTGGAGACCCTGAAAGCGGCTTTCGCGGCCACGCCGAAGCCCACCAGACACATCAGAGAGCAGCTGTCACGGGAAACCGGCCTCAACATGAGGGTCATCCAGGTAGTAAAAGAAAATAGACCCGTTTTCCTTGTTTTACGCACGGTGCCAAACAGCGAAGAATGTAGTGTGCGTAAATCATATACCCAAACTCTCCACAAGCTTTTATATACCAAAAATACACGATAGAGTTTAGTGCCCTTGGCCTGTAGATTGTATTTATTTTTATTTTTTATTCACCCTCTATTCCTTTGTGGAATTCTGGATTTTCTTTAATCTTTATTCCCACTGCGCACCTAATAACGCTAAAAGCGAGCTCACTTAACGCCTTTTTTTGTTAGAAAAGCTCCCTTGATTTAAAAAAAATAAATAAATCATGGCGTCCTCTGTGACTTGTAATGTATTAAAGATAAAATCCTCTTATTGTGCATGCATGCGCCGAATTATTATTTTTCAAATCAGGGGAAAAAAAGATTACTTATCCAAAAAGCATCTGTTTAAAATACTAATATTGGCATGTAATGAACTGGATGACATTTTTTGTGCCATCCACGGTGCTCATGCTTACAAATGTGCTTTGAATATTTTGTGCTTCAGGTTTGGTTCCAAAATCGGAGATCCAAAGAAAGGCGCATGAAGCAGCTGAGCGCTCTAGGCGGGCGGAGACACGTGTTCTTCCGCGGCCCGAGGAGGATGAGAGCCCTGGGAGAGAGACTAGAACCAGGAGAGCTTGGACACTTCTCCTATTATGGAGGTGAGATATGTTAGGAATATACAAATACTCTCAGTGGTGTTATAAAGCAGTACATTGCATGAGAATGTCCTCATAATTTTCACCATGTCATTTACTTTTACTTTGTTAGTTACTATATTAAGGTATATCTCAATATATTTCATTCAAATTAACATTTAGCTCTTCTTCAACTGCCTTCTCTCATCACACTGTCAAAGAATAATTATCATAGTGCGATCAAATTTCTCAATACCAATATATAAAAGTAGAGTGTACTTTTTAGACTAACTGAGTCAAATACCTGCAAATGATGTGGTTAAAAGATAACTGATACTTGGGTAGTTTCTGTGAAAAGTAGCTAGTTTATACTTTTACTGGGGAGGTTTAACAACAGAGCAATTTAAGCAATGTAACTAGTTGTACTGGACTATGATGTTCAGCATATTTTCCACCATGCCGGATTTGATTCTTCTTTGTCACAGTTATAATTGTTTCATCATGAGGTGATTTGCACAAATCAATAAACAAATAACACAAAGAATTAAGATGCTTAGTGTTCAGTTGTGATGCAGCGTCCTAATCCAAGTGTTTATATGGATGCAGATTATCCTGGTGAATACTATGGCTCAGGAGGGAATTATGAGTACTACCAAGGCCCACCGCCCTCCCAGGCTCAGACCCCAGCAGACCTGGGCTTTGTCCCTACCACGGTCCCCGCCGGCACCCCATTAGGAGCCATGGAGCACCACCACCATCCAGGCCACCACTGTCCCGGTGAGATGCAGTGCTTCTCCGATACAGTGTCCCATCACCCTGCGGACTCACCGAGCCCCGAGCCGGGCGGGCCGGGCTCCATCCACAGCATCTCCAGCGAAATGTGTGGCCCCAGCACACCTTTCACCAGCGTGTCCCTCAGTGACAACGGATACACCAACCAGCTGTCACAGCCCTCCTCAGAGATGAGCGAAGGCACTGTCTGGTGATTCAGAGCTCTTGGATTGTGAAGGCAAACTGATGCTTTGTGTTTATTTATTTATTTATTTATTTATTTATTTATTTATTTATTTATTTATTTATTTATTTATTTATTTATTTATTTATCTATCCATCTATCCATCTATTTATTTATCCATCTATTTATCTATAAATCTTTATATTTGTATGTCTGACTACTCACTCATTACTAATTAATTTCTATATAGCCACAGTACTGGGCCTCAATGATCAAGCAATAAAATAATAGATTAAACTAAATTAGGTTTATTTTCTTCTTTTTTTTCCCTTTTTTTTTAATACAACCCAGTTTTTTGCCACATACAGTACTGTGCAGAGTAAGCACTTTTTACAGAAATATATATTTGAATGCATGTTGTGCCATCAGAAAGCTGATTTGTTCCAAATTCTTGCTGCATTAACACTAACAAGTATCTTTAAGGTGTTTTGCAACAAATAGTTGAAGCCCCTTAGATCCTCCCAGTATTATATTACACTGACAGACAGATAAATGTGTCAAATTAAGTTGATTGGGAAAAAAAATGTGTCCTCAAACAAATTTTCTTTCATTTATGCACTTTGTATGACATTTGAATAATTGACAATATTTTGTGTAATTTTATTACGTTTACGTTTTTGCACATCAGTGCATGCGTCTTTATTGTTCTTTCAATTTTGATGAATTGAAGTCTTTTTGTCACCTTGTCGTGTTTTCTTTTCACATATGCTGGCACCTTTATGATTTAATGTGCGATACAAGAGTCCATCATTTGAAAGCAGATTATGATTGTGGTGATGTTCAACACATATGACCAAAAACGCCTCTCAGGACTGTGGAAACATTGGTTGGTTTTTTTGTTTGTTTTTCTTCCTTGTGTTAAACTTTGACTTTATTATTTGCTGTCTAACACATTTGCCTTCAAAACAGTATCTTTATAAGTCTGAGAATTTTATAAAAGACTGATTTGACTTCAGCACAAGTTCGATCTTCTATGTATTAATGGACAATAATGTGCAGAGCAGTCGATTGTTTACCTAAAACTCCAGCGTTCAGGGAGTTTAAACTTCCACTGTACAAAAACGTCTTCATCCACATGGACAAAACATTCAATGCAAAGAAGCCAAATTTTTGTAGTAGTTATATTTATGTGGTCACTCACTGTGATAGTTTGTATTTTGTCCTCATTAAAAGTAATAAACTGTTGCCAAATGTAAGAACAGATTGCATTCTGCACTTGTGGTTGATTGTTTTGACTGTTTTTTGTTTTTGTTTTAAGCATTATTTGCAAATGTAGCAGTGATGAGCCAGAAATTCATTTTTCAGAGACACCAGGTTTGTTTTCGTTTTTTTGTTGAGTCATAAAAGACATTTTGCGGACTTCTGTGGTTACAGTGAACTGTATAATGGCATTTAATCTGAATAAAGCTAAAGTACATATGTAAATTTTTACCCGATCGATATATTAATGTAGGATTTTCCTTGAGAAAATAAATGTACTTGTACTTTGAAGGTTACTGCCCTCGTAAGCATCTTTTGTAATTGTAATTGAAACCAGTAGCAGCATTTTTAAGATGAATTTTACGTTTTCGTCTTAGAAAAATGTGTTAAGCAAACATGGGAGTAAAACTATAACCACTAGTATATGCTTATTGTATCACTATAATCATAAAAAGGTTCCGTTAATGTTTTTCACTCTTGTATTACTGAAACCTCCAGGTTGCTCAGGATAGAGATGATAAATGTAATCCCACGTTTGCAGGATCTCTTTGCAAATACTTTTCTGTCTGACGCTTCAAACTAAATCTTAGAATCTTAGAAATACAGGCCAACATTTTTGCTTAAATTTATACCGGTTACATGCAAAAACCCTCACAGTGGATTCATCTGGGCTTATTCATTCGATAATTCCATAGTAATGTTCAACAAGCATTCATTCCACAGACAGCTTGTTTAATTGGAAAGTCATCAGTGCATTTGACATATTTTGTGAGCCCGTGTCTCGCCTTCACAAAAGGGGATTCTCAGTCTATTTGGAAAGTGTCTATTTGCTGGGTATTTCCTGAAGAGTTTTGAATGTGCAGACAATAAGCCGCGCTGTGTGATGTCAGCTAAGTCATGTGTTGAGGCATCTCTGTAAGTAGAGGAGAAGAGGTTAATGACAGTGTGACCGTTTCAGAGTCAGGGAAAGGTGAGAGCAGCATTAAAGGGGACAGGACAAATGCTAAATATCGGATCACTGAGCAGTGAAGCAGGAGAACGAGGGAGCAGATCGGTGGCGCCCGGGGGAGGCGGGGGGTGGGGTGGGTGGGGGGAGGAGGGTCACAAATCATAAACTGCAGCAAAACATTTATGTGGATCCTCAAATCTTCCTCAAGGTAACTGGAGGCATGCAGGATTCAGCTATCTAAGACTGAACATCATGTTGGCTGGTTATCATATCTGATGGGGCTGGAAGTTACAAATTACAAATAAGTGACGGAAAATGAGAAGTATTTTTACTATTTATATGATTGCCTCACAATTTCTTCATTTGACTCTCCCCAAAACTGAAAGCTTATGGCTGTTCAGGAAGTCTTTCAAGGTGTTGTTGGGATCTGTGAGGTGCCGGCCTTTGGGACTCGGCAGGAGGCTTTCCGTCCATGTGGAGGACTGTGCCCTCCTGACCACTGCCTGCAGGAGGTGGTCCCCCCCCCCCCACTTGTGTCTCCTGCAGCTGCCTTTGAGTGCTCATTCCTGTCCGCTGGGCTGGTAAAGCCACTTTCTCTTGACTGTCTCACGACGTCCCTTTATACCCCATTCCACTTTACACTGTTTGAGGGGTATAATTTTAATTGCATTATAGACACCTAGGGCTTTGGAAGGGGGAGGGAGTTGGACATCCTGCATGAGCCCATTGTTTCCAAACGATGGGGCACTCACGTCTTGGCTGTTTCCCTAAATAATATTTGCACCATTGTCAAATACACCACAAAAGGAAGTACAATTTAATTATCCTCACATGAGTTGTACTTGAATACAAATTTCCAGTATACTGTCCAACTGAATGAAGCTGAGATCAAAGAAAAAAAAGAAAAGGTGTCTGGAGCTATGGTGGGAATAATATTCATTTCAGAGTAGTCAAGGCTATTTAACTTTATTTGCTTCGATTCAAGCAATTAAAGATAAAATCACCCAATAACATCAATTGCCTTTTTAACACTTCTCAGTAAAAATCAATGTTAAAAATGACTCGGAAGGGATTTTACAACAAGCTAACTCTATGTACCAGCTTTTGATCGATGTGCTGGTCACAATCTGGTACAAGTGTTGCTTCTGCAGATTTCTTCCTGTTAAAAGGGAATTTTTCTTTTCCACCGTCGCCAACGCTTGTACGTGTCAGCTGAACGGTTGGGTTGTCTCTCTGTAAAAGTGCCTCGAGACGACTGTGTTGTATTTGGCGCCATATAAATATAATTGAATTTAATTGTGGCTTTGAGATATTGATTTTCTGATGTTTGGACATTGTGTAACGAGGAACCGAATACAATGATGTGCATGATGATTCATTTTCTATGTTTGATAAATAAAGAAAACAGTAAAAATGATGAAGTTGATTAACTGATTATTGCCATTTTGGAACTGATGCCACAAACTATTTGGAAAACTTCTGTTTTGTTTTAATGCTTTGCCTCCTCTGATTTTAAACAGTGGTGGCTATTCTATACACTGTTTTATCATGTTTCCAATGGCCTTCAGCACAAATAAATGAAAATATAAGTCAAATCACTCATCTCTGCACTTTTACGATCAGATGTGTGTGAGATATTTAACAGTGCATTCATAAAAATGGGAGAAATCCACCTGAACCAGTCAAACTGAGAGCCTCCTGCTGGAAATGTTTGGTTTGGGAGAGCATCACCTTATTATTATCACTTATGTTTTACTGGTGCTCACAGGCATAAATAGCAACACTCCTTCTTGCCACTTCAGTGAAATACACATGCCATTTACAATTATAGAACTTTATAGTAAATACTTACTATGATTATTAGATATAGCAGCATCAAAATGAAATAATGATTGTGAAGCAAATGTTCATGAATGTTGTGTGGGAATAATTGTACATCCGGATCTTTGTATCTGTCCTGTCACGGCTGATATACGCGATGATAAACTTGCTTCCCGGCTGTGAACGTCGCAGTAAAGCCGAGCAGCTGGAGGTCTCCATGTTGCTTGTTTGTTATTATCATGTGATGTGAACACGGTAAACTGGTAAACATTCCATTATCCAGCCGTATGAACGGAGGATAGAACACGGTGTCACTTTGGTCACATTTTCTCACTTCACTTTTCACCAAACATCTGTACGACAGCACGCAGGCCATTTCAGCACTTTTTAATAAGGACCTGTCTTTTTTTTTTAATGTATGCAGCAGAATTAGGTCTGGCTGTTCTCTGCCAAGATAAATAAAGTTTTCGCTGAAGAAGACTGTCTTGATGACATTGAGTGTTACTCCGTTTGGCATTAAACTGCCATCATATATGCTGGATATTAAAATCCTGTTCTTGCTTGCAGTCCACGTCTCCAAACCACTGCAGGACTGTGCCACACGGCATGAAACCTAAACTTGAGCATTTCCATTCAATGTGTTCCAAAATGCCCAAACCTGGACTTTATAATTTAACCATAGAAAATGTTCTAATGCAATGTTAAAAAAAACCCGATTCATACTCAGATGCAATAATCCAGATTATACAATATATAGTGTGCAATTGCATGGCTGTTACAGTTATGGTTTATGTTATAGTTTCAATTCATTTCCAATACAAATAAACAAATAAAAACAGCTTTACAAATCACTAATTTGTTTTTATTATAATTTCATCTAAAAAAAATTTTTTTTCAAAGAAAAGGCATCCCCCTGACCCCTACCTTTTCACTCTTGCCCTCTCAACTGGGAGCTCTCTGACACCCCCCCCCCCCCCCCAAGAGTTATAAAACTCTTAATATAAACCTTTAAATGTGGCGGTAGATAATGTTATGCCGGTCATGTAATCCCTGTTTATCTAGACAAAATGCATTAATGAAGACAGGGATTTGCAAGGCAAACACGAGGGCAGGAAATCAATTTAAATCTGACAGTTGTTACGACAACTGTCGGACAGTCCATGACAAAGTGAAAAATTTTGAACAGCAAATATGAGAAAGACTTTGTTTCACAGCTAACAAGCACAAATCTAGAAGTACTTGGTGAAACAGATATTCTTAAAGACTGACGTCAATAAAATCTCAATGGAACTCTACAGTTTTGACTGGATTTATTTATTATTATTTAGGGCTAAACATGCAGAGTAATGACTTTCCAGGATGTGAGATTTAGAAAACTAGTCGAAACAGATGCTTATACCAGTTCTAAGATAAGAGCTTGTTGGTTAGATGCCTGCATTTGGTCCCTTTACATTTCTTCACAAAACCACACTAAGACTCTGCGTATATAAAGTCAAAAACTATATGAAAACAGCTTTTAAAAACAAACAAACATTATTTCCTTTGTTTGATTTGAATGCACTATAACTGTGGACAAATCTAAAAAAATAAAACATCTGGGCCATTCTCCTATACTTTCCCTCACGATTCATACATCTTCGAGAAGGGAAAAAAACAACAACAATGGGACAAATATGACTGATTAATACTTTAATGTGATTCCAGATAGCCCCTTTTCAATTTCTAATCTAAATCTTATTTGAACTCAGATTTGGCCTTTGTGTAGTCGCTGTTTCCTTTCAGTCCTCTGCTCAATCTATAGCCCAGTTCCCTAATTTGACTCTTTCTTCACTGTTTTTTTTTTTTTTTTTTTTTTTTTTGCTCCAGGCTTGGTACAGTCCACTTTCTGCATGAAAATCATTCACACATACAATTTTATAATCAATGCCCACAGTAATAGGATTCCTCTGGCCATGGGCAATTAATACAGTTACACTCCCCCCCCACCCACCCCCACCTCCTTTTTTTTCCCTCCCCTTCCTCCCCATGCTGATCTCAAAGCTACGAGACATTGGCTCCCCCTCATTTACATATTTATTGCATTGGACTCAAATCTGGTGGGTGATTGATGTGGAGCCTGCCTCCTGAATTTTTAGCGGCCTATTATTATGAGAGACATGGAGGGGGGGCTGCTGCACGTCAGTGTACTTTTGATTAAAGTTGAAGAGGACAGAATCATGAGTGTTACCCACCTACTTTCTTTTCCTTCAGTGCTTAATCTGTGAGGCCTCCGATTATTCTAAATACCAAGAAGTCATTCGTTTAGATACAAAAGGCAGATTCACTTGTTAAGACCATAATCACTTTACTGTAAATGATTGGTGAGGAACAACAAGCATAACATGTTTCGTGTTTTCCATTTTCAATCTTGGATAACTTTTCTTTTTTTCTTTATTTTTTTGTATCTATATTTTCAGTTGTTTGGGTTGTAACTGTAATGTATGATGACACATAAAGGAATTAAATGGATGAATGCAGTTTAGAATCTTGGTTTGGTCCATTAAGCTTAATAATGAATAATTGGAATGCTTAGATTTAATTTCTTTACTCAAGATTTCTCAACTCAAGATGAAATACAAGTAATATTTACTTGTAGTATTTCATTTTGAGTTTTCATTTAGTCATTTCATTGTATTTTTTTGTATTTTATTTAGATGTATTCCTCCTGATAGCGTTTATTTCTATATATTTAAATTCAGTTTTATCTGGTTTCCATCACTATTTTTGCTTTTGCCATTTTACTATCTTTTTTCAATCTTTTTTTTCAATGTATTTTCTTTCTCTGTTTCTCCCTACTAATAAACCTTTTTTAATTCTTGCTCTGTATATTCACCGTTTATCCTTCCTTGTATTGTCCTATCATTGTGTTAAATACATATCATTAGCAATTTGTACATATTGGTATACTTGTTTAATTTTGATTCTATCTAATTTGATATCTTAAGATTCTATTCTATATATTACATTCTATTCGGTGTGGAGCAATGCTGTAAAGAACTTCCCTCTTGGATTCATAAGACCATTCTATTCCATTCTATTAAATTCTGTTCTATTAACTTCATATGAAACACTATGAAGTGTACCCACCTGCTTAAAAAGTGCTTAACAAATTAGGTTTGATCGATTGACGGATTGAATAGGCAGCATAAATAATGATCTTCTACGTATAATGAAGATTTTCACGCCCCGTTTTCATAAAGAAGCGGCCTAATTTTCACATCAAGTTCCTTGTTATATATCATAGTTGTACGAGGAACGCTGAGACAAAGACATGATGACTCGCAGAGGGTTGGTGCTTCTCCCACTCGCAGTCAAGCATGTCATGTTCAAGTGTGGAAAAAGCCCACCGCTGCAGAATGTATGTGTGCATACATGTGTGTAATGGGGAGCGCGGGCAGGGTGGAGGTTCATCAGCTGTGCTCCACTCCTCCTCTGCTTTGTACTCCACTGATCTGCTTCTTTGTGGCCCTGCAATTAATACACCTGATTCTGATCCTGTGTTTAATCGAGTGTTGTGGACAAAAAGCTGTTCGCCACAGTGTCAAAGTGCCTTCAGCTTGTTTGGGTTTGTGAGCGTCAATGGCGCTAAATGAGGGAAAAAACTAAACATTGACCGCGGTTTCTTTATTGATTCGAAACATGTGTGAGAGCTTCTTTAGATGCAATACTTTGCCATTACTATATCATGAGTCATGTTTTCGCTTCTTTGACCATCCTTGTAGAAAAGATCCCAGGAAACCCAAAAACCTTTAATCAGTCTGATCTAGATGTTGTAAATCCAGCGCTGGTGGGTGACTATGAGTCACGTTGTCAAGCACAGTGATTCCTCCGGTTCGCTGCCTTTGTCCTTCAGAGCCAGAGGACACTGGTCACAAATCCAGCCGTTTCACAGGCACTTTGAGAAGCAGTAAACCAACGGTTCCATGTGGACTCAGCGCTTCACGCTTCATTGATATGCCAGTGATACACGGCTGGACGGATGTTTGCGTTCTTGTGGTAAACATCTCTGCATTGCTCATAATGCAGGCTGGAAACCTCTTCAGTGTCGGGAAAGGTTCTGATGATATCATCCATCAATCACAATTGTTGCCCTGGTTTTGTACATTGACAGGAGAATCCTTACAAGGCTGTACCTCATTACTGCACACAGGTTCTTTGGGATGTTGTTATAAGATACTGTAATATCTGTATATGGAGAAGAATGGGTCATTGTGGAGCGCCGATAACAAGTAAATCCTTAATGCTGATGCAGAATCACATTAAAAACAACCAGGACAATAAGCAAAAATTGATAGATAAGCAGAAGTTCGGCTGATATATAATTTTTCAAAACTTCTGTTTCATAAGTTGGGATCATGTGGACGTGAAACCTTAAACTTGATCCAAGGAAGTGGGAGTTTTTAGTTTCTTAATCATCTGCCTGAACGTAAACTTCAGCTGGTGTGTAGAATTTAAAGGAAACAAAACATTACCGTACAGTTGCATAAGAAGGTGTGAAACAAGTTAAAGATATTGTTTTCTACCACAGTTATGAAATAAGACAACAGAAGATGTAAGCCAGTTTAATCTGAAAGCACCAAATTTTGTATTATAAAAAAAAGACTGCTGCAATGTATCTTGGTGATGAATGCAGCTCAACGGTTTGACATATTGTGGCTCTGAATCAGGTAATGTCATTCAGTCTATTAAAACGGTGTAACGTCCGGGAATAAATACTGCTGATTCCTCTCACAGTCCTAACACATGCACTTGTGATTAATTGAGAGTTTTTCCTTTTTGTTATGAGGAATTTACGGTGATTTCTTCAAACATACTGTACGGAGTGTTAGGATGCATCTTTTGCTTTTATGCCCCCCCCCCCCCCCCCCCCCCCCCCTCTTTTGTTTACTATTGAAGAAAAAGCAGATTCACATAATTTATTTACTGAACGTCTGAGCAAACTCTCTTCTGTTTGAATCCAGCCGTTTGTCAGATTTGTCAGTGTTTCCTGAAGCTTCCATTGTTGACCATTTTGACAATTACACTTTTACTGACATTCACAGAGAGCTGCTTTCCCAACAGACGGTGGCTTCTTGCTAACGTGGTCATGCCTCCTCACTCAGCGTGCCACGAGGACCTTTCCCCACTCCTGTAATTTCTATACCAGTCAGTGACCTACAGTGATAATTGTGATGTATGACCGAGGAGTGTGGCACCTTGGTCGCTGACCTTTCCACCGTCCCGCGCTGGGCAACCTTTACCATCACATCCGACCCCCCCCCCCCCCCCCCCCGTCCCCCCCACCCCACACACCACCACCCACACTCCCTCCCCCAGCAGCCTTCTTCGACAGGGCCCTCCATCCTCCCTCCCTCCACCCTCCCTCTCCTCCCCCTCACCCTCATCCCCCGTCTTGTAGTTGGCTCGACGTACGCAGCCCGCCACACTCCAGTGGCTCCATGAATGTTAATGCTGGGGATAAAGGGGGGGGTGGGCCGGAGGAGGAGGAGGAGGAGGAGGAGGAGGAGGAGGAGGAGGAGGAGGAGGAGGAGGAGGAGGAAGTGAGCAGCTTCACCTGGTCTGCAATGCACAGCTACAAGAAACTATTTGCATATTCTGTAAGGTTGTGTTTAGCACATTTTAATAACCGTGGCAAATGTTAAATGCATGAGTGAAGGTGTTTTAGGAAAACACAGGCCGTGTTCTCCGCTAGAATATGGATCTCGAGACGTTGTTCTTAGTGATGTTGAGGTACCAACAACTTTCCAGATGCTTTGATCTGATGCCCCCTTACTCGCCTGCAGATGATTTGTCTGCTTGCATCTTCCGTGGCGTCAAAGTCCTCAGCCAATGTTTACCGTGCTCTGTCAGGATTAAAATGTATGCATTATGAAGTGATGATTGCGGACGCTGTAATTTCTGCTCCCCTCGGCTGGCTGACAGGCTCCTTCCAGGCTCCAGGGAGAACCTCCTCCCGACTCTGTACCTTTACATTAAATCTACAATACATCATTCATTAAGACTCCCTCCATTGTATAAGTCTATCAAGTGTTGTAAATCATCATATTGTGGATTGCATAGGGGGGGGGATCTCAGTAAGGAGCATTATATAAGTAAATTTAAACCAAATGGTGTGACAACAATGTTTTGCTTCTTGTTAGAGGTTCAGATTCACTTCAACTACAATTTGGTCTGGTCTGTTCTGGGTAACAATGTATGTGTGAGTTTAATGCTTTCATAACCACCATACTATTGCCTCAATTTGAGAATTAAGCTGCTTTCGAAGCATGAGCATTGGAAATGTGAGTTTGTAAATCAACATTGTCTGAAGCCCGCAACAATGAATTAGGATCAATGTTTCTTTTTCTCACGTTATAATAACATCAGTGTTGTATTATTGTTTTCAGTGAGATATATAAAAGTAGTTTATCAAATATTTTTGATTAAATTCTTGAATTTTTATGCCCCGGGTTGAAAGTTAATGAGTTAATTTAACACTTGAAATGTCATATTAGTTCAAGTACTCGTTTTGAGTGTTTCCCAATACAGCTCACATAGCATGCAAATTCAACTGTAAACTGTAAAAATGAAAACAAAAGTCAAATTGATCCTAATATACCTTAAAAATTATATTACTCTATTTACATGATGAACAATAGACAAATCGAGGCAGAAAGAAATGTGACGAGCCTCTGATAAAACGGCACAATAGAATTAAAAAATAAACAAAAACCACCCAGTAAAATAGCCGTACAACAATAATGAAACAAACAACACATTTACCTAAAAGTCTTGATAATCATATCATGTCACTTTATCCTGTTCAAGGTTGCTGGAGCCAATCCCGGCGTTCAATGGTCAAAGGCATCTTGGGCAGGTCTCAAACACACTCGCATCCACAGCTCCCGGTAATTTATAGTTACAAAACACCCTCACATGAATGTTTTTGGACTGTGGGAACAAACCAGAGTCACTTGTGGAAAAAAACCCAAACAGAAAGACTCAAACCCACAACCTTTTCTCCATGAGGTGAGAGTGCTACGCCACTGTGCAGACCTACTTCCCCCGGGAGTCAGGTGACTCGGCACAAGTCTTGTCTCGCTCAAGTTAATAAATAAGTTCACTGATTTGTGACTAATCAGGGGATTCATTTTTTGGGATCATTTGAATAGTTCATATTCTTTTTTGCATTTGCAGCATCCATGGCCATACAGTGATGTAGTAGCTGACACTCTCGTCTCCATTGCCAGGTGATACAATACGGACATGCATGTTCAATTAACTATTTACATTTGACAGATTATTATTGTAATTTAGCCCAACTGAAAAAAAAACCCTGACTATCTATTATTATTATATCTTTAGTAAGAAATCTGTGGTAAGTCTATGGTGCAAGTTACTATGACACTTTTCTATGTTATTTCTCCGGTTTTAGATAATAATGGGTGTAGTTTTTTGTTTTTTTTAACAGAATTTAATATTTTGAGATTTTAGGTACTTTTAGAGGCAAAATGAGGCAATAAAAATGTAAAAAAAAAAAAAGAGAGAAAGAAAGATGCATCCACGGTGTGACTGAGGTAAGAAAAGCAGTGTTGTGGCCCAGAGTTCATTTTGCAGGGGGGGGGGGGGACCAAGTCCTCAACTCATGAGACACGTCTGAAAAGCATCTTAGTGTGACCGGGCTGCGATGCACTTGCAGATCGGGTTGAAATGTAAAAAGGCAGACGGGCACAGATGAGATGAGCTCTTCAAAATCCTCAGTCTGAAGAGAGCGCGGGAGAACAGCTGGGGCCTGGCTCTCCCTCTGTGTCGCTCCACTCTTTGTCATGGGCAAAAGACTCTTGTTTTCAGGCAGTAATCAGACAGCCCTGGGGCTCTGTAAAGACCCTGTTCCCTTTTCATCTCAACTGTTGCATACACCCTGCTAATTGGAATCCTGCAACTGGGTCACAGGCATTGTCTCTCAAGTGCTGTCAAGTCATTGAGACGCGTGAATGTGGAATTATGGTTGCCTCAGATGCATGATTGAGTCTCCCCTCTGCGCTATCTTAATTCCTCCATTTCAGTCTCATCACAGACTCTGATTTTCTCCCCCCCCTTTTTTTTTTTTTCCATTAATATTTCTTGCTGTTCCCTCTGTTTCTATCACAGCTCTGCCTCCAACCCGCAATCACAAGAGCCTTGCAGCTGGAAAATAAATGGAAATTGCCTGTTTCTTTCTGTATTTTACATCCTGGCTTATTTTGACCAGTAAACAGTCATAAAAACATCTGAATAGTATTGACATGGTTCCGTATATTATAATATGAATCATTGCATCATATCCACAGCTTGTAATCAATCATTAGGCAGCTCTCCATGTCCTCCCACTCTGGAAATTAATGTGCATTACTGTGATCAAACGTCCTCGTTTGTCCAGTTTTTGTTGTTTGTCCACTTGACCCTTTGCACAGTATCCGACCGTACTTTGCCTGGCGACTCTATGTATCCACAACCAGAGAGAGCAGGTGCGGGGCATCATTGCTGCCCACACAAGCTTAAGAAAAACTTGGGAGTCTGTTGGAGGCGCAGTGCAACGTATGCAAAGACCTAAATTTCCTATAGGATTATTTTAGACGTGATAAAGCATGTTGAGTAATTTATGAGCGTCCCAAATTTGTCACATAACTGAATACAGAGGAGGCATACTTCGAATATGTTGAAATTATCACCCTATATTTTGACCTGTGGCAGTAACTTATAACTATCATTAACTTATCAACAGTTACTGAGCTTTCTATGAGCTTGTAGATGACAGCGGTTGCCGTCTCTCTCGGTCCTGCTTCCGTCACTGTTAATTCAGTTCAGCCTGCCTCCAAAATATGCAACGCATGAGCCCAGTGGCCTGAACGGCAATACTGATGACAACTACTTGCACGGCGTTCAACCATCCCAACTAAATGAGATACGTAAATAGCAGTAACTATATTTTCCAAGGTAACTTCCGCACTTTTCCCCGAGAAGTAGCCGCAATCGAGTACAAATTTTCAGTAATCGGAACAACCCTGTTGAGGAGCAACCTGATTCTGCAGTTTGTCAGTGATTAAAGGCAGAATTAGCCAGCCTAGCATGTCACCACAAATGAGCAAAACCCTGTGGGAGACCGGAGAGACCAAGCAAGGCACATTTCCAATTATGCTGCCAAATGACTCATTTTCTTATTGGGCCTTCTATAATTGTGGTGGGTATTGGGTGCATGCAACTCAATTTGTCTTGCATATTTGTTGGTAGGATGGTAATAGAGTTGACAGAGCCGAGGGGATGATATGAAAGAATGAGACAAAATAATAATAAAAGGAAAAGGATAAGGAAGATCCCTCAATATTTGCTTGATCTCCTTCATCCCACTTAATACTGTTGAAGTTTGAAAGCCAGCAAGAAAATAAATGCCACGTTAATCATTTGTGGATTGAGGAATGGGAAGACTATCATTTTCAAGTAATCAGAAAACGTCTCTCCGGAGTAATGGACTTTGTTCTGACTGCTGAAATTAATGAGGCTTCCCGTGATGTGATTATCTGTCCCCAGGATCATCAATACGTAAAAAAAATTGACAAATTAAATTAGTGCGTGCAAATTCCTGGAAAACTCGAGTTTTTGTCAAAAACACATTTTCCTTCCATTTAAGCAGAACGCAAAGATTTTGAAGTTTCACCACAGACACACTTTGAACTAAGTCAGCTTTATTGAATCCGCGGAAACACTTGGAGCTCATTGTTGGAAAGTCTCCTCCGTCTTTGCACGGCGCAGGAAACATCCCGTTGCTTACGAGGCAACTGAACGGCGTGTCAACAAAAAGGCACGGCACTGAAGCCACTTCACATTGCTAACGTTGGGTTTTCAGCAGAGCATGACACAAATGATATGAAGGCCTGAATTCAAACATTACACAGCTTCTTCTTCTTTTTTTTTTTTTGCTATTAATATGTACTCGTTGTTGTTATGGTACAGTTTTCATTATGGGCCTGTGTGCAGGTGACATACTCAAGCAGAGAAGTAACACGAAAAAAAAAGAAAAATCAATATTTAAACTCAGTAACAATTCATTTACATGACATAGAAATTCCAAACAGAAGAAATTATGTGTTCACAGAATAAAATTAGGCATTTTATCCAACGTGTAACACGTAAAACTCAGTGTACGGCGGCCTTTTGTTCTTTCAGAAGCATACATTTGATTATTTGGCTAACTAATTTCAATCAAAACAGCTTTCTTTGGTTAGAAAATTAAGTGTCAGGTGCCCAAACAACTAACATCACGCTGTTATTCACTCGGTCTGCCGTACCGTTATCAATCCTCATGTGAACTATTATCATCTCTACGCATTATTGCAGCGAACGTTTGGACGTTAGATGCAACGAGTGAGACGTCTGCAGGTTTGAGTCTGGATGCAATCTAACAGTGAGCAGCACTAAAGTGCCCCGAAAGCAGCATGTACTGTGTGGCCGAGAACAGAAGGGACAGCTGTGGTTTTGTTGTGAGGCGAGCTGCCCATTGCTCGCCGCGGGGGAACCGCGGAACGCTCGGGGTCTAAAAGGGACCCCGTCCCCGGACCCCTGCTGGGCTCCCCAGTCCAAATCTGTTACAGCGCTCCCCGTCTTTGTTCAGTAACTAAGTGCTCCTTACTTAAGAGTGTAAAACCCCCGTCCCGGCTAATTCCTCCTGCCAAGTGTTGTCATTGTCGAGCTGGTCATCAAAACACTTGTGATATCTTAACAAGCATATGTCACAAACCAAGGTGCGCTCTCGCAGGACAAACGGCTGCTGTGCCACGCTCCGGGTGTCGGCAGGACGGAGGCCACTGATTATCAAGGGAGCAGGAGCTAGTCCTCGTGGGCCAACTGTGCAAACTCCACATCTATTAAATATTAGTCACTACATCTTTCTAAATGGTAGTTTTTCCTTTAATTGCACTTTCATACAAAACACATGGATTCATCTAAATGCTAGCACACTCGTAAGAACTTACAAAATGTCAGAAGTGATGTCAGTCTACTAAAGTCTCGCTATGTGAATCATTGCCAACGATTCATCAGTAACCTGGCGGCAGCCAAGACCCATCATGTCGGCTCCTCCGGCCTCAGTCAGCAGCCCGGCGGCCGGGCGGGAGCCGATCTGGCTGAACTGAGGCTCCCTTGGCTGCGGCGGTGGCCGGAGCCTGTGCTCCGGCCAGGCTCCGCGGCTAGGAGGAGGCCGACGTCTCCATCGTGGACAGGATGCGCACCACTTCGGTTCTCTGGGTCGGCGAGATGTGCTGGGTCATGTGCACAATGGAATCCATGGCAACCTCGGGATTTGCCTGGACGAGGCTGGAAATAGATTCAAACGGGAGGAGATAAAGACATTTAACAATGAATGAGTTCAAAGTGTACAAAGAGAGTGGTTCTCCTGAGGGGGGCGCCAGAGAGTCTCGAGAAGAAGCAGGGCAAATCTGGCACAACTTGTTTTGTATATCAAATTAAAGAAATCATCATAAAAAGCAAGATGTCATGGGTAAAACTATCAATTATGTTGTTATAACACACATTCCCACAACTGATTTTTATTCTAAGTGTATTTGAAATCAACCAAAAACATAATTGTTACATTTAAAACAGTCGCAACCTATAATCAAGCAATTTCAACTCGAATTTATATTAAAAGCATCTACCGAGCGTAAGAAAAGTTAGGCTTTTTTTTTTTTTTACCATTTATGAGCCGTTATGTTAATTAAACAACAAGGAATTCGACACAACAATTAGCCCTCAAAAGAGAAAGTGATTCAGGCTTTGCGTGTGGTCGCCCTGAAAACCTTCTGACCAAGTTAAAAAACAACTGGTTTCATTCTCCACGTCACGTCTCTGCATTATCAAAGACATTCACCTGCGAATCTGCTTGAGGATGTGATCCCTGCAGATGTACTTGATGTTCTCGTCGACGACGGACCTCGCGCCTTCTTCTTCGGCCAGTTGCCTCTCCAGCCATGCCACCACTTCTTCGTTGTTATCCCACAGATAGGCCTGCGTCACAAAAAAAAAACAAAAAACGGAAAGATGAAATTATTTGGAGCTAAAAGGTCTCAAAACAAATGAATTAAAAGCGACTGAATTAAAAGCCCCCATGAGGAAAACAATGCATATACTTAGCAGGCAGATGAAAAATATATAATGTACAGACAAATACAAATGAGTAAGAACAAACGAGATGGACAGGCAACAAAGTGAGGGCCTGACACTTTGTTGACTGCACCTGATAGGAAAATTAGTATTCATGAGTGCTGGCATTTCTGATCCCAAACAAAGCCAAGCTGGAGGGCTTAGCACAGATTTGGGGGTAGAGAGGTTTAATGGGCTCCTGCCTCTCTATGAACAGTCCTGCTTGAGGTCCGCAAAAACATTTAATGCCCTTATTAATCATTTTTAATCTGTTTGCTTTTAATTAAGAAACAGCATGTTGCACTCCTATCAGCACGTGCCAGGGCTGTGATTAATTGTGGCTTAAGACGGCCAGTCCTGATTGGGGAAATGTATTAGCTAACAAGAGGGCCGCTTCTTAAGAGATCTCCGCCACTGAGCTGGGCTCCCGTCACCCCTCCGGCTGCTCCTCGGAGCTCCGGTACCGGGTTCACCGAGAAACCACGCTGATGCATCTCGGAGGATGTTTATTTTTGGTACCTACCTGTAATCAGTCCATCTGCTTTTAATCACAATGATTTAACAGAACAGCTTACTACTTCTTTATCTGGTACACCTCGTGGACGAGGGAGAGGAGTTTCAGGATTAAACCCCCCCCCCCCCCCAAAAAAACCACACACACAACCTGTAATCATTCCCAGGGCTAGAGGCTAATAGTGTGTTTACTTTAGTGCATCTCCACGCCTCTCTGGAACAAGTGCAAGTCAGATATCAGTTTGGAATTAGTCAAGTGATCCTGGCATGTAAGAGAACCCGCCCATTAAACCTAAATCACTTTGAGCCCCCCCCCCAAAAAAAATTGATATCAACTATGGATAAGAGTGGCTAAACTATCAAAGACTAAATTAAAGGATAAAATGTGATAAAGGGAAAACCGCATTTGTGCCTTCAAGTGAACGCTATAATCTCAGACGATACACAGATTTATAAAAGCGAAATATTTGAAACAGTTTACAGACATAATCACTTTCACTTTCTTAATAATCTGTTAACTTATTTCATATGTTGTCAAGCATTACGATGTGCATAACGCCACCCTCTGTCTGACCATGTTCTTTATTCTTTGAGACACCATCTAAACTAAACGCCATTAATTCTCATTATGAGGCAAGAAATAAAGGGATAAAAAAAAAAAAAACAACAACATGTAACTAAATAACTACATTCATATTTTGTGTTTTTTTTCGAACATTAGAAAGCCTACTTTCGCCGTTTCAGTGAAGAAGACAGGTTTTTACATCATGGTATGAAGACATGTGGCGGAGCCAGGCAGACGTCGAGTGCGTGCGATCATCAGGGAGACGACGAGCGAGCTACAGGTGCTTGATGTTGTTAACAAGCTTTTCAAAAGGCTTTAAAAAAAGCTGCTCTGAATGCTGTGAATGGCAGCAAGAATGTGGGAGGAGCCGAGAGCGGCGATTGCTGGCAGCCGATCTGTGTGAGGACAGATTGACTACACTGGAGACTGTTCCGAGAATCTTTTTACCAGGAAACATCTCAGAAGTTCAGCAGTTACTGTATATCTTACTTGCCTATGTTTTTGTCAGCAGGGCTCCGTGACTCTATATTTTCATCCCACTCGGTTTTTATTCGTTTCAGCGGTTAACTGGAGCTTTTACCTTCACGGCCCCCTCGGCCTCCACAAACCAGCGGCGCAGCATCGCCTGGATCTGGCCGTCCGTCAGCTCGCTGTTGGCCGCTTGGATCTTCCGCTTCACCGTTTCCTCCAGCAGCAGGCGCCGCAGACGCCAGTAGAAGAAGAGCCGCGATGTCCGCCACTCCAGGATATCCTGAGAAAAGGCAAAAGACAAGCAGCTGCGATGAAAAAAGAGCAAATGTCTTACGAGTACATTTTATGCCTCAGCCAACCCACTTCTACAACGTAAAGCTTTGACGGAACAGAAAAGGAAACAATGATTGTACGCAACTGATGTTTAACTTGACCACAGAATTGTTTGTTGAATGTTTTTCTTGCAACAAGATGTTATTATAATTGACTGATGGGATCCATAAAGACATAAAAGCATAACTTGACTCATACTAATCAGTTTTGTTTATATATAGTTGGTAAGAGTTGTAATTGTTACACTTATGGCTTAACATAAGGTTTGTTTTTATTTTTATTTTTATCTGGAGCACGTTATACTTGGGACGAATTCAGTTGCACGATAGTTTAAAAAGAAATCTTTCTCTTTTAAAATCCTTATTTTTTTAATACACTGATCACTTAAAATTGAACTTTACTATTAAAGACTTTCCTGCAGCAGAACTTGGGGCGAGAAATGAATCCTAGTCCAGTCAGCAAACCTCTGCGGTGCATACTGTGTGTACAAACCCCCCCCCAAAAAAACAAACCCCCAACACCTATCCATCTGTGAAACACCCTTCTGGTCAAGTGAGCAAAGCGTGCGTGTGTGTGTGTGTGTGTGTGTGTGTGTGTGTGTGCGTGTGTGCGTGTGTGTGTGCGTGCGTGAGAAAGAAGGGGCTGTGAGGGTGCAGAATGAGATGGGGCCTGCCCGAGGCGGCTCTGTAGTTGCTAAGGTGATGGAGCAGGGTCATCAGAAGATAATTATGAGGACGAGTCTTGCAGCCTGGTGAGACCAAACATTATTCACGAGGCAGGTGCATGGCAGTCAGACTGATACTCCCCTGTGGGCTTTTTTAGGTTAGTCCAACCCTGCACATTCATACCGCGCCACACGTGCGGGTTCTCACCGTGATTACGCCTTTCTCTTGCATGCGGCCTGGCGTGTCGTGGAGGTCCGCAAACTGCACAGCCACCTGATGGTAGATGGGTAACAGAAACTCCTCTCGTTCCTTCAGCTTGGTTTCCAGCTCTTTGCGATCAGTAGGGCTCAGCTCTGGAGTTCCTGTTGGAATTTTGAAATATTGATTGGCAGCCATATTTGTGTTCTTTAAAGGACTCATCACAGATAATCATCTTCTCACATGGTATGCAGCCCCGTCCTTATGTAGCCATTACCATCATTTTACATTCAACCAGAGAATGCAGCTGAGAATTGGTTCCTGGAGCTCCCCCAAACCCTTTGCTGCTGTCAGCAAAGACTGATTCCTTTCAATTCCAATCTGTAAGCTCTAAAACGCTCCACAGTAAACCTTCCATTCCACCAGTTTGCCCAAAGCACCAAGCCAGTGCAGCATTTGGCCAAAGGAAAATCAATAGTCTGCACAGAAGAGGCAGGAGAGCTGGTGATTGATCTGAGCAGGCTCTGATTGACACGTCTCCCCAGGGAGCGCAGCAAAGACGACACAATCAACACCAAATAAAGAAAGACAGTGAGGGCTCACACACCTGATATAATGCTCCTCACTAAAATGAGGACGAGGCCAAAGGGGACGTAGACGCCCGTAAAGAGCTATAATTAGAATTGAAGCACCGGGCTCACCCAGTCGTTCAGCCAAGCTCATATAAACCGGATCCACTCTTCTCATAGTCTTCACCAGGTCCTTTCGCCGAAACTTGATCTCCACTGTTCCTTCAGGCTCCAACACACCACCTCTGGAGACGGCAGTGATTTAGATGAACAAAGGGCCGTTTCATAAAAATGACACCCGATGCTCTTTTTTTTTTTTTTTCTTCCTTTTTTTCTTGTCAGACTCACCTGCTGTCCTTGTCAGCGTACATCTCCATGTGACGGGGGTTGATGGTGGGATCTATCACCACCCAGGAGCCTCCCCTCAGCTCAGCCTGAGGTGGGATATAAACCAGAACTGGCTGTTTGTACTCCCGCAGGCCGTCCACGATGTAGGCTCCAAACTTCAACACCTGGTCGTACATATCTTTAAAAAAAAAAAAGACAGGACAGCATGAGACAAATAACATTCAAATCCAACACTGACGGCTGTGAAAGCAGAGTTACCTTTCATTCCTCCAGAAAAGCCCCTCCAGTTGGCGAACACTATGAGGGGTAAGCCCTCTCGGTTAAGGTCCTTAATGGCCTGGGCTGTTTTGAAAGCTGAATCTGGGAACCAGACCTGTCCGGCCTGCTGAATGATCTACAGAAAAAGAAAATAATAATACAGCAATACAGCCTCTGTGCCAATAAATATCTCCAAACTGGTTACTGTTTTCCCTTAAATATCTACTTGAAGTGTCACATACCTTTGCTTCTGAGTCCAAATTGGCTGGATCAGCTGGGATCGACAGCTCCACTGACCTGGTTTCAACAGCAACCACTCCGGTAGGGATCCCTCCCAGTCTGTATAAAGAGACCATATATTACAGATAACAGTATCTCTCCACTATACCACAGGATGATCTATGTCGGTGATTCCAAGCCTGACGCGCAGCACCCCCATTGAGGGTGTCAGATTTCAGAGGTCTGATGCTTTACATAACCCGAGGTTGTCAGAATTAGATTTTACATTATCATGAATTATAAATTGCAGCTCTGTAATGTTTTGAGGAAGCAGATAAGAGAGAGAGAGGAGATCTGTGGTCTTACCTGGCTCTTCCCACCACCACACTCTGAGCCCACGGCTGCATAATCTCCATGAAAGAGCCATGGTCAAAGAAACCATTCTGCCAGGAGCCCTTTGGAGCTTTATGGAGAAAAACAAGGCACAGTGGTCAGAAAGAGAGTGAAGAGAGAGAAAAAAAAGGAGGTGAAAGAGTAGTAATTATTGCAAATTAAAAATGCAGCTCGGCCTCTTTTCAGAAAATACTCTCTTCCAGTGCCATTTTATAAATCCTTGGCATTCCTCTTTGCGCGGTGTGGTCTCTGTATTCTTGGCAGCGAGCGTGATGGATGGCTGTATAAGCAGGCTTGCTCAGCTCTTTTTCCGCTTGCACACTCTGAGAAACATGCCCAGTCTATGAGGTTACCATTCAATTAAGCCTCGCCACTCATCACTACCAGAGATGTTGACTGGCTTCCCGCGCGGTCCCCCGAACTCTTTGCCATCCCGAGCTGTAATTACACTGATGGGGAACCTGCTCAGTCCTGACCTGCAGTGTAAAACACGCTGCATCAATTCTGGTGCTGATCTTGCCTTCAGCACCGTGATGTTAGGCTTCACTGTTTCTTAGTTTCTTAATAGCCTCTCCCTTGTAATGAATTACTGCAACCTTTAACTCTTGGGATATCAGGCTGCGATAATAAATCTTTATATTTACTTTAAATAACACGATGAAGACGTGGGTATGACTTTTTGCAACTGCTGATAAAGTGTTATTGATGAATGGTCGAGTAAACGCATATGAACTTTCTTCACAGTCAAAGGTTAGCTCCTGTATGAGAATACAAAATCTTTCAGCGTAATTCAAAGCTAAAAGCGAGAAATGCTTTTGGACTGATTTTGGGCAATTCTTAAAAGATTAAATAATCGAAGGAATGATTATAGACGCTTCAACGCTGAACATTTAACTTATTATTTATAACAGATTGTGGAAAAAGTCTCCCAGATGCTGACAGTTCAAAAGCATTCAGAGAAACACAAGACAGATCCACGGCAAAGCGAGAACTTGCAAACATTGAAGCCGTACCAATATGATTTTGAAAAAACATTTTCTTTATTTATTGGCCAATCGATAATGCAGTGTGTGAACTAACTCCGACACTCACTCTGACTGGGACGCCCTGCTAACATCCAGCGGGGGTCATAGGGAGCTTTGGTGGGCACAAACTCTATGAGACGATCGATAGGATCCTTGGCATGGAGGATGGGCACAGGACTGGATTTCCACTAAAACAATGTAAACACAAATTTTAATTTTGACATAAAAATGCTTGGATTAATAAAAAAAAAAAGGATTTTAATTACATAATTCATCTTACCTTTGGCATGTAGGACAGCCACTGCAAAAGTGCAAACACTCCCTCAAAGTCGTCACAAACAGTGGAGTGCGTCACACCGTTGTTGTGCATGATCTGAATCCCTCCCAGCTGGTTGTTTGACGTGTACACCTCTCTGCCCAGCACCTAACAAAACAAAAAGACAAGAGGAAGGATTTACATCGGAAAAAATGAAGAATCATATAATTCTTTGTTGAATCGCAGCGAGTCAAGTTTTTTAATATCCGCTTTTATGCTGAAACATCAGGAGAGCAAACAAGGCTTTGATTGGAGCAACACACACCAGAAAACCGTGAAGCACTTGCTTATGTAACCAGCTTAAAAAGTGGGACGGCAGTTCGTTGCACAATTTGACTGAAGGCGGATTTATCGCGGCGAAAACCTCCATTTTGTGATCTCTAAGGCAAAAACTGTGTTCACCTCCTTTGAGGTGAATGATAATTCATCATCATTGTTACTCAACAGCAATATCATATAATATCATATATCATATTTAAAGGATGGATCCTATTTGTTAAAGTTTTAAGAGTCTGTATGTCACAGGTGATGTCCCACGTGGGTGGGGTCCTTTAAAATAAAGCTACCCCTTTTTCTGCCAGTGTAAATGTCTCTGGGCGTGGATGTTGGTGGCCTAAAACACAGATTTGATTTAGAGAAATAAATATAATTTTATTTGTTTTCACATGCATTTTGTTGTCGGGTCAATCATTTCTGCATTCAATGAAAGCAGGGATTATTGTAGGAGGATGGACTGGAAGCCAACAAAATCTTTTTATCTTCACGGTGCTCCTATGCCAGCCGGAAGCCATAAAATTGCTCTACCAGCCCACCCTATTTTCATAAGCAGCCAAGAACAGGTGGCAGGGCCCTGACATGGTTCCATAAAAATCAGAGAGGAGCTCAATCCCTACCCTCAGCTCTCACCTTTTCAGCCATCATTTACTTTCTTTATTACCATTAATGGTTATGTATCTGGCTACAAATCTAGGGCACTCTCCTAAAGCTGTCAGGAAAGCCGGCAGCCCCAAGAAACATTGCAGTCACCTTGACATACACAAAACCCCGGAGCCTCCGGCCATCGCCACCTTCATTAAGATTCCACAGCAGAGGGAAAGAGGAGGAGAAATAGGAGGAGGACCAGAGGGAGGCGACTGGGAGGAAGAAAACGAGAGGCCAACTGGTAGTAACAGCTCACTGGGGCATTTGTGCTCGTAGTTACTATCCAGTCCCCATGAAAATATGAGCGATTTCCAGCAGCTAATGAAATGATGATCTCTGGGTGGCAGCCTCCTGCTCTCCATTAAGCTTCAGTTAATAGCCAGGAAACCACATGATAAACGAGCGGGGAGGAAATCTACATGCACAGTACTGTGTTGTTGGTTAAATTCAGATTTTCACCATTTTTATATACACACAATTAATTACAACCAGAACACACATCATCATAGCTACACACCTGCATATTGTGGATTTTGCCACTAACTATTATTTCTGTTGTGCTCCCACAAATGAGCTAAACAGCGAGGCCATCTAAAAACAATTGAGATTCAAGCAAATAGCTACATACGCCATCGCTGGGCCATTTGCATGATTCGTCATGTTGCAATCTGTCATCTAATTTGAAATGAAGTCATCTTAATATACTGACAAGGACAGAGAATGGGAAGCGAGACAAGAGGAGGCAGTGGAGCATGCACACATACATCCACATACCAATCAACGGCACGCAGAAAAAACAATCTGCATCAGCAAAACTTTTCATTTTGATTAAAAACAAATGATATGGGTGTCCTGCACTGCAGCCCCTGGCATGTCACTCTATTTCTATGCAAATACAACTTCATGGTTCACTTTCAATTATTCCACTTTGAGTGGCAGGCGGGCCCGTGGCTGCGATCGCAGAGGGAATCCTGCTAGAACAGAGCAAGGCAGAAGGAACGAGCCTCAAAATTGCCCGATCAGCGAGTTGGAACAAGTCCTGAAATCACTGCACATTTTTCTAATTTTATTTCTTTGATGTGCGCGCGCACACCATTTAGGTCACATTCACTTCCTCGGAATCTATGTTTTGAATTTATTTACACTAAAAATTAATGACACACTAATGTAGTTTTACTAAATCAGCACATCATTAGAATAGATTACAAAATACATACACGTGAATTATTTTTTTTTTATTGCAATTGCACATTTTGGATGAGAAAGCCAACCAAAAGACAATAAAGGCTGCTTTTGTCTTCGTACAGTGAAATTATGTTTTCTGTAGAATAAATGATATGTGTGTTGATGGCGAGCACAAATAATTAATAGAGTGGCTCACGTTACCTTGTTGAGGGCTCCGGCTCCAGTGAGGATGATGTGAGAGTTGTCCACTTGAATGGTTCTCTGGCCGAGCCTCACAAGATATGCACCAATGCCGATGGCTCGGCAGGTCACCTACAGGACAATACAGCCACCTTAAGACTTCAAATAGGAAGGAGGGGCCGCGCAGACATCTCATCAGCTGTGTGATCTTGAAACACCGCACAAGCTCAAGGCTAAGGAGTGGACCACATGCGTGGATGGGATTTTTTTTTACACAAGTGGACACTTCAGTCTCACCAGATTCATGGTGATGATCTCCTCGTAAGCCAGAGAGGATTCTCCGGCAATCATACCCGACCCTTTCAGATTCTCCACACCCAGCCCTTCATCTTTGCCTATGATGTCAGTGATCCTGTACCTGCATGAAAAAAAAAAAAACTATCTTATTTGTAGCTTTCCATACGTCACATATGCTCTTTGGAGATGAAAAGATGAGAACGGCGGGGTTCCGCACTTGACCGAGATACCTGTTCACTTACTGGTTTTCATCATACACAAATCTCAGTATCAATATGCATTAAAATATATATATATATATATATATATATAAAAAAAAAGTACCTGGATTCACCCTCATCTTCTATGTGTTCACAGTGCACCGAGTTTAGAGCTGAAACCTTTTTGTAATCCTGAGGCGTGAGGTAGAGGTACTTGAAGCCCTGCAGGGGAGATAACAATGAAGATTTAATGACAAAGCACAAAACAAAAAGCGTATTCACCTACAGTGAAAGGCAAAAAAGTGGAACGTATGCAGCTTTTTAATTAACACAATAATAGTTGTAAATGGCTGTAATGTCGGTGTCGGATTAAATCAAAATGACTGAAGAAATTTATTCTGGGAGTGATTACATTTGAAAAGAAAAAAAAAAAGCAGAATTATCCCCATCTTAATTACACACTGGTGTGTTTAGGTTACCATAACGCAGAGTGGAAATATCCAATTTAAAATGAAATAAGCCTCGTGGTGCTTGAGACTGACCTTATAAGGGTCAGCAGGATCTTGCCAGGCCACGTGGAACATGTGTCTGATCTCCTCCGCCAGGCCGATGCGGGCGCCGCTGTTGGCTGCGATGTAGATTCTGGGGATGCCGCTGTCTCGCGCCATTTCAGAGGCTCGCAGGAACAGCACGTCCTCCTGGGGCCCAAAAGAGCCGATCTTGTGTGTGATGTCATTACTTATGACGATGATTTCTCGCCCCGTTGGATACTCCGGTGTTCGCAGGGTCATCCGCCATGCCACCATACCAATCTGGATAAAAGCGTTAAAAAAAACAAAAACAAACAGCCTTTTCAGTCTCTACAGATACTGTTGAAACCTCAGTGGTGAGACATATTTAAATGCAACCCGGTTAATACAGAATGAGCCCTATTTATCTTTCAATGATTAAAAATCATTACAAATAGTGATTTCTTTTTTTTTTTTTTTCACGGTACACTCTCTATGATGAATTTGCCATAAAACTAAATGTTTAACAAGCACTCCAGAGAAAAGCCAAAGAAACAGAGACACCTACAGAGGGAAAAGGAAATTGCATATTTTGACAAAGTGAGCAGAAAAAGGCCCACAAAAATGAACGTAATCTCTTATTTGATATATATATATATATATATATAAAAAAAAAAAAAAGGTTTTCTATGTTCTGAGAATAAAACGCAGAACATATGTCAAGCGAGAAACAGCCATTTGTTAGGTTTAAAGTTTCAATATGAATCTGCTGAAGGAAGGACTTGTCTTATTGGAATTTTCTTCATTTTGATACTTTTCTTGTTTTGCGTTTTATACTTTGTCTCTTGATAAAAAGATTTTTCTCTGCATGAAACTAGTGAGTAAATAAACAACAGAAAAAGCAACGACGATGCTTTGAACACTGACCTCGTTGCCCCCTGGCAGACGGTTCATCTGCACCAGCTGATCTTGGGCGTCGAGAACAAGCTCTGTGAAGGTTAGCAGCTCAGAAGGCAGCGGGCATTTGGGCAAGAGGGCGTAATTCTGTGTCGAGTGCCACAACTTTTTCAGAGCCTGGAAAATAAACCAAAACAGTCAAATGAAGTCATGGTTCCGTATTTCGATTTGGTGTTTGAGGAGCACGTTTGTGAGCTTTACCTGTCGAAACATTTCTGGGAAGTCATAGACGTAGGTTGTTCCCAGAGACTGTGCCTGGAAGCGTTTCGACTGCAGCAGGTCCTTGGTGACGTACGGTGTATTGATCAGCATGCCATGCAAGGGGCCTTGCTTGTCTCCATATGCTTGGAACATGATCTAGACGAAAGGTATGGGGGGAGTTACTTTACAGTCGAACTGACTTCCCCCCCAAAGAACCTTGGCATCACAATGAAGGCATGGGTTTGTGCATGATGTTTGTGATGATCGTGAATGTTTCTCACAGCCACTGACACACCGGTGAGTGAAAGCAGCAAAGACTGTATTTATGCCTTTCATAACAAAATGTTTTCAAAACAACTCCAAGAGGTGAAAAAGGCCTATCGTGATAGATAGATAGACAGCTTTCATATTCTCTGCTGTTATGAAACAAATTAAATGACTGCGCAAACAGGAAAAAAGAACAAATGTGAGAAATGAGCACATAATTTGGCCTGTCTTCATTGCTTCATACAGACTTTTATTTATTCAGCATTGACGTTTAACTGAATGAACAAGAGTGAGGATGGTTAGATGAATCGATGGCCTGATGAATGTTATCTTACCTGATCCGCTGTGAGAACAAACACATTACTGAAGAATTGTCCATGGGGCAAAGAGTAAAACACTCCATTCGGGATCTCTACCCAAATCAATGCATTTTCAATTTGTTATGTATAACAAAAGGGAATTTCTATATCTGACTCTACAAGAGATAATTTGGCCAACAGTATTTCTGAGAGCTGAGATTTAACGGATGGAGCTTAAACCCTTTGCCACTAATTGGACAATTAAGTAGATGAGATGGAAGATGTATGAGCATCCCACCTGTCGGTCTTTGGGCCCCACCTGTCCCGTTCGGGAATCAGTGACCTCCTTGTACAAGCTGATGTCCAAGTAGTAACCTGATTCATTAGTGAGGAAGAGGCGGATTGGAATTTGCTTTCCCGTTGGGGTCAGCCGAATGTTAATCTTCAGCTCGGCCTGCAGGACGCGCAGCTTCCACAGGCGGCTGCCGTACCGCATCACCATAGAGCGCACGGACTCTTCAATCTGAGGGCAGAGGGGGAAAAATTTGTCTTTGGAAAACCAATAACAGTATGTTTTATATGTGCACAATTGCGTCACAAACCTTTGACGGGTCCATGATGACTGTGGGGACGAAGTTGAGGAAGATGTGGTTGCAGTCAGTTCGAACTGTTGTGTTGTTAAAAGCCACCTCCAGTTCGTCCATGGCTTCCAGCAGCAGACGCTCTGCTTCATTGTGAAGGTATTCAAAGGAGGCCTCCTGTTGAAGGAACAGAATGACAAAACTGTAAGTAGGGGATGTGTTTTGTTTGTAAGGATAAACTGGTGTGAATGTACTATAAAACACATAAAGTCCACAGAGAAGCTCTTTGTCTATTCTTACCTTTGTGACCAGATCCGAGTGGCGGATGATGGCTCGGACGAAGAAACGGTAGTCCGTGACCTCCGTGCCCACCTCCACACGGGCTGCACCGAGGTACAGGTGCATCTTGTGGTTGGCGCATGGGATGGCCGTTAAGGCAAAGTTGCGCATGCGATTGAGCTCCAACTGGAACGCCAAGGCCGGCTCCAGATGCCGATAGATCCTGTCTTCTTCAAACTAACAAAACAAACAGAAGAGGGAAAGTCACAAAACGGCAACGCTACACCCCTTAGCTTTGAGATTAGATTGTTTCAAGAATTTTACAAGACACTTTTCAAGTTAGACTTTCCTTCCAGCACCTCTTACACGCACTGAAGTGGATGAAATAGCCAATTCGGGAAGAACTCGATTGGTTTAAGAGCACAATGAGGCCTACGAGACTCACACTGTATTAAGTAAATGAAATCATGGGCAATCTCAGAAAGCTCCTAATGGGTGTCATTTCTCTTAAATGGGAGACATAATTAAGGAGTTCATTACTTTAATGAGTTTTAGTGGTGTCATTGCAGTGAAACCATTAGGGGAAGCGGAAATGAAGAGCTACTACTGATTGTCACGGAACGAAAATCAGCATTTCTAGGTGCTGGTCAAGTTTTTTCTTTTCAGTTTTGATTTCAAAAAGTGAGTTTGAATTATGAATTAAGGGTGGAATAAGAAAAAAAAAATATGCATCAACTCTTTAGTCAAACACGTTTAAAGAAGTCATATTAGAACATGTAAAATAAAAAGACATACCTTATCTCTGGCACGGAATGTAAAGAACTTGGGGAATTCCCTCTGTGTAAACAACAGCGACACAAAGAAAAGAGGAGAAAATGAAAATATATACAATAAAAGCTTTGCTGCACGGATAGCAATAAAATACAAAAAAAACTAAATACACAACAGACATGCACGACAATAATTTCAGCAGGTAAAACGCTGCTTCAAAATTTGCCTAAACCGCTTGATAGGTAGGTATGAGAGTATTGAGGAGTGATGATCAGGGGGTTTTGGTCCGCAAGCAGTGGGCCTTGTCCTCCTTTACTGCTGCAATTTATCTATCAAGAAATCACTGTGTATTCATTCAGACCGGCAAACTCACATAATAATAGTAATAGCAATAGGCTACATATACAAGCGTCCCTCACTATGCTAATGAATAAAACATCCCCCCCCCCCCCCCCCCCCCGGAGACATGTGATCATCTGAATAATGCCTGGGAACCGTGTTTGACGTTATCAGATGAAGTGTCCCACTTGCCAAAACAATGCCAGACCGATTGCAGATACTCTCATCAACCCACGGCCTACGTGGCAATGAGAGCAGCGAGGGATTGATAGGCGCACTGGAAACCTCCACGGGTGTGATTTGATGCTGTGATTGCATATCACATTCACCCTCCACATAATAGTGAACTCAGGAAATAAAAAAAAAAGTCTTTTTAGGCTGAACATAATGGTGCCAAACTGCTAAAACAACCCTTCACGTAACGGGGCGGCGTGATGGCGGCGACATTTGCTTGATTAGCTCTCGTCGGAGGCTGTGGCGCCATCAGGAGAGAAATCAAAGCCTATTGTCAAAATGACAGCAGCAGGAAAGAAGTGGGCTTTTCTCAAACTGTAATCCTGCCCTGAATCCTCATCATGACTGCTCTCATCTGAATGTTTGTGGCTTTCCTACAGATGATGTGTCACGTTTACAAACCTAAAGGCTTTTCTTTTGAGCTACTCTCTCGCACTATAAATCAAAGCAAATCGATGTATTGGATACAAACTCTTGATACCTACACAAATCCGGAAGATTTTGTTAGAAATTTGCGAACACACACACAGAAGACTTATTATAATACCGTTTTACAGCCTCTTTGGTAGTATTGACAGAAACACTGATAACACAGGTGCACAAAACATGATGAATTCCATTTAAAGGAGAAACAAACTTACGGCATTCAACCATTATTGATTTATACCATCTTTATTTGTGGCCTTCTGCAGTTTCAGTACGATAACTGTTACCAACTGGTTTGATTATTTCAATAAAACTCTGAATTGTGCTTATACACGGCAGTTAAAATAAAGAACAAGTCCGTTTAAGAATGTAAATTTTATATTTATGTTAAGATACAGGAAGTAAAAGTATACCGGAATGATCTATTTAGGTTCAGTAACCAAAACAAGCACAACTACTTAATTATTCAAAACAGAGTTGAAATCATAGTTTCATAATACAACCTACCCTAAGGTAAAGATCAAAAAGTCACTTTTAAATTTAATGTGTTTGATGTCGTCAACCTGCCTCCTACAGGTTGTCTGTTGAATGACACTTTCAGCCTGTTTTTACATTAAGCTTGGCCGTATTTCTCTTTTTTCATTTCTATTACTACTCACGTGAAACCTTTGATCCAACTCGCAGTTGACTTGCTTCCTGAAATCCTGTCATCAAGAACCAAGCAAGGCATGCAGAAAGAGGCACAGACAAACAAACAAAAAAATCATTCCAGAGATTAGAATCAGCAATTAGTAAATACAGAAAAACAATGCAACACTGAGTTAATCTATCCCATTTTGGTCAGTCAGAGCTGCGGAATATGTGACGTGCGGAGCAGCGGGTTGTGAACACATTGAGCTGTTTGAGGTTGAGCAGATGCCTCACCTTCTGAGCCACCAGGAAAGTCAGCCGTCGGATCCCGTGCTCAAACAAGAGGGATTTCTGCAATAACAGCAGATACGTCAGCACGGCGCACGCTTTCTAAATCATTTTCAACATTTTTTGTGGAGTCAAGACACAATAAATGCGCCACCTTTGACTGAGTGAACTCCCGGAACATCGCGGCCAGGCCGTCATCGTCAATGTCGCTGTCAGTCTTTATCGCTACGTTCAGGATATGGATGGGCTCGTCCAGGATACTCTAAATGACAACATGATGCCACATTTATTACTGAGTTACACTCGTATGGATCGACGACAAGCTGGTGGCCGGCAGTGGAAAGTCCTCGTCACCTTGTTGTCTTCTTCGCCGTACAGGACGGGATTGCCTCCCTCTGGGAAGGTGGGACTCGGGGGCGGCGAGTCAGAGAAGCAGCTCAACACATCTGGAATGTTCCTGTAAAAAATAGAAAGACCTGTTGGACCTGTTGGTCACACTTGTAAATACCTTCAGCTATGACAAACGTCTGGATTTGGCTGACCTTGTGAACTCCTGGAAGGAGCGGAAGGCCACCATGGCTCCCATGCGCTGGCATGGTGGCGTGAACGAAGTATCGAGCAGAACATCGCTCACGCTGGCCACATGAACCATGCCGTAGTGATTCAGGTTGGAGGAGAAGGACATCCTAGAGTGTGGAGAGAGAACCATCACGACATGGTCTGCTGGACAACATGACTGACTTTGTTAGGATTTCCCCATTACAGCTTATTGAACCTTGTAACCAGGTTTTTTTTGTTTGGTTTGTTTTTTTCCTCCAGCAGTTTGAGATGTTGGGATATAATAATATGTATGGAAAAGATGTGAAAGCCTCATATGATTCCCCTTTAGTAGAACAACTGAATGGGGTTTGCACCGTGAAAAATGAACACAGGGATAGGTAAAGAGTTCTTTAAAGATCACCTGTTAGTCAAGTTAAGACAAAATAATTATTTTCACAACATAAAACCACCAGAAACAACCTTTGAAGAATTAAGTTTCATTCTGCAGGCTGTTAGTCTCATGATTACAAGAAGTTGTACCAAAAGCATGACACCCGGAGTGAGCACTCAAGAGGTTTTAATTTGTTCGTGTGTCAAACCTGTCCACAGAATCCAAGTCTGAGGCATTTTTCTTTCCAGCATTATCATCCTTAGATTCACTATCTTGTGCTTTTAGGTCCTGGGGTATTGTTGACTTTAATTTTCTGTCCATGGCCCTTACACTGTCCACGACTGGAGCTGACAATCTCCTGGCAGGACAGTTAAGAGTTTTCAGTTCTGGGAATTCGCATCGTGGTAAAGCATTGACCTCAAAGTCTAAATTTGACCACGTTACAATATATTACATCCCACATTTATTCCAAACCTGCTCAATGCTGAAGCACATACATGTGGCAGTAAGAACGCTTGCGCGCACACACACACGCACGCACGCACCCACACTGAAGTTGAATGCCAAAGGTGGTCAGTGTAATTAAGAAATACTGCATTTCATTAAGCAAGACTCGAGGAGAGAAATCTGTTCCACCAAACAACAGAATCAGCTTCTTGGTGGGAAATTTACCGGTACTTCAACTTGACTTGGATCGTGCAGCTAATTGGTCTACAGTCACTAGAAGTCTATGCAAGAGAAAGAACGTTTACAATACCTGTTTAGAGTGGGGATGTTCCCTCTGCAATCAAATGACAGTGATTACCAAGTGGTTAGTGTCAGGCATCAGGAGAGGAAGACAGTCAAGGTGTAGCAATGCGCGTGCTTGTTTTGGTTTATCTTGAAGCCTGAATAATTCAGAGGAAGGTGCGATGTCCACCTATATGCTGTAACATTAAGACCAGTGACGTCTGAATTACAATTAGACAGTTAAGTTGAAGTGTTGGAAGCAGGAAAAATGGGCAGAGAAAAGAATTTGAGTGAGACGGGGACCAAATTGTGATGGCGAGACAACTGGGACAAAGGTGCAGCTCTTGTGCGACTGGTCTCAGTATTTGTCAAAACGGGTCCAAGGAAGAACATGAAGTGCACCAATTGATGCGCCTGGGGAGTGAGTCCTGTCCTATGATTTAACTGATCAGCTACTGTAACAAACTGTAGCACATGATGAGTTGCAGTTGGTGTGTGAGGAGTGACAGATGGATACAGTACGAGTGAAATGGTCATAATGTTACGGCTGATTGGTGCATCCACCAGTCAACACACATTCCTCTTTGCGACTGCTCCCCGTACGACATGCATCATGAGACGTCATAGACTCTGTACAAGGACAAAGGGTAACCTCATGCTCTCATGTTGTCTTCACAGCGAGACAAACATGCGGGTTAATTCACACAAAGTGCATCACTGTCATGCGATAAAACAAGTATACAAGGGCATTTCCATAAGATCACAGCAGGACAGCAAGCGAATCCACCAAAATATACACGCACGAGCACAAATCAAACACAATCGCACAATGAGTGCCACAGTATTGGGTACGTTACAAGCATTTTCCAATGCTGTGTGTGCACAAGACAAATTCTATCTTTGTCTTTGGTTTTCTTGCAGTTTTTGTTTTACTTTTACAGGGTGTAAACACAACTTTCCTTTTGTCTCTCAAATGGAAGAGCATTTGACACGAGACTCCTGATGATGATGGCTCATACTTTTGACACACCGAGGAAAGATTTTGGAGATGAAGGGAATTTACATGGAGGACAGCAATAAACAGTCACACATAGCTGGCATGTCGGGGGGGGACTGTGTCACCACGGATGAGCTGAGACTAAAATCCATTTATCACACACGTGTTTGATATCATCAGACAACCTGCATGAAATACAGGTGATTTCTAAGATGCGTTAAGATTCTAAGATACAGCAGCACACCTCCATCTTTGCTGTAAACACTTATTGAATCAGTTAATGCAGTTGTCTATGAGAAAAGATGAAATACAAGAACATGAAGCACCTAAATGCTATTGATCTTTGTGAGGGAGGCAGCAGTGTGCCTGATAGCTGCTATATTAACACAAAGATGTCACTGTTGACATGCCAAAATCATGAATGTAACAGTTGATGACAAAAACAGAACACAGGCAACTATAATAATTGCTGAATCCACAATGCCATTAGAAAATGGGAGCAGGAAAATGGTGCACAGATTTGGGGGAAGCGTAGACATTCAGGTTCATGGTACCTGTTGGGATGCGAGGAGGGAAGCATGAACTGGAACTCCACGATACACGTGTTGTCCTTCAGCTGTCGATGCTGAACGCTGTTGAGCTCGTAGGCGATGTATGCTCTGCGGACGTACACCTGGGAATGTTTGACACAAACCCACAGAGAGTCAGATGTGGAAAAGACTTCTTTCAAATTTACCCTTAAGAAAAACAGTTTGGTAGACTGATCTCATTGCGGCCCTCACCTCCAGCGCAGCCATTCGAACTACTTGATTACTGTGGTAGAAGAAGTTTGGCAGAACATCAAAGATGGATGTCTCTGAAAGAATCAGTTTCTGGGGAAAGAGGGACAAGCAGCCATGTCAACAATCTATATTTTCCAGATGCTTGGATAGAACCCGTGTTGTTCTTGTTTCATACCTGCAGGTTTTCAATGCAGAACTGATGCCCATACATGTCGATGGCAGAAAGGAAGATGGACTCCACCTGGTTGTGTCGTAGCTCATAAGAAGGAAGGTGGGAAGCTATTAACACCTGCATTAAAAAAGAGGTTTAGCGGTTTGATAGCATATCTTTCACATATGTTTTGTTTGAAGTAGTACATAAAACCAGTGTGTGTGTGTGTGTGTGGAGAGTACACAGTGACATCTGGTGGTATATATGGGTGCACAAATGGAAAAGTACATTTGACCAATACTATTAAACATATTGAAATTTCCGACGAGAAGCATTTGTTAGGTTTTCTTTTTGTTTTATTCTTGATAATTTCCCCTGATAAGTCATGAAGATTAGAAATCCAGTATCCCAAAATATTTTAATATTTCATATGATCACAAGTTTTTCCTATTATTGTAAACTGATCAAACATTTCAGCCCTTCATAGGCGCACGTGTCTGTCACTATTGGGAAAAAAAACCTAGAATTTGCACTATGAAAATCGATTTATCTACAAATTCGATAAATCGTTTTTTTGTCCAGCAGTAGGAGAAGTCTATATCTGACCTGTCGAGCACGCAGAGCCACCTTAGCATTGGTTGTCTTACTGAGTTGGGTGAGCTCTGTTAAAATGGTCATGAGCTCATCTGTCAGTGTAGGATCTGGGACACACAGCTGGTCCTGGACACAAGAGAAGGCACGACATTACAAAACAGCAGCAGGATATACTGTACTCTCATCTTATTCACACATACAAAATTGTAAGTTTTATACGATAGATCACAGTTTGCTAGTAAAGTATTGTACGAGTAAGTAAGTAAATCAATTCTCTGGAAAGTTACAGAGTGTGGATGGATTCCTGTGATCAAAATTAATCACACACTGCTGGTACGCAAACCAACTTGCCTCAGCGTAAGCGTAAAATATGAATCTCTCTTTTACTTAACGTGAAAGAATACAGCAGTCCTAATCATTTCTAATAAAGTTGTCTGACTTCACTGACTCGGTAGGAAATGAAACTTACAATCAGCATCGTCACCAGTAGATTCTTCTTGGTGACTTGAGCATGGGAGAAGATATAGTTCAGCACATTGGCCATGTCACCTTTGTTTTCTTCACGCAGTGTGAAGACACACTTGTCATAGTGTCCTGTTAACAGGGCGGAACAGGGGAGAGACGTTAGCCATTGCACAGGGGAAATGAGGTGAAAAACTCAAGGCAATCTTTCTAAAGAAGTGTGAACACGGAAGGAAAGAAAGTATTTTTTTAAACTGCTTAATGTGGTGACATGTCAACACAGTGAGTCTTTGGCAGCAATTAATGTGTGGGTGTTGTTGCTCTGTACCATTCTGAAACTGGATCTCTACTTTCAGATATTGTCTGAGCAAATCCATCACCACTGCCTTCATGTGTCCTCGGATGCCACTTCGATACCTGTTGAGGACATAAACAGGTTGAACTTATAGATGATCAATGGGAAAAACAATGATTCAATTAAGGGGGGTGTTTATGGATCTCACTTTTGCACCAGCTGAACGATGCTTTGTGTGTTCATGAAGAAGACCTCTCTCTCCGACTTCTTGTTTAGAGTTGCTGCATGGCTGTCCAGGATGTTTGCAATCTAGTTCAAAGGAGATAATCAATATAAGTATTTAATCCCAGAAGCAGTCGAGACTCAGAGGCCTTTAATCCGGGTCACAATATGGGTTATGTGCCTTCACTTAATATGACTATGTTACACAAACTGTCTATACAAACCAAAAGAATGTGGAATTTATGATAAAAACTTCATGCACAAAGAAAAGAGCGATAGAGCTGAGTAGCTGAGGTATCCCGTCACCAAACTGTCACATTTCATAATTAAAATCAATCACTAAAACAAACACAACTATATCTAAGCGGTTTTATATCATTGTTTTTCTTTTTATCTGGGACCGTCAGTAACTCTTCATCAAGTGAAAGTGGACATATTTGGTAGATTTCACAATTCTTCCAAACAATAATAGTTAGAAAATACTTGCCAACATGTGATAATTGTAATATTTACAGTATTTCTATGACTAATAACATTTTTGTAAGACAGTAACACTAAGTAATATGTAGAAAGAGAAAACAAGATGTTAGAAGCCGTTGGAGAATTCCAGTGAGGAATGGATCCCATTTAGAAAGAGTTTCAAGCTATAGTGGAAATTACAGAAACATTTCTTTGTTCCCAAGGTGCTACAGTGTCTATAACATAAGGCTTGTGCAGGCACCTGCTGGCTGGGGAACTGGCAGAGCACTGAGGTGATGTTGCTGGCATACTGAGCCATCTCCTTCTTGATGGCCTTCTCCACAGCGGGGGGGATACGACCCGACACACTCGTCATGATGTCTTGAAGCTCCAGCAGTGGCAGAGAGGGATCTCGCATGGTCTTCATTAGCCTTTCCACCCACTCTTTCAACTACACCAACGGGAGAACATTTGTTTGGTTGCGCTGTGGTAACAAAACCTATACATGGATGAAGAAGATGACGATGCGTTAAATCTTACCTTAACACTGAAAAAAGGCTCAGGAAGACAGAAGCCATTCATTATGTGAACAAGATGATCCAGTGTGTTGTGGAAGACCCTGTGCAGCTTCTCCCCTCTCAGAGCTACTGCCTGGATAGACGGCAGGGCGCCAGTGTGCAGCTCGGCCTACAAGACAAACACGCATACTTGTTCAGACGTCGTAAGTGCTCAATGCACCAACTAAACATCCACCCATATTCACCAGTCCATCACAGAGGGCCAAAGCCAAAGACAGTGAGATGACAGCACCAACTATGAAACCAATCTGCACTCATCTTAAACTAAATAAACTGCTCTATAACTACATACTTTCTGTGAAAAATGTATTGTAAAGTTGTGCTTTGATCAGCTTTGTTTACCCACAACTCGTGATACTTTTATGAAAGACTGAAACTCAGACCGGCGCAGTCTCTTTAAAACATGGTGTGCACTGATGATGTATATGTATTACATGTGATGCATTTTCCTGCAACATCACTATCCTGGAGCGCATTTGTAATGCATGACAGGCTTTGGTGCCTGTTTAAACTTTCCTTTACAGCTCGCCACATGTGATCTGATCACTTGAAACGACAGCTCAGATATAGATGTAGACGCAGACACCCACAAAGTACACCTGCCCATTTTAAAAAGAGCAAATACCTGCTGCACTCTGCTTGGATCATCTAACTGCAGCTTGGCAATGACACAGCCAGGCTCCAACGCTGCTCCGGGCCTCTTCACATAGTGAATACAGCCAGACTCTGCAGCGGTGAGTGTCATGACCATCTTCATGACCTGAAATTCAAAACGTTAACAACTATGCAGCTTGACATAATTAGTATTTTTGTACCGATTCCTTCACCACATGGCAAAGCCTGAACATGCTGTACCTCTATTTCGGCATAGCACTGGCCGGAAAACACATGGCCGCCATCTTCAACTGTGTACTGAATGAGCTTCCCAGCAGAGGGAGACCTCAGCAGCGAGGGATCGTTCTCCTTTTCAAAAACACAAGTCTTGTTCCCAATGGTGATGCGATACCTGTAGATTAACAGAATTTTTAACCGCTCTGCCACTCAGTGACCTATTTCTTTTATAACTATGTGGCAAAGTCAATAAAACACTAATGATTGTTCCATCATACCTGTCTACTTCCTCCTTCATGTAGGTTGTGTAGCTGCTGCCATCATACGATAGAAGCAGGCCGCCGTCACTGAGCCGATGGACGTCCACCTCGGCAGAGGAGTTGTTCATGATGACCACATACGAGTTGGGAGACTGACGCGTCACCGTCAAGACGTACTTCATCCCTTCGTAAATCAGCTCTACATCCACAGTGTTGAGAAGTGTGTGTGCTGGCAGCACCTGGCCTCTGGTTAGGGAGGGAAAGGAGTTTCGTGTTTTATATTAAGACTCTTTCCTTTTTCAGCAACATCTTAAAATTAGTTAGTATCACATGCACTTATTTTACCTTTCGAGAGAATGCAGAAAGTTGGACACACTGTTTCTTAGATTGACGTCTGCCACATGCAGAGCACCGCTCACAATTCCCAACATGGTATCGGGACGCTCTGCCTGCATGCAACATACACTTAACATCAGACATCCAAATCTGAAAACAAAACTGTGCGGACACACAGCTCGACTGCATGACTTTACAACATGGGTCAGTGTGTCAGTGCTTTCTTTAAGAGCATCCAGGGTCCAGAAATACATCTTTACATACCTGCATCTTCTCTGAGATAAGCCTGTCAAGCCAGCCAGTGTCAATACTGTTGTGCTGGAAACTTTCAGTCTCCAGCAGTTTGATGAGGTATTCCACTGTGGTCCTGAAGTCACCTCGAATAGAAAGCTCCTTGAGAGCCACCACCATGTTGCTAGCAAAAAAGACATAAAAAAAAAAAAAAAAAAAGAAGTTATAGGATTATTTGGAAAATACACATACCTTGGGTTTATTTTCAAACATGTCATTTTCACACAATAATGACAGTACTCACGAGATGGCTTCTTCACGATTTTCTCCCCAGGAGAAGCAGTGGCCAAACTGGGAGTCTGCAAACTCATGCAAGCCTCCAGCGGCCGCAACGCTGAAGTAACCCCACACGTTCTTGTTGCTGCGGAAGTTAAGCTCTTGCACCGTACCAGAGCTCGGCTTGAAACCCTGCAATCACACACATTCACACAAATCATTTGACCTTCTCAAGGGATGAACAGAATCCAGAAACATCTAGTTTTATGGTGACACCAAACGCAAACATTCAAAAGCAGGATTAATTCACGATAAATAAAAAAACAACAACATCAGAACCAAACATTATACCATTTGTGTTATTCCTGACTGCAATATTATGTAGACATGAATGTACCTCATCGGGATTTTCACTGGTGATGCGTGCTGCGATGACATGACCCCTTGGTGAAGGTGTATTGGAAAGACTCTCAAAGTCAATGGGACAGTCGCCCCAGGGCATGACCCCATAAAGCATCCTGATGTCTTTGATTCGGTAAAGCGGAATACCCATAGCAATCTGAAACAACACAGAAGAATCCAAAGAACTGCACATACAAGTAAAGACAAACAGATAAATAAATGTGTTTACATTTGTATCACAGTCATGATCATTTCAACGCGATTAAAACTGTATTTTCTGGAGAAACAGCCAAGAACATTAATCCATCATAGTCCATGCTGTTGTAGCTCTGAAAAAAAGATAATTGTTGTGAATGTCACTCCCACAGTCTCATCCGATCAGCTTGAGTACAAAGCTTTCGCAGCTCGACTCACACTGACCTATTTACACACAATCCTGAACTCTGCAGAACACGTTGCTGCTGCAACCCCCGAACCTACTACAATGTTTCTGCATACTCTCCTCCGTTTCATTCTCTCGCTTTCTTTCTTTGTAGTCAGTTGCCATGGAGACAGGGGGCCAGTTCGAATGGTAATGGTTGCGAGGCATGCTAACTTTGTCTCCTGCAGGATGGCCAGGGAGATTCAAACCGCACTCCTGTATGTTTTCTGCGTGTGCGTGTGCGTGTGTGTGTGTGTGTGTGTGTGTGTGTGTGTGTGTGTGTGTGTGTGTGTGTGTGTGTGTGTGTGTGTGTGTGTGTCTGTGTGTGTGCGCAAGACTGACCTGCAGTTGGGCAGCAGGTAAGTTGACATCAGCCACCATTTCAGTGCAGGGGTGTTCCACCTGCAGACGGGGGTTGAGCTCTAAGAAGTAGAAGCTGCCATCTTGACTGTAGAGGTACTCGACTGTACCGGCACTGACGTAACCCACCATCTTAGCCAGCTTCACTGCACACTGAGAAAGAGGAGAAAAAAAAACAGCTGTAGTCAAATAAGAATGTATTTCTCTGTGTTCATATAAGAATGCTGGTGTAGTTGAGATGGAATGTGGTTTGCGCAAGGATTTTCCTATAACCTTTCAACGAATGCATGAAGACATGACATTCATTTTAACTGCAGTGATGTATACTGAGTTTAGCTCAGAGGTGTCAAACGTAGTTTAATCCAAGGGTTAGACTTTTTTGAAAAAAAGTCAACAACTTCATAGAACCTAAACAAGTCAAACAGTTTAAAGAAAAGTATGTGCAATCTCAAAAAAATCCCTTTTGTAACGATGCTCTGATTGGCATTTTGCTGCTTTACATGCACATTATAACAAATTCCCACCCACAGTATGGCGCTGATTCTAATTGCTACTCTGACAGCCAGAGTTCAATCCTTCGTAAATGAATTAGAAACACCAGTGAGTCATTCATAAAGTAAGGGTGACGTTTGCTTTGCATTTCCATGGGCTAGACTGGACTGTACCATTTTCGGCCCATTGGTGGTGTGTTTAACGCACCTTGTTTGGATTAATCAACTTTCTGGTGAATTAAAACACACAGCAGAAGAAGAGTTCAGAACAGGCTAAATAAATTCAAAACTCAAAATTGTAATCTGAGTAAAGACAAAACAGGAGCTTAGTTATGTTTGTTATTAGCAGGTATTTGTTAGTATGTTTAATGCGAGTACATTAAAATAACAGTTGAATCGTATAGAAGCCGAATCCACATGTGAATCTCAAGCTAGAGAACAGGACATTTTTACACACCCCAGATGGCGAGCGAATGCATGATGCTATCTCCAGCTGTGTGTTCTGCAGGGTCATCTCACCCAAATTAGACCGATGTGCAATAGGACGGAGATGGAATTGTCAAATTAATAATACAACAATCCAAACCACACCACCAACCTTTTCCATATCCTCAAACACATCCGAGGTAGCGATGGTAGCGGGAGCCTCCTCAATAATTTTTTGGTGACGCCGCTGCACCGAACAATCTCTGCCGAACAGGGAGATGGCGTTCCCGTATTGATCGGCTAAAATCTGAACCTCCAAGTGGCGGGCATGCTTGGCGAGCTGCATGACGAAAATGGGTGATCCGGGAACTTCTGCTTGGACCTGCACCAGCAAAGAAAAAAAAAAAAACAATTCTTGCATTTATCGCATGTGAACGAAGTGCAATCCAATGACAAATCAGCCACTTGAGCTCGCACTCACTTGTCTGAAGAGGTTTGGGAAGTCATCGGCGCAGTTGACTTTACGGATGCCTTTTCCTCCGCCCCCTTCTGAGGCCTTCACCATCACAGGATAACCAATCTTCTCTGCAGCCTGGTGGGAAAACATACAGATTCTCAGCATGCATTCAGATACAAAGCGGATTAAAGTGGAGTCAGTACTGATTTGCTTACTTTCATGCCATCCTCTACATCCTGGATGCACCCAAGGTCATAAAACTCATGAGGAACGTTGATAAGTTTCTTCTTCTGGTTGTTGTCTGTCCATTCTACAGTCAGACCTGACAAAGAAATACCACATCCAGAATTTAAGTTTTCTGTGCAATTGTGTGACAGACTGTACTGTGTATAGCAGACGTTGCTCAAACATCTTTAATGCCAAGCCTATAAAATCTGTTAAATTGCAGCTTTCTTATTCAGATGACTCTTTATACCAGTTCCACTCCAGGGCAGTGTCGGAATGCCAGCAGTCTGAGCCACAATTGACGAAGCAATTTTGTCTCCAAGGGCCCACATAGCTTGACTTGGAGGACCTACAGAATATGAAAAATTAAACAAAAATAAATGAACTGGCAAGAGATAGTGAAGAGAGAAAATACCAGCAATAGTCACAAATGCACAGACTCGTCTTACCCATGAAAGCAATGCCGTTCTTGTGAAGAAGCTCCGGGAGTTTAGGGTTTTCTGATGCGTGGCCCCATCCAGCCCACACAGCCTATGGCAAAAACATACATATAAGACTAGGTAAGAAATGAATGTTTAAATATGTTTGAAACCTGCTAGAAAATTCTTTGTTGTACCTGAACAGGTATACGTTTAGCGATGTCCAGAATAAGTTCCACATTGGCGTAGTTGTTGTTATTAGTTCCTCCTGGCACAGGTACGTAGTGATCTGCCATTTTTATGTATTCTGTGGAGGGGGATGAGTTCATTATCTGTGCTATGTCACATACACATGAGTAAGATACCTGCATTCTTTCATGTGAAGCCAAACAGGACCAGACTAACAAGCAACAATCAGGAGTGAGAAAAATGTCCTGTTTGTTGAAACTTTTTGAACTGTTGCAACATTTCACTGCAAACATAAAGACACAGTGCGGCGGAAAATCCCTGCCAACATGTGCGGGTAAAAATCTGCTTCATGAGGGAGCTGCAACTCACTCAGCAGTGTATATTCTTTATATATGTATTTATATGTGGTATCGAGTGAATCATTTCAATCATCGTGGACCCTGTCAATGAAAATACCATCTACTTGAACCTGCATTCATAAAATATTTACATTTTCCAAATGCACTTTTTGGCTGGATTAAATTTTTAATACTATAATTAGGATAAAGACAGCTTGTTATCGTTAAATCAATAGTATCCACTTCAATTAAGCCTGGCGCAATTTCTTCCATAAACTGTTGCCAAAACAAAGGGTCAACTTTAGTAATTGACATCATGAATGATTATTTAATGTTTACTCTTTGACTTTGAAAACACTGTGCATTTATTTATTATTTGCTCATCTTTGGATTTTAGTGAACTGAAAATAAATTGGAAAACCAACCAAAATCAATTAGAGTTCTGCACTCAGTTTTGCAATACTCGTGTTGTGGCGTTAGAAATCCCGCACAGTGTTTTCATTTACAGCAGTGCGTTTCCACCCCAGCCTTAACACCCAGATTCACTCATCTATTTAACTTTAATAAAGATTAACAGGGGAAAAAAACAAACAAACAATAATGAATGCACAATGTTTCTCGGGCTGATGCTGAATTGGAATTTGCTCCAAATGGTACCAGTTTATGGGAGAATAGGAAGTACTCCAGTGAAAGGAGACATTGTAATGCAATTGTGACATGAAAATGTCTCCACAGCTTCAGGAGCAGTACAACATTTCATACAGACAGCAGCCGTTCGTATGCTTTGACTGGGATTTGTCCTCATAACAACGCAAGTATTTTTTTAAAATTTAAAACAGGTACAAATAAGCCAATGCACTCACATTGCAGTTTTATTTATTCATATAAGCTCACCTGCATTGGCCTTCAGGTCTTCCGGGGCCACCATGACGACAAAGCGAATGGCCCTTTCATTGCGAAACATCTCATATGCCCAGCGGCGGATGGATCGCATGCACTTCACCGCTGCGATGCCATTGTTTGCGATCAGTACCTGGATCGACAAAAGCCTACAGTTACTACTGTTGAATTCGTAACATCACAGAAGGAGAGTGATGGAATGCTGCATTCAGCGAGATATATGCAAGGTCACTGAACTGGAATTGTAAAACCATTAGCAGGAGTGTTCAATACAACAGGGAAATCCTGCAGTGAAACCTTATGCTCGAGTAATTGCTACATTTTATGACTGTATTGTTGATCGCTTATAAATCAGCAGTTACCTTTTCAATGACCTTGTTTCCACCAAACCGGGTGACAAACTCAGCAGGAGAGGCGACGGTGAAGTCTCTCTGGAGATCAATGCGCCTGCGCTCTCTGCCCTGTTTCACCAGGTGCAGTCCTGACATGCTTGATCTGCTTCAAGAAAGAAACCAAAACAAAAAAATCAATGCATATGATGCCACAACCCTCAATAGCTACTCCAGCTAAGAAAATAAAAAAAATAGATACTAAGCTATTTCGGGAGAGTGTTTGCGAAGCGGCCGCAGCTTTCAGGAGTTCATGTTTGTAAGCCAGCAGATAAAAAAGACACAGCGCTTCCGATTGCTAAGACATTTATTGTCACAGTAGCACAAGATGAGGCTACTGTCGGTCATACTTTCAGTGTGAGGAACACAACTAATCAAAGAACTTGTTTTTAAAAATGTGAATGTTGGCAGATGAAATTAACACACACACACACACATATAACAAAATTCTTCCGAATCAATCCAGCATAATTACATGTTAGAACAAGTACTTTCAGCAGAGCTGAATTGTTCGAGCTCCACAAAGGAGCCATGTGGAAACCATGTGGAAATCACCGAGGGAGGGATGATTTTCAACAAGAGGGCGTGACAGAGCGTGTTTGGCTCCGGTATGTGGTCTGATGCTGCATCGTTGCGTCACTGTCTAGATCACCGGCACGGGAGGAAAGGTTCTTCTTACTACATCAAGGCTCTGATTCATATCCAGCTGAGAGAGTATGCTCCATCCTGTGAGAGTGGATATTTCCAGAGTCGGATTGGAAGACCCCCCCCCCCCCCCCCCCCCCATCTAGGATTAACTGTTTTAAAAACTGTGAACAACACATCACACAAAATTAACCGGACAAAGCCACAACTAAACTCTAGCTGAGCAGAGAACTGCAAGTTTCATGGAGTCCCTGCTAGAAAGAAAAGTGAGTCAGCAAGATGAAGCAGCACTGGGGACATCACTGGAATAGATGAAATAGATTTAGATGTCACATTTAAAAAATAAATGTATTTTTTAATAAGCAGAGAAGTTTCTGTTCATCATTCCTTCTTAAGAAAACATAATGAAAACATGAGGGCTGGACGACAGACTAAGAAATCCAAGTGCTTTAAAAAAAGTGCTATAAGTACTGAATAGCGCCTTTTCAGAGTCGGCTTGAGTATTTTTCAGTCTATACCTGCTCTCCCGGACAACCTCACACACTCAGTGCTCAGAGAAACTCTTCAGCAGTGTGCAACTAGAGAAACCACATATTTTCACATTTGCTGAGGAAGGAGGCAACCGAGGAAAGGAAAAACACACACCGTGCAAACCTCAATGCCAGACCTATACCATGAAAGACTTCAACGTTTTGCATGCATGTTACAAAAAAAAAAAAGTTTTTCAGGCTGCATATAATATGTTTATAGTATAACAATGCAATGTAAGAAAAGCAAGTAGAGGAGACTAATGCAAAATAAAAAGTTGGACTATTGTGTAAAATTCATGTCTGCTTATCCCGCCTGTCAGAGAAAATGAATGTTTTTTTAATTTGCTGTGTAGAAAGACCCAAATTCTAACCTCAGATTGTGCGTCGGGCCGTCAATGTGGTCGAATCCCATTTCGAAGGTGCTGTCAGAGCTGCCCGAGGACGGCGACACGGAGCGACTCTCCTTTTCCTCCTGCTGCATGTCGGCCTTCCCTTGGATTTCATCCTCCGAGTTCTCCTCGGACACCGATCCCACGATGAAGTGGGAGTGCAGCGCCGCAGCCGCGGGGCACTTCTTGGCAGCACCGTCCTGCTGTGCCATGGCCGGACGACACGAGCAGGCTGCAAAAACTGGGGAGAAAAACGCACCAGTTTTAAGCGACGTACAAAGTCCAGATATCAGAGTACAGCGTGAGACAAAATTGGCTTGACGAGAACATCATACTGTTTGTGGTATTGCAAAATTTGACTGCATAAATATTAACAGTAGTGATAAAGCAGATTGGAGATTGCACAACTGGAGGCTGCACTGGGAGCTTCAGGGCTTTTGAGTGCAAGATTTGTAAAACTAATATTACATATTGTGCTATTTTTAGATTGAATAATCTGCAAACGCATTTAGATGTGCATCTAAAGCATGCTACTAACTTCACAAAACAAGTGAATCAGGTCAGCTGGGCTTGATCATAAGTCATGAAGTGATGAAGCCACTTGGATAAGGGACGAAACGTCTCCATAGACATATGACAGAATCCAGTTGATCTGAGATGCCTCCTACCTGCACGAAGGAGAATATCTGCATACATATTCTACATGTATACGTTTGTTGTCGGTATTTACATTTAGAGCTCTACTTCTATGAAAGCGTGCATATGGAAAACAAAAAGTGTTGTCTACCATTAACCCATAAAAGACAGAAAGCACGATTGCAACCTTACAAAGTAAATAATCTCCAGCGCATCCCCAGCTTACACTACCACTGCCTTAAACTGTCACTTGTCTCCAAGTTAGCAGAGAAATCTGATGCTGAATTAGCAAACAACAGGGACGTCCACTACCTGTAGAGACAGTTCGCAGAGTTGAGTTTCAGCTGAGGCACACCTTTACCTGCAGAGAGCTGCCTGTGGGACCAGAAAAACAAGCCGAGCACGACAGCCAGACACGCCGAGAGGCTGAGCCAAGGGGACATCACAAAACCACCGCATGGGCTTGGTTTACCTTCTGCGCAGACCCAAACCTCTCCTCGCCCGGATAAATATGATTTGGCCGCATAACAGCACCGATGTGAGCGTTGCCTGGCAAAGCTAGCTTCCCAGACACAGCAGCTACAGATAAGCTGAGACGCAGATGCTAATAACGTTAGCTCACCAGGGCAGCAGATAATACTATTATCATGACACAGTAGTGGCACTAATACGCACTGTACGGTCACCAGCTAGCTGGGGGACCACTCAATGCAAAACACCGGTGCACAGTGAACAAGGCAACCGCATTGAGATAGACGTCTAGCAGCTCGCGACTCACCGGTGGAGATGAATCGACACGTAATCCTGAAGGAATTCGAGTCAAGCAGATGGATGAATTAAATATGTCGGTGGGGCATCTCGGCCGGGTTCACTGATGATGACAAAGATCCCATCATCAGGAGCTCCACCAGCAGACAGTGGGGTGATGCGATGATGCGCACACGGGTTACTACCGGGCATTGACCTCTGACTGCCGCTCCCGCTTTAGAACTACTGCACATAGAATAGTAAACACCAAAGCAACAAGGTTCACTTAGTGATAATGATAGTTTTATGTCCGCAACAAAAAAGATTTTGCCGAAGTATCTATGAACTGTGACATTCAAAACACACACTGCTTCTTCAGTCTGCCAGGAACTGAAACAAGTGTATTACTACATAGTGATACTGTCGCGCTTGTGTGTTACCATCTAGTACAACTAGATCTAGGAAAGGAGAAGACCAGAACTGACCAATAGGATCGCAGAGAATTTCTAGTAGGCGGGGCTAAAATGGTGAGCCGATAGGGGAGGAGAGCAGAAGTGGCTGTCGTCTTCACGCGTGAACCGCACGTGTTGAAGAGAAGTCGGTAGTCCCTGTCAGTTGAGGATGAGAATCTGTCACAAGTCTTTTGATGTTTTAATGATAAAACGAGTGGCAGATAACGGTGGTTAACGCAGTTTAGATTGAGAAAACTGTAACTGAGAGAAAAAAAAACCCGTAGTCTTCACCCATTATCAGGTATGCTATACTATACACACTAGTATGATCGCCGCACAAACTAATTAGGTTACACGTTAATCAAAAACACTAATCAGAAATACTACTGGAGATGTAATTCCTAATCCAGAAACAGGTTACTATCTCTTAAATCACTCTCACTACCTTTTACCAACACATGCGCAACGTTTACATCTATTAGATGTAATGCAAGATACACTTATTTATATGGCGTTCAGACAAAATAGACTTAACAGGGAAATAAAGGAAATACCGATATATTAGCCTAAGCAAATACTGTTTAAAGTCCTGATTTAAAAGAAGTGTGTCAGCAGAAGTTTGTTTCATGGGTGAGGAGTATTGGAACTGAAACCTTCTTCACTTTATTTCTTCTGACTCTAAATCTCTCCCTGACGACCTCAGGAGACTGGATGTTTCACATTCTACTAGTGAATCTGAGATGTATTTAGTCTTGAGACTATTGAAGGCTTTATAGAACAGAATTAGGATTTTGAAGTAGATCCTTGGACACGCAGGCAGCCAGTGCAGAGATTGAAGGAATAAGGTATAATGTGCTGACTCTTGACTCTGGATGAGTTGCGGCTGTCTAACACACTTTTTATTGAGAACTGTTGGTCGTCCAACTATTGTTGGTGAAGGTAATGATAAAAAAAAGAGCATATTCATTTTAAATGAATCACAAGTGTTGGAAAAAATTACCAATCAAATAACTTAGATATTATGCTTTAATGTGCTTTGTCCAAATTAAACATATGCAGTAATACATTTTTTAATTATTAGATTATTATTATATATTTTTTAAAGTCATACTCATCTGCGCAGGAGTTGCAATCATTACTTCCTGTGATGTAATTCTACAATAAACCATTCCTGTTCTGTAAAGGGGTCACCGGGATGATTCTCGCTGACTATGGGGAAAAGGCTGTGTACAGCAGGTCATAAGTTCATCACAGGGCAAACACAGACAGAGACAGACAGGCACAAGCATACATTCACACAGCAAATTAAATTCACAATTTTGGCCTCAAGCATATGTCTTTGGACTGTGGGGCGAAATTGGAACTTGGACAAAGCCCGTGTAGACACAGAGAACATCCAAATGTCCCACTGTCTGTGTTTTGTTGGTCACTAAGAGCCAGCCCATCAGGCCACATGCAGCCTGTTTGCAGCCTATTTACTGTCCCTGAACAGGGGACCCATGAAAAATAATGTTTCAAATGAAAGTGAGTGTATGTGATGCTTGCAGTACAACCGCTCCGCCTGTATTTTGTAGGTGGCAGTGTATGCACTTCAAGCACGTGGGCTTACCTGTGGGCTACAGCTCTAAAATCAACATCATCACGGCTACCCAGGCCTAAGCTTCATCACCATCAGTGACTGCTAAACTCAACAAACGTCAACAGGTACTGGGTTTTTTTTTTTTTTTCTTCTTCCTCCCAGAGTGAGAGTCTCAATACAGAATGTCACCTAAGGCAAAGCCAGAAGCTAAATCTGATGCATACACAACACAGGTGTCTGTTTTGCGAGTTCAGCAAAAAGAAATTTCAATGCACAACTGAACAAGCAACAGGAAAACCTTAAAGGATTTGTAAAAAATAATAATGGAAACTATGAACACCGGCTTGAATGAACTAATCAGGGAAATGCAAGACATTAAAAACATGTCTACAATTCGCACAGATGAAGTGGAGGACTTGAATCAGACAATGTTACATTGACAGAACGTTGCAAGTCCATGTAGTCTTTGACAGTCTGCTAGGGTAAGTTGGACTATTTGGAAGGGCAGTCTCACAGAAATGATCTGATTATGGAGGAAATCACTGAGATGGCAGGAGAAACATGGGCTGATACAGAAAAGAACGTGAAGAATGTCCTGTGGGGAAAAGCTGCAGATTGACCAAAGACATTGCAATTGAAAGGCCCCACCAGAAAGGGAAGCCTGGTTGTGACAGGCGGCAGCCAATTGTCTTAAAGCTATTGAGACACAAGAACATAGAGATACAAGAACTTGGCTGATGAGAGCAGGACTAGGAGTTCATGAAAACCATGTGATATCGCTTTTAACTAAGAGTTTTGTCTCTTAACACGCGAGTAAATGATGAAAGTCGATGGTAGTTTAAGGTCCTGATACCCAAGTAACCCCAGAATGGCTGCCCTCATGGCTAATGTCATCAATTAATCCCCTGGTCGGGTTATTTGATGACTTTGAAGGACCTGTAATTCAAAGTAACCCAAGCTCAGAAACGTGTACGAGTACCTTTACTATCGTGAAACAGGGGTGAGAATTGAAGTCTCTTCAATCTGAAACCTCCCCAGCAGATGCCACTGGAGTCCACACAGTGGTCGCGTTTATCAACCAATAGATGGCGACAAAGATCCATTTTCATGCGCTCAGCCTTACTGCGAGGCAATGGTGCCTGCGTGTTTTTGTTTGTGGATTACATTACTGATATTATTAATAGTAATGTATTTAGCACAGTTGTATATCTGGGGAAACAGACCTGGGGTGACGAAGGTCAAGTATTTGTTTTTCTTGAGTATTTATCCTTTGGACAACCTTAGTAACTATATTTATTATACAACCTATATTCTAATAATAAAAAAAAAATGTTTCTATTTATTTTATCTTAAAGAAACCGGCTTCGTCATGATAATTATTGTCATATTTTATGTATCCCTCATGATTGAGACACTTAAACTCCTCCACCTTTGAAGTTTATTTCACATTTGCACATGAAAACACAGTTCAGTCTGTAAATATTTAGCCTGATATGCACAACAACTCATTGAAAAATCCATCTATGGATCAAGCAATCAATCTATCCAATTAAATATCACAATTTTTCATTGTTACATTTCTTACATTACATGTGAGATTTTCAATTTCTCTATTGAATTATTCAAACATTTGTTTCATTCATTCAGTGTATCCATGATACAAGGACATTGATTTTCCATCATTTTGATATAATTTAATTTATGTATTTCAAAGATTATTTGTAACAGTGTCTTTTTCTTTACCTTTTTGAATTTATTCAAATGTTCCCACATTTTTTGAGTCGATTTATATCAAAAATGCGGAAAGTGACTCTCCAGCGATATCATGATTTCATTATATCATTTCTAAGCATATGAAGATATAATTACAGCATTTAAAAGCTAAGCTTTAATCGTTTTTATTTCAGATCCTTTTAGTTACATCAGCTTCTTTTTCAAATCATTATTCACGCCTTTTTTTAAAGAAATTATTTCTACATTTTCTAATCAGTATGTTTGCATACAAGCAATTAAGTCGTTTTGTCCTTACCAACAACAACAAAAATAATTTATGCTCCATTTCCCTCCAACTGATTTGCTGTGTACTATGAGCAGGCAAAAAGAAAAAGAAGCTGCTGCTCTCTTCTGGCAGTTTATGGCATGACTAGTAAAAATCAATATTAAATATTTAAATTTATTTCAAAATATGAATTAAAGAAGTAGAATAATCACTAATAATCACACTCTGATCAGGGAACTACACAGTAAAATGACCTTGATTCATAACATCTGCATTGTATGATTAAAATCCTGGGATATTTGAATTTTCAGGTTGTTTTTTTTAAATAATGAAAATCCCAATTGTCTTTAGATACCAAGCTAGACGGGGCCTCGCATTTTTAATTACCTTTTTTTGGTGAGCACCAGTTACTCCGTACAGCTTTCTGCCTTCTTACATCAGGATACACAGTAGTGCTTTATTCACTGTAACACAAGCTTTTAGAAGCGACCCCTGTCATGTGAATTATTCATACTATATGCTACAGATGACTATCTCATCTATTTAAGCCATCTGTGTTGACTTTTTTTTTTTTTTTTTTTTTTACCGCAGCACTTACTTCCAGGGGAAATTTAGAGTACCAATATACAGAGTATTCTTCCAGGAATACCAAAGCCCTGATGCACTGTGTTGCTTTGACACCATGTCATGCAAAAGTGGATGATTAATTCAAAAATCCCATCTGAGTTTAACAGACCTGAGAAAGTGTAATGCATTCTCCCAGCACTGTGATGCTGGAATATGAAAATGTAGGATTTCTTTCATTTCGGTTCTGTTCTCAGTATAATGTGTGAGATGCTGTTTGTTTGTTTTTCTTTTTGGTTTTTTTTGCTGACTGCTTGTAAAACTTTGCAGTTGACCTCCTCTTCACATTTCTTAACCGGTAGCGATGCTCTTGTATTATAAAAGCCCTGTTCAACTAAGGAGAAAATGTACATGTCTGAGGTTTGAGAACAGCCCAGCTGAAGTAGAAGGTGAGATCTTTTCAGATCAATTGTCCTTGAGAAAGACTTGATTTTTGTTTTCCAAGGCACGCACCCGAAGGAAACATCTGTTGGTCAGGGGATGTTTTTTTTCTTTTTTTCTTGTTCAAAACAATTGAAGGGTAAAACTATACATTGCTTCATTAAACCTTTTTTTTTTTAAGAAACAAAGTTATTGTAAGTGTAATTTAGACACTAAAATTCAAATATAAGCTTTGGCAGGTATTACAGGACGTTATCTGCAAAGACTGGCCAGATATTTCAAATTAAAAGCATTAACAAACAGGAACAGAGCGGTTGCCTATGGATCCCGGCATTATCAATAATAAACTATATTGAATAATAACAAAAGTCTTTGCTATTCAACAAAATAAAAGAGAACAAACACACCACAACAACTGGTGAGGGATAAAGCATGCGCTTCCAATCTCATGTGGTTCAAGTAGGAGGTGTTGTTTAATCTAAGCCCTCCAGAGAAGAAGCTGGTATTGTAGAAAACAATATAAACAGGTTTCAGTGATTTCATATAAATCAAACCATTTTAATCCAACAGCCAAGAAAAGCTTAAAGCTTTAAGTCACACAACTTTGAAATGCAGTAACTTATGTCTGTGTTGGTGGCATACGCTTAAAAAACCGTCAATGACAATACATGAAACACGCATACAGTGGGAGAAGGGAGGGATCCCCTGCCACCATTTTGTCCTGTGCCCTCCATCCTCCATGTCCTCCTTCTCCACACCCATGAATCACAGTTGTGGTCTTCTGACTTAAGCCTCTGTTAAAGTGTTGAAATTGAACGTTCATTGCACCTTTTAATCTGGAACTGAAATGAGCCATTTTCTCGTCTTTACAGCTGCTCCAGCACCTCTGCCTGTACAATTCAATGAATCATTTTAAATGCTTTGTATTGATCAAAACAATTACCAAAAAAAATAAGATTGTTTCAAAATATGTCATGTTAGTGCCCTACCTCTTAAAAATCTTTTTTCTTTTTCTTTCTTTCTTTCCGTGCGGCATGGGGACAAGCAGCAGACAGAGGGATTAGCAACTCAAGTGTAGCTTTGCTGTCAACAGCAGAGATGTTTTGGGAATTGCCCTCGCAAGCAGTCAGCTGCACTCATGCATAGGGAATGAAGTTCAGAGAACAGCAGACTTGCTCACTCACCTTTACTGCTGCACCACCACCACTGCCATGGCCAAGCGCGCAGCAGCAGCAGCAGCTGTTACACAACCACACTTTAAGCTTTACCAAGTATACACGAATGAAGCAGCTGTGTTTTACTGATAAATTAGAGCATGTGGTTGTGCCAAGATGTATTGTGAGAATGCTCCCAAAACCCATTACTTCAGTAGGAGCTCTGTCCTAAAACTATCAATACTGCCTCGACTTCAGTTGTCAAAATGAGGAGCATCACTGGCTGTCTGAGCCAAATCAGAACATGGAAGTACACAATGAAACTGAAGCCTTAACTTAGTTTGATCAACTTAAAGGATTAAGCCGAACATCCAGACACACTCTGATCTGCACCTTTTGAATTAAATTCAGCTTTGCGCGTGTCCAGATATTGGAACTGAGCTTTATTGGACACGTGTATGTCTTACAAAGGCATGTTGCTCTCTGATATGGATTCATGTTATTTCATTCGTATTATTTTCCATTAAGAAGTAGTGCTGACACTCTCCATTTTAATTACAGATTAATTAAAGAATGCAACAATTATTGGAAATACTCAAACAAGTTTGCAGGATTATGATGTCAAACACTCAAGAATGGTGTGGCAGCTTTGACCTCTGGAGTAATGTCGTTTGAAGTAGCATCTTCGAGGTGGTCCCGAGGTTAGGGAAGCAAGTTTGTGACCAGAAGTTAACTGGCTTGAACCCTACTCCTGATCCGGTCAATTGTGGGTCCATAATGAAAGCCCTTAAACCCCAACTGCTCAGGTTGCGTCACAAAGGGCGTAAAGTCAAACATGCTGATTACGTGATCCACTGGAGCTACCCAGAAGACAGCAGCCGAAATGCGAAAAAAACCAAACAAACCAAAAAAAAAGACTTTAGGGTGCTACATTTATATTTTGTGGTGGTTTAATGTAAACATGTGCAACCTTCAATACTGTTCAAGTGGTTTCATGTTGACCAAGATCCTATCCGATGTTTAAATGGCAGAAAATAGCAGAAACAAAAGCGAGAAAATGTGCACCCTAATCTCCAGGTTGATGTGAAGTGTTTACATAAAGTATGGCCCAAATCTAAGATGGGCAGTTGGGAGGCCTGTGTTGATTTCACATCAGATGACCCATTAAGCTCTTAAGCTGTAAGCTCTTGCGTTTATAACTGGCTGCCAAACTTTACAGACAAAACCTTCATTTCTGGTCGACTTTGAACCACGGACATAGCTGAGCATGTGCTTTTGGACACACATCTATTGGTAATTTGCTGACTGCACAGCACATACATTCCCTCATAATTGAGGCCATTAAAAGTAACAACACATTGTTTCTCAGATATGTTTTTAAATCATCTGAATTTCTTAAATTGTTCTTGATCAAGGGTGTCAAACTAATTTTTCTTCAGGGTAATCTCATCTCAAGTTGGCCAGAACAGTAAATGATAGTATTAAAGGTAGTAAATAACTAGAACTCTAAGTCTCTGTCTTTGTTTTACTGCAGAAAAGTGTTAGTATATCATTAAGAAATTCACATTGAATCCTTTCACAACCCAAGACAAACCTGTAATTTGAAAAAAAAAGAACAGCAATTTTAACAATGCTGTGCCTCATTTTACCATGTGCTTTACAACTTCGAGATCATAGTGTGTTTTTTTTTTAATTACATTATTTACATCTTCAAAGGCGTAAAACCTTCAGCCACATGTAGCTGGCACTCAATACAGTGGGCTAGTTCTTATTATGGACTAGAATAAAATATGATGAATTATCTTCAATGTTCACACATTTATCACCTGTACTGATTCTTCACATAATACAGACTAAAGACTAATGTCAACATTTCTCACAGCTGGCAAATTTCATCTTGCAGTATGGACTGGACCCTGGCTGTACGCTTGGCACCCCTGTTCTAGGTAGTCTCTGTTTGGTTAAAAAGGTGGCATTCAAGCAGATTATCAGGAATGTTTTTTGCGTGTAATTTAAATCGGCCTCCTATAAAACCAAAACCAAAAAGACCCTTCATCATATCACAAAATGAGAGCACATTTACAAATGAAAATGTGAGCATTATTTTAATTGTGGAACCAGAATATCACAAAGCAATTGTCTTGTATACTCTGGCATATGTCAGGTTAGGTTAATTTAAAAACCATACAAACAAAAAAAAACAAAACAACAACACATAAACAAACCTGAGTTTTCCCCTTTAAGTCCGTGGTGCAACTTTGGTACATCAACAAAATGTGAAGCGGTGAGCTGGTGGTAAACACTTTAAGTCTTATCTCATTGGCAGGTTGAAAAGTGATGGGTTACAATGATCAAGCTCATGTTTTATACATTATGTAAAAAGCAAAACGACAAAAGGAAATTATTTACATGATTACTGAGGACAAAGCAGCACAAATGTTAAGAGACTGTTGACCTACCATGAAGAGACACTCTGCCAATATTGTTTAGGCGTCTTTCTGTGCCAACACATGTGGCGTAAATGAATGGACTTTTAACGGAGCCCTGCAGAAGTCTGATAACATGCAATTCGCTTGTACCCAGAGTGTTACCATGAGGAGACGACAAATCATTAATGGCGGGACCTTACTGGGAAAACAGCAATATTAAGTTGTCAATTCAAAAAAGACTTTTCAGAAGTTATTTGCCAATTAACTTCAAAGAAGTGGCTTTCACTCGAATGAACTATTATTGGGATTTTCATCAAGCGCTCATGTGGCATTTAAATATATCGAACGATTTGCAGATTAATGGGCTTCATCTGGACTCTGGATGGAAAACATACAAATTTTTCAGAATAACTTTTGTTTAAAAAGTATCTACCAGAAATAATTACTTCTGAACATGTACAATAGAAGTGTAAAACTACTTAAAGTTAGGAAAACTTGGAACATTTAATACATATATTTGAATATCTTGAGCTCATGATAATAAGCTGATGTGTAAAAAAACCAAAAAACGTGAAACTGTCTAAAACAGTCAGCTGAACCGTACTCTCACTTCGATCCAGATACTTGATAATTGATAAATAGGGAACCGAATGCTGAGATGTGAAATGATAAAGTGACAAATGAAGTCACCAAGAATTACTGTTTTAAAATGTGGAAACATGAACATACTGCATTAAAATCACTTTGAATGTGTTCATTTGTTTAAAGCTGCCAGGATAATTATCTTTTCAAGTGGGCAAAGAAATCTGGCTGAAATAGGCTGATTTATGACTGTAAAATGACAAGTTGAATAGCAGCAACACAGTTTTTGGACAAAATATTGATTATCATATGCAACTCCATGATTTTTGTGTGCGTGGACACAATAAAAGCAAAAGTCTATTATAGAGATGGTGGTTTGCAATGTTCTCTTGATGGATTGTCTGTTCTTTGCAGTTCATCCATGGATCCCTTACCATTGGCCTTGGGTAGAACAGTCTTCTGCTTGGCCTTGCTTTTGTGACTGTGATTGTAAGACGCCTGACTTGATTCTCTGTTCTCCGACTGGGGCTGTGACCTGCCAGGCAATCTGGCTGTCAGCAGATTTTGGCCGGAGGTGACTGATGTGGGGATCTGATAAGGGCTGAACCGCAGCCAGGGCCGCGAGTTGCTGTGAAGTTGGCTTCTGGTGAGCGAAGAGGTTGCAGAGCATGTGGGGAGAGCTGGCGCAATCGCACCCGGTGCTGACATGTAGCGGTACGGATACGACAACAGCCCTCCAAATGGTGACAGTGAGATTCCCTGTTTGGAGAAGAACAACTGTTACCATAACGTATACTCATCAGACCACTCTAGATTTCTATAAACATTTTTGTAATGCACGTTTTTTTTTCTCCAAAATAGGCTTCATTCTGACATTACCCAAAGACCTATATATGGCAATCCAATCCAGAAATTTCAGACATTATGCATAATTGATAATGATGGTCTACCTTCTTATCCACTGACCTGACCCAGAGTAATTAATCATTGATCTAAACCTATTATCAAGATCTTTAGGATAGATTTAACACCTTCAGATAGATTTAACACTTTCATGTAGATTTATCATGTAAGTCATTTGCCCTGTTGTCTTGTCATTGCTGGATTTGTTTCAATGAAAGACGAGCTCATCGGAAGGCCAGTCGTCACTGCTGTTGGTGATGAAGAAATTGTTGTTGCAGTTGCAGTCAGTTCAACTTAAGACTACTTTTTTCTCAGTTGTGGAGTTTCATTCAATTTTTTCCTTCCTTTCTGTCATCTTATGGTCTCTGATGAGGATCCAAGTCTCACTCTTTTAATTATGAATGCACTGAGTTCAGTTGTTTCCCAGTCCCCTGTCTCACCCTTTAACCTTCACAAAACCACACTTCCATAAGCTGTTCACATTTCACCTTAAAGTTAAAGTTCTTATAGGTTCATTAAGGCCTTATGTCTTGTCCAAGATTCTAGCTAGCCTTATGTCAACCATCGGAGAAGATCTGACTGTTTTATTCAGAGCATCAATTCACTATTATTACGTATTCTACATTGCCAGGCAGAAGTTTTACTAAGATATCGAGATTCTGCAGCTCCCCGGTCTGATCTGAAGCATTTAACTTGATTGCTATGACTACTATATGATTTGTACCATGTGTGCCAGAGTTTATCATGCATCTTTTCATAAATAGGTCAAAACGTGTCGCATATGCATCAGAGATTGTTGTCTTTTTCTGTCTTGGAGCGTGTTCTACATAGTGTGTTTCAAAGCGAATGGACATTTGTGCTCATTTTTTCATTACAAGACCATAAAAGGCATCTAATTTCATTAGCGCTCATTCAGAGATAGAGGAGTGAACACTGTTTGTCCGAAGGTTACCTTTCACTAAAGAAACAGTTTGAAACACAATTGTCTTGTTAAATAATTCAGGTTTTGTCTGAGCACACTTTCAGTCTCATTGTTTAATCATGTGGGGCGCTCACATGACACTAGCCTGGGAGAATTCATGGATGCATGCGAGATTACATTAATCTGTGCAGTGTCGTTCTTAAGCACCCTTCAGGCGGCTAACATCGGTTTACCATTTGAGATGACTAGGTGTACTGAAATATGAATACCAAACAATGCCGAAGTCGCGCTGATGCGTACCTGAGATGCCAACATGTGTTGTGACAGGTGAAACATGAAGGGGGACGAAGAGGCGACGCTCTGAGAAGACAGGCCTCCGTTTTCTAAGTCAGTCACTCCAGGCAAAGAGGAAAGTACATGTCCCATACCCATTGTAGAAAAAGCATCAGGCTTCACTGACAGCTGTCCAGGATGAAACAACAAAGGCGGCCCAAGCTTGATAAGAGGTTGGCTGGGTGCACTTAAGAAATCCAAACCGGAGTTGAGGGATGACGAGCTCCGCAACGGCAACATCATGGGCAGGAGCCCATCTTTGATTTCGCTCCTCTGCTTCTCTGTATAGTCCATTTCCACAGAGTACCTATCATCTGGTGTTCTCAATATAGTTCTTTCTTTGGGTGCATTCCGACTGGCGTCATTCTTCTTAAATTCAGACTTGTTCCATAGTATATCCTTACTTTGCTGACTCAAAGCAGATGCGTATTCAGTCCTGGTGCAGCTGGCTTGAGCACTGTCATCATCATCTTGTAGGTCAATATCAGAATCACTTCCAATATTGTCTTCATCTGAAAGAAGAGAGTCGTATCAATAAATATAAACACGCTGAGCACAGGGGGAAAAATGGCTGATGGAGAGATTAAATGCAAAAACAGAAACAGTTTAGACTTCAAACGAACATGCTTTTGATACATTGGATCGATTCACAATCTAGCTGTAGTGCACTTTTTGAAACATCAGAGTCAGAAGAGGAAATGTTTATTCAAATGAAATGAAATCGAATAAATTCTATGTTGGTGTTTGAGAAGTTTCAGAAGTAAACTTAAAAATTGTCGTTATGAAAAAAACAAAACGACATTGAGGAATCTGCGAGTGTGAAGTGGATGGTCAAAGAAAAATGACACAATGTAAAACATCTTGACTTTTCTATAGGTAATGACTGATGATTGATTACAATTAAACAAAGCTGGACTATATTTGGCTTGTTTATTCAAACGTAAGCACAAAGACACTTCAATTCATTGTCGTTTATTTAATTGAAATAATTACCCAATAGTCCAACATGGTCAACAAACGTAGCATCATATCGTATTCATTTTCTCAATGGACTAAATGTCACTCATAATTTAGGCAAAGTGTCACTTCATACATGTCTAAGACTCGAATCTATAAGAAGATCCTTGTAATTCTTTAAACTCCTACACTTCTTGACCGCTGTCATTGCTGTAAATGGATCAACCTCCAAAGTCAAGTCTCAGCTCAAGCGGAATGCAGACCCACCCTAGTTAACCCACCTTGGCATGCTGGTGCGGACATCAGGGGGCTGCTGAGCTGCTCTCTGGGGGAATAAAGCGATTCGCTGGTACCGGGCCGTTCACACGAGTCGTCAGAATCGGCGCCGTCCTGGTCCGCTTTGCTTTGGTCGCCGTGCAGCAGAGAAAGGTTCATCTGTTTATTCCTGTAGATCACAAACTGTGATTAACTCATGAATACACATTTTGGCCTAAGAGTGTGACGTGTTGGCACATATTTACCTCTTCTCTCTTCTGCCGTTTCCTGTGTCTCTGAATCCTTTGGCAAAAGGGTTGTTATCGATTTTCAGTTGTGTGATCTTAGTTTGCACGAGGAAAACAGACAAAAGTTAGTCAATGCAAAAAAGATAAGTCCCAACTAAACTGAGAGGCACTAATCAGATGACCTTAAACTCCTTTCCTGCCAAACTGGGTTAGCAGCTGCCTGTTTTCCTAAATTCCTTCCACAGTATTATTCACCGTCCAGCATGTGGGAGGCGGGATGAGGTTACCTTTTCATTCTGATAGGCAGTGACAGCGATGAACTCCGTCTCGGGGAAAACGTAGGTGCGGAAGGTGCTGTAAGGGAGCTTCATTATGTCGTTGGCTCTCACGATATGGAATCTGGGCTGGTATTTATGCATGGAATTCAGAATTGTCTGAAAGATCACAGACAACATGGATTGTCACTGACAATGTCACGTGTTAACAGTACTGAATATTTTGGGCTCAAGTACAATTGCTGTTACATTGCCTGAATTGTACTAAATCACAAATAGTCACTTTCAAATCTGTTTTCTGAGATGAACAAAAATGATGATGTCATACGAGGTAAATTGTTTAGAAATTGTTCGTAGGTATGAGAATAAAATATCACATGAAAAATATAGTAGCAGATGTTACCTAATTAGAATCAATAATGTGAGTACTTTAAGCCTAACTTCACAATATTGCACTCTTTAGCTATATGACTAAATAAATGTCACCATGCAGTAATAAATCAGCCACAAATCGGTACAACTCTCCTAAAGTGCTACTTACAAATCCGTGCTTATCCGAAACATTATTGGTGAGTTTGAGCTTATGGAAAGCCACAGGCTTGCTCATCCACTGCTCTCCTTTGGACGGGCTGTCCGGGTGGATGTACATGCGTTTTGGCATCTCTGGGTCAGCTTTTCCTGCCACCATCCAGCGGGAGTTGTGAAACTTGTAGCGGCAGTCGTCAACAGCGACTATGTCCATCAGCAGGATGTACTTTGCTGCTTCGTCCAGCCCATCGACTCGCACTTTGAAAGGTGGAAACATCCTCCTGATGTAGGAAATTATAGGACAAAATGTATTTGGAAAAAGTGTTAGAAATATGATGCCACAGTTTCTCTGTTATTGAGAACAAGCACAAATGATATTGATTATGTCAGTACTCTTAATGGGTTCACTTTTATATCAGTATTATATAAATAAAAGAAAGGGGCAGGAACTTAGTGCCTTGTTGTGATAGTTGTACATGGAAAAGTTCCAGTTATAGATTTTTTTTATTTCTTTAACTGTCCATTACTGTACATCTATGACTGCATGGATATCATGATGGTAGAAGCTAATGATCATTTCACAGAGATATATATTATGAAACATACAACAAAATAAACATATGCATTTAAATGTGTGAAGAGATATTGTATTAGATATTGTTCACATATCCCACTGTATTCTATCGCAGTCATACGGTATCATAACGCATCATATCGATATGGTGCCATATTGTATCTTTATCATTTCTTCATTGTATAAATGTAATACTTTACTGTCTTTACTGATATCTGCACACACACACACACACACACACACACACACACACACACACACACACACACACACACACACACACACACACACACACACACACACACACACAAAACAATAACCAACAATATGTAAGTATTTCCTCTCTTGCTTCCAATTAAAGCAACTGATCGCGCTCTACTTGCCTTCCTGACTTTGTGATCACCATTTCCGTTCCCATTTTGTGAAATTCATTCCACAAATTCTTGGACTCGAGAGTAACTTTGGGGTCGTCCTCCTGCCACGGTTCCGGCTGCAGACTCTTGGCGGAGCACCGGGGGGGCACCGGCCGGCTTTGACGTCCGAGCGCGGCGTGCAGCCCCGCGTCAGAGTCGGCCGGCTCCGGCTCCGGCACCGGCTGCTGGCGCGACGCGACGTCCGAGAACGTCATCGCGGGGAAGAAAGAGGGCTGAGCGCCGGAGAGGAAGGCTGACAGGGAAAAGGCACCTGGTCGATGAACCTGGAAAGGATGGTAAGCCATGGGAGCCGACGCATCGACTGGATCTCTCATCAAGGCGCACGGCGGGACCGGTCCTGCACAGACGCATCCAAGTTGCAACTAACCTTTTTGGGAAGTTTGTGCGTTTTGTTGCATGATGAAGTTGTAGATGCAAATTCAAATTAGACCGTTGTTGTTGGTTTTTTTTTTAGATAGAAAGCAAAACACCCGTGAAAGAGAGCTGCGCACTTGGGAGCATGCTTAAAGGTTGTTGGAGGAACCAAAAAAAAAAAAACTGCTGCGCCACCAAGAAATGTGGAAAGCAGGAGGCACAGAGAAGGTGTGTGTGTGTAAGTGGGTTTGCAATGTCACAAATCCGTCCAGCACAGTGCTGGGCGTGGTTTGAACCCAGGAGAGCTGGAGTTTAGGGCTAGATGGGGACAGCATTCATAAATAGACAAGCAACACAGCCTAAATGGGAGGATACATCATACAACTTTAAGCCTATAAATTTGACATTTTTTTTAAAACTTATCTCACTTTTTTTTTTTTTTACTAGACAGATATGGAGAAAGTACAAAGCACAAAGAGTACCGATAGTGGGTGGAACCTGAAAGTATTTAAAAGGAAGGCTAGTGTCTCTATACATTTCACACTGATACAGAGAAATAAAGTTTAGGATATTTTGGGAGGGGTTGGGTCGCCTCACATCGAGACTGATATGGGTTCAGATAACGGCCGGTTCGTCTGTGTGGAGTTTGCATGTTCTCCCTGTGTGTGTGGGATTTCCTCTAGGTACTTCCAAAAAACAGGCAACCCTAAATGTCCCTCTGTGATAGACTGGTGACCTGTCTATGGTGTATCCTGTCCTCACAGCCTGCTGCCCTGCAGAAGATAAAGTGATGTAGAAGATGGATGGGTGGAGATGTGTATTTGTTGGTGCTCATTTCCCACTGACTACATTAATATTAGTTGGACATGTCCCTTGTCTCCTCAACATACGTCCCTACATGCAGATATTTAAAAAGACTCCCCAGTGGGTTAAGTGGTGCAGAGCAAGAAAAAAATGCATTATTCTCAAGTATATATTGAAATTACATCCAGCTTAGCCTTTTATTTCCCTTTCATAACACATTTTTTGTCAACTTTATTCAGTGATTTTCAAGATTGGGATGAATGTAGGGACCTATTGATTCTTCTCCCCCTTTCTTGACTTTAATTGTCAAGAAAGTGATCACAATTAAAGCAGTCTAAGCTTTGACTGTCTTCCCTGACGCCCTGCCTTCATTCACTTATGCTGTTGTCCATCCTTTGGAAACACCCAGGGTTTATTTGATTTGGGGGACTGCGTGATTCTGTTAATTAAGGCGGACTTGGCGCCGCTTTGCTGGCGTCCCACAAAGACCCAAGAGCTCTCTCCTGTCACTTCATATTTAGGCAACCCTCCAAATCCTCAAGTTGCCTGTTCCAGTTTTCAGAGCGCCGTACAGGCTGCACTGCTTCAGCCTTTATGAAAGAAGCAATATAGACAAGGAAAGAGCAGATGAATCCTCAGCACATTTATCAAGGCAGATCAACCATGTGCGACCCTTTCTGTCTCCAAACTCTTTTGTTTTCGCCTGATTAAGAAAAGTGATCGGGATTGAATTGTAGTATTCACAACTAGAAGCGCCATTTACTTAAAATCTCATTAAAGCAATCCGATTTCACACACTGACAGAGAAACTTTATACATAACCTTACCTCGAACCTTTCCACTGGACTCTGGCAGGAAACTGGAGGAGCTGGAGAAAACGCACGCGTTCACAGGAGAACATGCAAACTCCACGCAGAAACAAAAAAAACCCTCCCACCTGTGACACCAAGGTTTATTTTCTTAAAAGTCCTACAGAAATGTGGTATAACTACACATGCAGAAATTAGACTTTTTCCACTTAAGATTTAAAAACTAAAATTGTCATTGATAATCTAAAAAGCATGCATATACTTTCCTATAGCTCACACAAAGTATTTTTGTGCTGTGCTGAGTGCTGAACTTCAATATGTGCAGGGTGTAGCAAAGTGTTGCTTGACAGTTACAAGGCAGGAAATGCTAAAAAAAAAAAAAAAAAAAAAAATGGAGATCTCCAAGGCCCCACAAATGATGAATGACTCCCAAGGTACCAAAAGGTAACTTGTAATCGTAGCCAAGTTCAGAGGAGCATGGCTGAGAGAGGAAGTGCACTTGACATGTCCTCTATACCTTTTTTTTTTTTTTTTTTGTAAATATTCACAGAAATGGCATGCTTGAAGCTGCCTGTCTGTTGCAGCCTTTGACGAGTCAGTGGGATGAGTGGAAATGGGGAGTGGTGGCGGCGGCGATCAGGCCTGCTTTCCCTCACTAAACACTATCTGGAGGTATGTTCTGTGATGCGCCCCTGTTTTTCTCCTGTGCTGCTTCAGCCAGCGGTTTGAGAGAACAGGAAGGAGGCAATCAATCAGAGTGATGGTGCATGAATTTCACCTCTGGTCACAGTCCACACCTGGGACAAATTCAGACGAACGCTGGGCCACTGAGAGTTCCTGGCAAGTCATGTAAAGGGCAATCCAGTAAAGTACACATTGTATCTGAAGGGTGGAGAGGACTCCTAAATGACAAACATGAGGAGGATAACTTAGGGCTAAGGGCTGGTCATCTCTGTAGCGTCTCATGACTTCATGCTGGCAATGGACGCAACACATGGATGTGTTTATCCTGACCGATGCAGAAATTTATGGAGCTCCAAAAACAGGAGGCTGTGATGCAACCAACAATTGCAAATTTATCTGTTCCGTTAGGGAGTAGCTTCACTTGAAGTGATGCTGTTTCTCTATGACACCATGTGAATAAAATGCAGTTATATGTCTTGAGAGATTCATGATGATGGAATACCACACTCTAAATGTTCAGCCGTCTTCCAGATTTTGGAGGAATGTGAGTCAGGCTCATGATTTCCAAAATATTTCAAGATGGAAAAAAAAGCCGTGGTGTAAACATTCGATCGTTCAAAATTGTCGTTGTTGTTTTTTTGCACAATTTTACCAGTTAATAATACTGTTATGATAAAATTGTGTGCTGGCTTTTCTTCTTTACTGAAAATGTTTTCATTCAAGATGTTTTTTTTTTTTTTCCATTATTTACATATAAGGAAAATACAGTTGAAGTTAAAAAAAGAAAGAAATACTCAATGTTTTTTACATGAAAATTTTTTTAATAACACAAGAAAATCTCAGACAGCAGTTTCTTAAACGAGCCAACTGATATAAAATGCGCAAGTGTAACAATGTTAAGAAAATTAAGAAGATAGTTATGTTGCTGGCCACCTGCAAGTATTGAATTTGATTTTATGTATTTTTTTTCCAGAAGTGGACAGACTAATGAAAATGTACAGCGGTTAAAGTGGCTATACTACAATGTTAGAAGATTTCATAGTGTGAAATGTAATCAAATTTGAGGAGAATTGCAAGAAAGAAACACTCATTAAAAAAATTACTAGAAAATACTAAATAATGACGCAAATGTGATATTTTCACTCCAAAACAGCGACAAAGAGGTTACATTGTTAAATAACGTTTTCACATTCAGTGAAAATGACGGTCTGCAGGCCATAGCTGGGTATTTTCCCCTTTGATGAACAAGCAGGTTAGTCATCCAGCTGAGATCATAACTTGTCTTAATAAGGGAAGAAATACAAAAAAGATGTCATACTTGTGCCAGAATAAAACATCTGCTTTTTGAAACCGTCAGTGTGCTAACAACTTAGCGTCGTGCTCAGCTGACCCATTACTTTTCAAAAGAAGCACTTAATTGAAGAGGATGGCCCAGCGCTGCCGTCTCTGTGAATAGCCTGAGCCCCGGCAGCATATTGAAGATTAGTGTTTAGATAGCTCCTGGAACACACCCAGTCATGTATGTGCACTTCGCCTTTTGTTCTGGAGTAAAAGCTACCAGCCTGCACAAAGCCCGGTATGATCAGGCCTGTCTAATGTCATTAACACTGACGCTGAACGGCCTCGGGTCATCACTCTTGCTCGACCTCCATCGCTACTGTACATGCATCGCTTTATCGCTCATGCTGAAGCTCAATTAATGAATGAAAGAGGATCGGACTGATACAATGAGTTGCTTGATGAAATGAGGGCGTGAAGTCTCAGTAGCTGAATGCTTGTTCTCTTTGAACTATAGAGAATTTTCAAATTTTAAGATATGCTTTGTCGTTTTTCAGTTAATATGAAAAGCACAGTACATAGATACACTCATGGATGTTTGGGTGGTGTTTCCTTTTTTTAATTGGATCATTTTCTGTTACCATGAGCAGAATTCCTATCACATCTCGAGTCATATGCTAATTACCCGGTAGACTAATAAAAAGGTCAAACAAAACAGTTGTCAACACTGATTTTAAGAAGATTCCGTCACTTTTAGGCCATGTTCCCATTGTGTTGTTTTACTGAAATTCATGCAACCTAAAATGGCATGAAACCTGAATCTAAATCCATTTATATTCACAAACATACATCTTTTGAAAGCAGGTGCCTCAAATTGACAGTAGATATGCCAAACGGCATGTGTAAGAATCACGGAAAGTTCTGTTTGCAAGGCAAACTGTAAAGAAATAACGGAGCTGTGTCCGGTTCTCTGTCTGGCATGTCATTGGTAATGTCATGTCATGACCAAACTCACCATACCAATAAAGTATTTTGTTTGAGACCTAAGTGATATTTGCCATGTGAATCAACACCAAAATCTAGATATGATAAATTGTGATATTTAGTGTGGCTATCCATCCTTCATTCAGTTTAGGGTCGCGTTCAGGTCCTGTTAGGGTTATATTTGGCGTAAGGTTGCCAGCCCATCACAGGATAGACACAGGGACTCCAATTTGGGACACCAATTCACCTAATAAGTGTCGTGACACGATGGGAAGTTTACCAAGTCAGGACTGGAAGATAATCAGGCCAATCTGCCAAACGATAAAAACAAGACACAAATGAAAATGGCCTGGAGAATGTTTTCAGGACAAACCGGATCATTTGCCAAGATGTAGAAGAGTCAGAAATGTGAAATAAAACAGGGAAAGCTTGTGAATCAAAGCACTCATCTTATCAGTGAAACAAGGAAGATGTAATAATATGGCCTTTGGGTGCAGAGCTGCTTCTGGAAATCTCTCGTTCGTTTTTATTGTAACCAATGATGACAGCAGCAGGAGGATTTAAGGCACAGAGCCCCGAAAGAAACACCCACAGAAAATAATAAACATATATTATGTCAGTGGATTGGCGATTTGATGCTGTCATGCGTCAAATGGCTGTGTAACAAAATAATCACTTTTATATCTGGCAGTCTCCAAAATATGGAAATGGGTTTAACAGGATTTTCAAGACGATAAGATGGAGAATACATTAATCTTACTAACTTCCAAAAAAACTGATTTACAAAGCAGCTATAATGTCCATGCTGGCTCCAGTGACTTACAAATAGATGGATCTATTTATTTGCTAAAAATCAATCAGATTAATCCCAAGAGTAACTTCAATAAACTTAAACTCTTCAATGACTGGAAGTACGTATACGGGCTGGTTTTCAAACTTTTACAGAGCAATTTGAATCTTTATTGAGTGTGTTTTTTAACATCCGGAGTAGAATCTCTTGTGAAAAAAGAGGAACAAGTGTGTCACTGTTTGGCATTTGAACCCTTTACAAGGCCAGTGGCCATACATGGTGACAGCAGCATTTCTTCTTGACTTGTGATAATGAGTGTGTGGGCTTCCATACATGCAATGTATCATGAAAGTCATATTTAGTCTCCCTTTTTTTGGAAAAAATTCCTTTATACTCTTGGATGATAGGAATGAATAGTGTGCAGAAAATCTTTATTTGGAAAAAATGTGAGAGCAATCCCATATATTTTTTTCAGCTAAATGTTGTGATTTTGGGCTGCTTTACTTTTTCCGACAGATTTTTGTGTGTATCGATTTCATACGATAATGCTGAAATGGAATTAAACAACACTTTCGGGTTGCGAATTTCCACGTATGTCAATGGGTGCCTGAAAAAGACTTTTATATAGAGGCATTTATACACTCAAACTTTACCACTGATGGCACGACAAACAGAGCAACAAACTGTTTATGAATATGTTTGTAGATTTGCTTGAATCGCAATCGAGGTCAGTGCACACATATCCTATGAGTCCACTGACCGCCGAGACAAGAGAGAGACACTGTGTCTGCCAGATAAACCTAATGCTGTGGTAATGAATTTTGGGTTGCGTTAACCCATTTACAGCCGTGTTTCAAGCGTAGACTCTTGAGCGTCTGGGATTCCAAGCTAATTTAATGACACAGAGGCAGAGACACAACTAATTATAAAGAGAGGGCCAAGTCATTGTTCTTGCTGCAGGGAGAATAAATATATAGCCCCAAATTTAATCAGGGCATGATAGACACGCTGTCGGAGACGCCAGTCAATTCTAACCACCTTAAAGCCTCGTGAACTCCCACTGCAAAAGTGGCGCTGGCTGCAAAATGTCCAATGGCCATTGACAAAAAAAAAACATCTTTTGTTCACCAGATGAAATTAAGACATATTTTTGCTTCCTAAACGAGTTAAAAATTCCCCTCATTGGCAGGACGGAGAGGCTTCTTACGTTGGAAAAAAGCCCAGTTCCTAATAGAGTTTGCTCCCTGTTGTCGCACAACTACGACTTTGTTTGTTTAGATTTATTGAATTTACAGGACGATGTGTTTTCCTGCTAATTAATTTAGCAAGCTTTCAAAGGGACTCAACTATGATGGGGTCTAACTTTGAGCACACGCAAGTCAAGTAGCATGTGATTATTCGGGTTCACACTTTTTTTTTATTTTTTGTCAGAGCGCTGCTTTTCACATCCAGAGTGCGATTTGTTGGGAAGGGATGGAGGAGATAGACCCCTCTCTGATCTATAAATCCCCTCTTCTGCTGGATTATTTGTTCTCACAGGTGGGGATCAAATGAATCTCTGAGTGATTAAAGCTGCTTCGGCAGACCAGCTAAAACACATCAGACAATTGTTTTCTTAAGATCCAGGTGAGGTAGGGGTGCCCTAAATCACACATTGAGAATTAAACTTAACCGATTAAGATAACACAAGGTACCTGAACTTGCTCATGCATTTCATTATAGAAAGACTCTGTTGTTAACAGCTCTGAAATTTCAGAAGCAGTAAAAACCTGTTGGAGACGTTTGTCTTTACAAATGTGAGTTGTTGCTCACTGCGGCTTATTTTACAATTTCAATTTAATTTAGTCACATTGGGAAGTGTCTCTTTTAATGAATATATATTTATCTAAATAACTGTAAATTCTTCGCATTCTTTTTAAAAATCAGCATCGCTTTTAATGCAGAGCTGAGCTAAGATAATAAGGTAAAGATGATGAGCGCAATCTTTTCCATAGGGCAGGGGTGTCAAACTTAAGGCCCGTGGACCATAACCGGCCTGAATAAGGCTCCAACCTGGTCGACCGAACGCCAAGAAAATTTCAAAGAGAACATACATTTTCAAACACATTTCTTACGACACACAACACTGAGACTCCAGTTGACATATTGATGATGCTGCCATGAAAGCAAACTGCCTCATTTGCTATCAAATTTTGCTCAAAGTCATGCTGTCAGGGCGAGAAACATTTATAATCCAACAGTTATTGGAAAAGTTTCTTTTTTTGGCATTTCGCTGTATTTTGCACCACAAAGGTTCATTAAAATTACCTTTATGTTGAGATTGTAGGAATTGTTTGGTTTTATGTCATCAGATATAGTCTGTGCCACAACAACAAAAAAAACTTTAAATTTTTAATAAAAATTTAACGGTTATTATGGCACTCTTTTACTAGTCTGGCACACTCAAGATGAATTTGAGCTCTATGTGGCCCCTGAACTAAAATGTGTCTGACACCCCTGCTATAGGGACTCCACCAAACCAAAACCACAAATAAAGAAAAGATGATCTGCACATGAGCATACAACTATTATTAGATACAGAGGGAGCCTGAAACAACTGCAATTATTCATAATGAATACATTCAATGAGGTACCTCTTACCCATGCTAACACAGACAGTAACACATTTTAAATAACAAAAATGATTAAACTTTTATCTACTATTAAAGAAGACATGCTTTTATGAAGCCGCCACTGTGGAATAAAAATTTTTAATAATCTTGACTGATTGCTAACCAGGCCGTGTCTTAGGGCATTATTAATTGCAAGAGTGCATACCCTTAATAGTGGAAAGTGATGTCCCTGGTTGCTTCGATGCATTAGAATTGACTGATAAATCATTTAGCCCTTGTCATGCCAACCCAGCTACTCTTGTGCATTTTCTGGGATCCATAAGTGTCAGAAATCCCATCAGAGGCAGCCATCAGGAGCAGAAGGCTTTTGTGGAGCTGCCTTTTAACTCGTCTTTACCCTGCCTCACCTAAAGGATTTTATTTATTTACTTATTTTGAAGCGTCATCTTTCAGTTCTTTTGGAAGTCCTAGCCGTTCGGAGGCCCTAAGTGTCTCATGTGGAGAGCACTTTCGACACTTTCTGTGTTGTTTTTTTTTTTTTTTCTTCCTGAAAGCAGAAGGGACCTTTCATAGCTAAATAAGCCTGCCTCCATGCCTGAGGGCATCTGACAGTGGTGGATGGGACCTGGGAGGACAAGAGGCCCCCAGAATGCTCAATATTACATGACACTCAGTGTAAGATGCTTGGCACTCCAGTTTCACAGTGCAACTACAATGTTACAGCCTCTGATTATGCTGTACATTTTGCAAAATTAATACGCGTAACTGCTGTGTAGTCGTCTATGTTTTACGACTTGCATGATTCCTTGTGGAAGTGCAGCCGATTACAATGAAGTAACTGTGAGGGAGGGGTACCGGAATAATTGTTGACCCGTGTGGTGAATTTTATATAACGCATCACGGTAACACACAAAAATTGTGTATTTTGAGAAAACGGGTTTCTCTTTTGCATTAATTAACATTTCCCTTGAAATTTTTACAATTTGCTTGGTGGTATGGTCGATCAGACCGGAGCCTCCGGCGGGCCAATTTTGACCCCCGGGTCTTATGTTTGACACCTCTGACGTAGATGATCAACGTAATTAGAAGTTATCTTGGTGTGTGTGAGGATTTGTTCAGTCGAACTTACACAGTTACATTCTATTGGAATCAGTATCAAATTGTATGGCAGTGGATTTATTCTATTGCTTGTTTGTTTTTCGATTAAATTCTGGAAGCGATGACCCACTGAAGCCACTCATTCAAGAAAACGAGAATTATAGTGGATGGCTACAGGCAAAATGAAACATGTGGCAAGTGATTTAATACGTATGTGTACGTGTTCTTATCTTTATAATATTCCATTTTATTGGTCTTGCTTTTATAAAGCTAAAAAAACCGCATTTGTGCCTTTTCACACAACATTAACTGGGAGGATCGTTTTTGTTGCTGCTGCAAATAGCAGTGTGCTGGATGCATCTCCGCATCTCTCTGTGCATCCATGCGTACCAGCTTCACAACAGCTTTACACCTCTGAAGCTTCATCTCTGCACCCATTAGATCACTTTTCTAGGCTAACTTGCTGTGGGCTTGAGCGTTGATGCTAAGTCGGCATTATTTGCTGGAGAGCTAAATAGTACAGGATTCCTTTTGTGTGTGTCACGGATCAGTGGGGAAAACAAAAGCCGACTCATAAACAAAGATAGGTTTAAGGAGTTTATTGAAACTCAACCAGGTAAAGGTATCCAAAGAGTAATCCGAACAAGGGAAAGTTCAAACGTGAGAAAAGCACAAGAAACACGATCTGGCGCGGACACAAGGGGAAGGCAGTTTATATACATGAATGGGAAGACGCAGGTTAAACACATTAACATGGCTTAAAAGTAGTCCTTCAAGAGGAATATTACTTCACTTATTGATTATTATCAGAGGTTACATAGTGGTATTGTACTGTCATGCCCCAGTAGGCTGATCTGAGTTAGATTTGGGAGGAGTTTGCATGTTCTCCTTTGGCCTGCAGCTGTTTTCCTCAGGCCATCTGGCTTCCTCCAACAGTCCAAAGTCATGCACGTCCGATTGGTTTCTGACTTAAAAATACCTACCGGCAGGGTCAATTTGCAGAGAAACGAAATTAGAATAATGATTAAAAAAAAGACACGGAATACGATTCAAAGCCATTAGAGAACTATAAGGTTCTGATGAGTGTTTATACTGTAAAGAGGTTCAGGGTTCGAGGATGAAAACATACCACTGTGTCCAAAATCAGTCCCTATACATTTTTTTATTCCTGCTATTTTAGATTAGAGTGGGAAAAAAAGGGGATTTCCTACATTGCCAATGATATTAACCTGCAGCCCTGTGATGGTAAAGGATGTGACAGTCCAAAACATAGTCCTTCTAATGTTTTACTCACAATGATGCAAAAGGTACATATAGATGGAACATCAATTGTTAGTTCCACAGATATTGTGTGTATTCAGGCGTGAATTCTCTCCTGCTAAAATCCTTCTTAGCTCTGTTTCATGGACCATTGTACATCTGTTTTCTGGGGATTGACCAGTGCTGACCCCGACGCCTCTCTTGAGAGATTATCTTCAGTTTACCTACACAGCAAGATATTCAGGACGCAGAGTTCAGCCAACATACAGGTTCATTCAAATATGAACGTATTCTGTCTGACGTGTCTGAGTTAACTAGAGGATTGGATTTTAAATGAATATGGTGGCTTGGACAAAAAGTGTCAGGGAATCCTCAGAATTGATGTAATCGGTCAGAAATCTTTGGGATCGTAACTGACATTTGACTGAACCAGATGTAATAGCGTGGGCTTAAGCCAATATTAATCTGGTGATTTCATCAACTGCCATTTCTCAGTTGATGGGATTAAAATTTAAGCACGATCACACAAGAAGGGGATCTGTTGTCCTGACTATAAGCATGGCTGGAATTTGGTCATAGGCATGTGGCCACGAGGTCATTTACAACTGTGCTGATATTCAATACAACAGAATAACCTTGGCTGCGACACTTTTATACAGCAGTTAGTCTTATTGACAGTGATCATACATACACTACAAAAATAATGCCACCACTAAACCGCAAGTGGATCGCTGCTCAAAAACATGTATTCAGCACATCTCTTTGTTAATGTATTCCTATACGTATATTGTTCTACTTCTTTCAAGCCTGAATATTTATTTAGACACCTATTTACCATATGACTGGAGTTTTTGGTCTTATTAATTCATAGAAATAGGACTCATATGCATCAGGAGTAACTGTATAGAAAAATGTATTACACTACGTAATCAAACTGAAGCTGAAGGATCTACTGTTTAATTTGTTTTTAATGTAATTTTATGAAGTTTTTGTGTTAATAAATGCATTTGCATTTGGCACTAAAACACAACTTATCTTGAGGCTAGACTACATTTGAATCATACTTGCAAAGGGAAGTAAAAATACAGTTGTTACTGAGCTTGTTTTCTAGATTTGTAGTCAAGGTTGATGCATAGAAAAAAAAAAAAAAACCTTTCGATGGAGGGACACTGAGTGAAAATGGGAATGGCTGTTATAGTGGAAAAACAAATCATCATATGATAAAAAGTTGCCAATTAAACCAATAGACATCATCAAGAGGCTGCTTGATAGTCGATATTTTAAAAGGCTTTGTAGGTTAGCTGGAGCTGTGTGCGTGCTTGTGTGTGTGCGTGTGTGTGTGTGTGTCATGTGGCTGCGCGGAGCCAGAGTCTTCTTTCATTTATTGGAGGTTCTGTTGAGTATGTGAAAGTGTTGGCGTTAAAAGCAGCAGACACGCTGGCGGTGACAGAGGAGGCGCTGGGCGACTCCCGGGCCTGCCGCACGTCCTCGTTCCCTTCACTCTCACCTTAATCCAAAGTGAAATGACAACACATTCTCGCAATACGAATTCACTCACTTGAGAGCCGCCTCTGTCGCCGGCAGGAAATTAGGAATGAGATGAGTCAACTGTTTCTTTTCACTTCTGCTGCCTGTGTTTTTGCATCTGTGAGCAGTCTGTTTTGCATGGCCGCAGTGAGCAAAGGACAAAGAGCAATGACAAGGAAGACCATCCCTGTCTTAGAATTTCTCTCAAGCAGCATTTTTAAACAACCACTTTTGGATTATACTTTATATCTGTACATCAGAGAATCTTAATTTTTCAACTGGAGCCCCCTGGATGGCTTCTAAGAGAGGTTGTGGACCCGGATACAGAGAAGCCAAGTTATGATGGACCCAACTACTCTCGCCAACAGAAAATAAAAGAAAGAAAAAAAAGAAACAGATGTCTTCAATATAAAAGCAGTATGAAGTTTTATAGGTTTTATTATGGATATTGTCATTGGTGCAGGTTGAAGGCAATGCTAATTGGGATGGCTCATTTTATGATGGTTTCCTTTCAAAGATCTAATCTGACTTTGAAGAGGTGGACATGTTGGTGGAAAATGTTATCAAACATAACGTTTCGGGTAAAAACGCATCATTTTTGCATTTTCCTTTCAGAAAAGTTTTGCATTTCCACAGCAACATATTGAAAACAATGTCTACTGTTAACACGGAAATGGCAAAAACACTAAGTACATTTGCTTTTTCATTTGTGTTGACGGCTGCATCGAAATTTAAAAGCCCTCCAACACTTCAGACACAGTCCAACCATATCCTTGATTCTGACTGTCTCGGACTAAGGTCTGCACATGGTTTAATCAGGTCAGGAGGATTACTCATGGATCTTTTCACAAAACGGTGCTCACACTGGGTGTCAACACTTCTCACCTCAGTTTCACAGTGATGGCCGTCTATGGCGTTATAATCCAAGCTTCAAGGGTTCGATCAGAGTAAGAGCCTTACAAGCTATGGGAGGTCAGTTGGACGTCTTAAAGCAGGAATGGCTCGCAAAGACACATTAGTGGTGGATTAAATGGTGTTGCCCTGTTGTGGTTACATATGGCGACAAAATATCCACAACAATGGAAAAAGAAGGATTCCCTTTGCGCAAAACGGACTTCTCAGTAGGTCACCATCGGTAATCTCACTACTTGCAATTCTGTATCAAATCTGTTCGGGCTTGACAGCTAAGTACTTGCTTCACTGTGCCTTTAGTCTATAAAGTTTAGTTGTTGCCTCGTATTGCTCCTTCTGCAAGTCACCTCTAAAAACACACAATATTCCTCCAATCAAAACGTATCTACCGGAAGCTGGTATGTTATTGTCATATGTCTGTATTTGCCATTTGGCCTTCAAACAGTCCATGTGTGAGGTAAAGCAGATTTCATGAGGAAACAACCGCGGGACTTAGAGACCGCTAAGAATCTTAACCTCACCAAACCTCTAAATCCAGCTCCAAAATCAGAACACACCTAACAGCCACCGCATACTGCCAGGTGAGGTGAGTAACATCGATTATCTCATTACAACGGCACCTGTCAAGGGGCGGGATGTGAAACGCCGATGAGTAAAGCCATCAGTTTTTGAAACGGATGTGTTGGATTTCAGGAAAAACAAATAGAAGAATAGAGGATTTGGAGTTCATGGCGTTGCTTCTGTCCAGCAGGATGAAAAGTGGCACGGTGACGATCATTTGGTGAACCAGCAACGACGTCACGTTCACCCAAGGTGAATCGATGCACGTGGGTCTTTAAGGCTGGATCCCACAGAAAAGTCACGGCAGAAATGGTTGAAAACCTGCAAGATAGCAACATCAGCGTTAAATTAATCCCAAAAGATCCAGACTAGACTATGAATTAAAGGACGACGGTGGTCTGGAGTGCTTTGAGAGACGTGATATTCAGCTCATGTGTTAATCCGATCGAGGCTCTGTGGGGATGAATTGTCAACGTGCGAGGGGACCTAAACAACGAGGCAAGAGGTTTAAATGTTGCACAGTGTTGGATATCATCCAACACTGTGCAACATTGTTGGATGTTAACTGAAACTGTTCATGCAGAGTGGCGATATCATCCAACAATGTTGCACAGTGTTGGATGATATCGCCACTCTGCATGAACAGTTTCAGTTAACATGCAAAACCTTTGTTGGCGTCTGCATTCAGACGTATCTCAGAAAGAGGCAGCTAATATTGTTTTTCTCACACTTTGTGCTTCAACAAACCCACAGATAAATCCAGATAATACAAGTCAAAATCTTCTCGTGCATCTTATTTGGGGTTTATCCCTGAAATTAATATGCTGCGTGATGTTTTTACTGCTGAAAGCGCCTTGATCCTTGATTATATGAGGATGGGGTGTTAATTGTGGTATTGTAGTATCAAGAACCCGAGCACATTGACACCTGACGCGGACTTAACTGGATTTAGCGATCAACAGACAAACCGTCTTCTCTTAAACAGTTCACTTGTTCTTGGAATGAGTAGCCGGAGAGCCGGAGGATGGTGTCTAAGCCGCTTGACGCAATCTGGGTCTCACTTTAGCTGCAAACCGCTGGATTTTGACACCAGGTACCTGAATGGATTCATTGTTCATGATGGTACTTATATGATTTACCTTCTTTTAAACCATGTCCAAGTTACAATCAATTTGAATTGCGGTCAAAACGCCTTGTGTTCATGTTTATTGTCAAATGCTTTTTTACCAGGCTGATGTGGCAAATTGTTCCCCAACAAAGGATTTAAAAGTCTTTACTTCTTTTCATTTGCATTTTCTTCTTGTTGCATTGTAAATGAAACAGCCTTGTTGCTTAACCTCTACGATAAGCCAGCCTAATCAAAGAAACAGCAGGAACTGAATGAAAGGGCCAACCGTCTTCCGAGACGTATGACCAAGTACAGTTGACCTGATTCAGTTGCTCTGAGAACATGGTTAGATAATGTGATGTGAGAGATGCAGCTACAGAGAAGTAAAGTCAACCTGGCGATCTTTTCAGGGTGTACCTATGACCTTCAATTAGATAATGGTATTGTCTGGAGTGGTGAGTACTACCCTTTAAGCTGTTGTATGCTGGAGCGACGCGCTGAGAGCCGACACCATCATGCACAAGAGAGTCATTCAAAAAGCTAAAGAGGTTATAGAGAGGAGATGGACTCAGAGGTGGGTTCAGAGAAGACTCAGTCCAAACTGAACGGTGTCTTTCACACCACTCCATGATGTCCTGGTGGACAGCAGGAGCTCCAAACTCTGTAACTCTTCTTTCTTAAATTTTATTTTACCGTCAGGCTCTTCTTTGTGCACACATTGTGTTTGTTTACGATCAAGTTTCTATGTATCTACCCTATTTTCTTATTTGTTATTTTACCCTACATAGTGTAAATGACTTCTTTGTGCAGAGCAATGCTCTAAGGACTTTCCCCTGGGATTGATTAAGTATTTCGATTCTATTCTAGTTTTAGATTCTAGAAGATGGACGGAATAAAGTACAAACTTATAATTGCACAAATGTATAATTGAATTAATAATTAAAGTTAGTTTGACAGGTATCTTTAAAAGGTATCTGACTTCAAAGAAGATACAACCGAAGAAGCAAAATTCAAAGAAAGGTAGGGTCCTGTTCAGCACATGTGTTTTTTCAATATCAAACACATTTTCACAGGTTCCACTCTATTTCTTTTTTCTGTGTAAACTGGATGTGCTCATTTAGATATTAAATGCAATTGACAGTTTGCTTGTAGTCTTTGTAAATGTTCCTATTGGAGGTAGTTTATGAGGGAAAAGTTTTTGCATGAACTAGTTTTGGGATTACCAGACCAGAGTTTCAATTACACCTGTACAGTTTCTGGCCATGGAGGTATATCCACTTAGAAATGTATTATGTTCAATATAAGGTGATCTTGACATGTATTCTGCCTTTACAAGAGAAGGCAACACATTTCCAGCCCGAGGTTATTGTTCCAAGATTTTTGGCATTATATTGGCATATATTTGAGGGACATGTTTAATACCACTACAATCTTATATATGTGTGAAGCACAAAGGAAATTTCACTGGATCATATACAATGGTAGTAGAAGTGTACTTAATGAAAAGGTAGCCGAGTGTGAGCCCTTATAGGATGACACCCCTGTACTTTTTCCTGCTGTCCCGACTAACCATATGCGTGTTTTTATTCTACATGGGACATATCATTTCCGGTCCAATTAATGAGGGTCATTAATAATAAAAGCAGATATAATTCCCAGAGGCAAAATGCAAATATTAGTTATAATTTATATGCTGTAGGGAAAAAGGTACACTATTAAAAATAGCTCCAAAGCTTCTACCCAACACCCCTTCACACACACACACACACACACACACACACACACACACACACACACACACACACACACACACACACACACACACACACACACACACACACACGCGTGTGTGTGTATGCACCCAGTCTCCAACAACATTTCATGAATTGCAACAACTTCCCATCCTATTCTTAATCTGCTCAGCACTATTTATTTTTTATTTTTTTATATGTTTTGTTAAATTTTTTGCACTCCCTGCTAGAGCTACAACTGTTGTTTCTTAACTCTAATGTTCCTGTTTACCGTAGAAAACCAATTTTTGTTTCATTTAGTCGGGCTTATGTCACTTGGCTACATGACGCTTCCTTAGTAATGTACATTTTATGCCCATATGACCTAACATGCAGAATAAAGAACATGACTGTGAGCTGCAGGCGATTGAGATAAGTGTCTCTGAGCTTTTGTCTATGAGCCAAAGGAAAAAAAAGAGTGAATGAACTGAGAAATCAGAGCGGTTGTGGTATTTCTTTCTCCTATGTATTTCATTACACAATTGAGTGCCATGAGATGACTATGTTGCAATCCGTACTCTATAAATCACCGTATTTCAATTGAATTCACAAGTGGGGGACTTGACATGACAGCGCCATGAGGTGGATAAGGAGTGCTTAAAGAGTAAAAACTAGTATCTCTCTGATCACTCCTTGAATGATTAAACGAGTACCTTGGAGAGATGCTCTCTTTACTGGCTATACATTAACATAAGCAGGCAGATTATCTTCAGCAAGATGTATGTTGGATGAACTCAATAATCTGAAAATTGCTGTGAATCTTCAGCAAAAAGGGAAATGGTTAACAAAAGTACGCCTTTATCACATTCCCGTTTACTTTCTTTCAGTCAAAACAAGGGGAGGAAACCAGGGCATGTCATTTCCCATCATCTGGAGAAGTCTTTCTCGTCATAACACTTACTCCAGTGGCTCCCAAGAGTGGCAGAGGAAAAGCCATTAAAGGCCTGTTAAAACACTACTGATACTGTCAGATAGAGACAGGAGACATGGAAAGAAACAAGTCAGACAGACCTCACCAGAGGCAGTGATGCGGTCGCACTCTCAGCTCAAGAACAGACCAAGAGTGCAAAGCTGCCAGACAGACATACGTGTAAATCAGTCATTGGCTTTGTAGGGGAACAGTAAGTTGGGAAAATACATTTAAGCATACAGGTCATGAAGGCAAATAAATGCAGGAAGTATACTGTTGAAAGCCCCATCGAATCCAGCCCAAGTCCCAGAGAGAGACAGAGGGGCACATGGAGATGAAGGCTTGCACTGTTCCATTTTATTTGAATCATTATCTCTCTTTTCAGCTCTTTATATAAGTTCCCATAAACATATGACATTGAGGTTGCTTGGTACCCCAAACTCAATGGGGTTTAATTCTGGAGACTGTGCTGATAACTCCCATGTTTTCAAGCTTACCAGTTACTTTTTATTTTTTTCTGAAGTAGTTTTGGCAGAGCTTAGGGTCATTATCTTGCAGTGGGATCAACGCCTGACCACCTAGGCTGATACTAGAAGGTACTGCATGGCACCACAGAATGCTGTGGTGGTTGTTTTGGTTCAGAGTGCCTCTCACTCTGTACAAGTCACCAACTCTGGATCCAGCAAAACAGCCCCGGACCTTCACACTTCCTCTCCCATGTTTGGATGTCGGAACATCCTTTTTCCAACTTGACGACATACAAAGATCCTGTGTGACGAACCAAAGATTTCCAATTTTTGATTCATCACTCCATGATACCTTTTTCCTGTTTTCTTACTGCAACCCGTCCTGTCAAAACTGCAGTCTTCTCTTCACAGGTGAAACTGAGACCACGGCCTCTATCTAGCTGTGCTTGAAGCTGTTGTCCTGTGAGCAGCTTATCATGCATGCTGTTAATTCTTAAAAACTTGTCTTCTGATTCTGCTGTGGCTCAGGGTTTCAGTTTCTGAGTGTCTCACCATAATGAAGGAAACTGTACTGTCTGACACATAGACTTTCTTTGAATTTCTCTGTCGGAAAGACATTTTTAAGCGTTTTGATGGTCTGTCTCTCTCCCATTGTTAATTGCCCCTTTCTCGCTATTTCTATAGCTGCACACAACTTTCTGCAGTACAATACTGTTCAGCTGATGCTCACGAGGGTATGGCGCTACAGTGTGTTCCAACACTGCTTTCATGCAGGCAGAGAGGGTTGGAAGTAATCCAGAAAAGTTGGAACACCTGCAGGAATTAGTAGCACCAACTTGATAGAGCGGTCATCTCCCTATCAAAAGGTTGCAGGTTCGATTCCCATCTCTGCCTGCGTACATGGGCAAGACACTGAACCCCAAACTGCCCCCATTGGAGTGGCAGCGCCTTGCATGGCTGCAGCCTCCAATGGTGTGTGAACGTGTTTCAGCAACAAGGCGCTATATAAGTGAGTATAAGTATATACGTTTTTTGGGGGGATGCTGTGAGCAGCTCCTTGCAGGCGTTGATTTCACCTTGGAATTGGAATTAAATCAAAAGTGGTCAAGGATATTGCAAGAGCATCTGTCTGAAAGCCAAAGTGGAATTGTTTTGTCATATTATCATAAAAATTATTTAAATTAAATTCAAAATAATAATAAAAAAAAAAAACACTTAAGCCAAATCAATCATACAGATCATATAATCTGCTGTGGTGACCCCTGAATGGATCAAACGCAACAAAAAAGAATAGGATATATGTTATTTATGCTCCAAGAAACTGTTCAAATATAGTTGACGTGCTTGAGATGAGTTGAACTTGCTTTTTCACAAGACGACTACTGATGTATATGTAGTTGTCATCTTCAGTTTACTTTGGAGGCCCCTCCTTACTTGGCAGCAACTATGCTTATTTGCAAGAAATTCGGGGCGAAGGGGAGGAAGAGGGAGAGGTGGTGGACACTGTGACGGTTCACTGGTTGATGTACAGTGACAGACTGTCTGCAGTAAGAGGCAAATGTTGCGTGTTAGGCAGGTCAGCAGATGCCAGGTTGACAGTCAATGAAATATTCAAGTCAAGACACTGCTATCATGGATCTGATGTCTGTAATGTTTCCGAAACAAACTGTGTGAGGACGAGAAATCCAAAGTGCAATACAGTAATGTGCCAAGGAATATAAAGATGAGAGGGATTCAAGGTGGTACGACGGCAAATCTGATTAACCTTTGGCCTTTTTTTGTTTTCAGATATGATACTTTTCTATTCAAAAGACGTAAAAAATCTTGTATTGCATTATGATTGCAACAAGTGAACGATCCATCACTGTAATGACCAATGAATTTGAAACACAAACACTGCATTTTATCAAATCCTTTTCAATTCCTAGTGAAGCAGCTCCATGCTGAATGTTTTGTCTGTTCAAACATGGAAAATACAGATTGTTTTCAAAAGGTGGCTCACAATACACTTCATGTAGTTCATAAAGTTTAATATTGTTGGATCAGGTCACCCTGAACCACTTTCTTACTTGAACTGCTATAGGTTTCGACTGCTGGGAGACCTTCTTTAATCCAGTGTTTCTCTCATGTCTCGATAGCTCATACCTTTACAATTACATGAAATTAACTTCATGTGTATCTTTCCCGTAGTCATGTGTTCTCTTACAGTAGAACAAGTTTTCTGCTCTGTGCTTTCTGCCCTTATAACTCTGCAGTGGATTAGCTTGCTCTTTGATATCAACTTTTTTTTTTTTTTTTGTTATTATCTAACCAATACTTTTCTCTTTCACTGCCCACTAAGTACAATCAGAAACCCACCACTTTTGAATTAAATATCTGCTTTAAAGTTTTAATCAAAACCGTCATTGGGCTATTTGAGGGAAACTGATTTGAATGAACTTCATCAGATTCAAACAAGTTAACTTTGCATCTGAGAACACACTTTAATCTCTCCTTTTAAGGTAAACTTGCAGGTTGCAATCATCAGCCATTCAGTGTTTGAGACTAAAATCAGTTTCATTCAGAGCACCGGCGCACACAGCAGTGCATTGCAGTCTTAGACATGTGGAATTTGGAAAAAAGACATAAAGACTTCATTAACAGAAGAATGAAATGCACAGATGCTGAAACCTTTTATACTCCATTTACATTTGCTGCCATCTGCTGGAACTTGTGAGACTTTCCCATGCATGGATCATATTCCTGCTGACATTAATAGGGTGACGGATCGGTTGCCAGTCCATCACGGAGCTAACACAAATATCCACACAGGCAATCTATAGTCATTATTTTACTGAAGGAGCATGTCTTTAGATCTGATATTCCAAATTTACAACCCAAAGGTCAAAACTGCCTCGAAGGTCCAATCTGACTCGCAGGAGTTCTCTCCATCAACTTCTCTCCACCTTTGACCACAAGCGGATGATAAATAAGCACAGAGATCCCCTGTAATCTGCAACTTCCTTTATTTAGCTCGTAGGAGTCGGTCCGGAGTCACTCCAAGGCCAACTGAAATGAGCCAATGAGATGAATAAACAAAGTTGCAGATTACAGAGGTCCCCTGAGAGGTATAATCTGTGCAGCAGATCCTTTGTTGACCTTGGATTCTCCCCCGTCAGGCGACCATCACCTGAGCTCCTCTCAATGTAGATTACCTGGTCTCTCCCTGGTGGCGAAGCCCCTCATTTAGTCTTTGCTGCTGCGGCACCATTAGAGTGAACTGAATTAAATCTAAACGGAGTTTGTGGGGCCCTAATTTAGATTTTAGTAGAAAGTCCACTTGACGTATTCCTCTTTGTTCCTGAGGAAACATAGATGTTCCACTAGCACAACCCATCGATGTCTCCAGGTGTGTCAGGATCTCCCTTTTTTTGTCACTTTCCCTGTGGGCTCTACTCAAGGGCCCTCTTGGCCATGTGTCCATCTGGTCAATCTAAGCCCACACTCGTTCTATCTCTATCAGTCGCTGCCCTCTTTGTTTCCACAGCTCCTCATTACAAATTCGTCTTGGCCGCCAAGTCTGCAGGCTGCTCCTCAGGCTCTTGTTGATACACACCTGCAATTTCTGCTTCAATCCCTTGGTCAGCATCAACTTCTAAACAATACCCATCCCAGAAAGTCCAGGTACCAGGGGAAAACCAGGAAGGCTCAGAGAGAATATGAAAACTCCCAACATTAACTGTAGGGTAGAATACTTGCATAACTAAAACGGAACATAATGAAAAATGAGTTTATGAATAAAAGGTTGATCAACAAGTGACTTTACACCACAGAAACGGCTTTAATTCATCCACACGAGGCTTTATAACATACAAGAACTACAACAGGCATGAAAAATGAGCAGTTTATTATAACACACAGACACCGTATATACAGTCACTCTTACAGTTAAATCCTGAAAACTGGCTGCATTGGATACAAAGTTGGACCAAAGTATTATAATTGTCAAAACACACCACATGCTCATATACATCCTTTACCTCTGGACACTTCACAACATACAGAGTAGATCTGAGCATGCCAGACTGCTGAAAAAGGAAAAAAAATAAAAATAAAACAAACACGTACTTTGCATAATACTGTACAAACTTCTATTGCATATTGACGTACTGTACAAAAAAACAGCCAAACTGCCCGGAGTAATATAGAAAACATTGACCATTTGAAGCCGGTTTCATCACACAGCAGATCGACTAAATAACAATAATGTAGGACTGAAGGTGTTTGAAGTGGAGGCTGAGCCACAAAATTCCCACCTGGTAGGGTCCCGATCATGGAAATGTGTGAAAAGCACCTCTGACTCAACTGTGCTAAGGCAACCATAAACGTTTTTTTTTTCCCCCCTCATGTAAAAGAAGAAGAAAAAACAAAAAAAAAGGCAACAAAATCAGCTGGAACAGTAACTGAGCTGCCATGTGAATGCAAGTTCGGACTTGGATCGTTTAATGAATCTGGCACTTCCTGTACAACGTACGCACCATAAAGTGTTGTCTGTGCAGATTAAAACAAATGTAAAACTGTACATGAACAAAAAATTTTAAATAAGAAAAGGAGAAGAGGAAGACATGTTGAAGCTGTGTTGGGGCCCACTCAGTCAGTCAACAACCTCTCATTTAATTAACTAGACAATAAATTACAATGACACAGACTGGAACAATGTTCTTTAAAGCGTCACTTCAATGACTGAAAGCACCTAAAGTACTTCCTAACATGGGTGAAGTGACCCTTTACCACCAGCTATGCAAATGTTTTATCAAACTGCTGAGTAATAACTGTGATCATGACATAATTAGCTCAAGACAAAACAGATTAAGGAATCATTACCCGCATAATTACCTCAGACCATTGCTTGTATCCCTCAGAGTTTGTGACGGCCTCACATGTGATGAGAGGGTAGCATCAATTCATCCAATGGGATGGCAGATGTGGCAGGCCTGAAACATCTGGTCTGAGGTACTTAAACCCCCCCCCCCCCCGTCAAGTAAAAACCGACAACACGTACCACCAATCAAGTAAAAATGATCATAAAACTTTGAATTGGAAGATTTCGTCAGTCACGGCAGATCAGGTTAGGCCAGATCATAGTAATCTATTGTCTTTAAAATACATCTCTCAGATATACTGTACATACCTAAAGTATGAAAATAGTAGTAGATTGAAGAATTCAGTAATTTTTAATGTTTTTGGAGAAAGTTTTTACATTAGGGGCACCAAAAAAAAAAAAAAAAACAGCTAAAACAGCAAAACACATTTACAATCTTAATTTTATAAGTATTTACAAAAACAAATAGCTTGTATCAAAAGTATAGATCTGGTATGAGCCTGTGGCGTACCTGGGACATAAAGTGGATTATTCCCGATGAGCTGAGCTTCAGCACACACACAAGGCAGCGTTGTGGTGCTGTGACAGGATCCCGCTCTCCTCCGACGAGCTCCTCTCTCTGTTTTCAGTTTGGGTTTGTCGAGACTGTTCGCTCTGCACTTTGCCTTGAGGGGTCTTCTGGGGCGGACTTTTGCCGGGGGGGCGGCCGGGCCTGCGGTGAGGACCTTTGAGTTCGGGGCCGGCGTGTGGACAGCGGCGGGGCCTTTTTACCGGTGGAGCCGGAGAAGCACAGTCCGCTTGGGTTGTTGGGTCTTGCTTCTCAAAGACATTCGCGGGGCTGTCAGCAGGGGGCAGTGTGACCCTCACAGAGGCAGGCAGGAGCTGAGTGGTGGCACAGAAAGCGGCTGCGTACAGGCCAAACCCTTGTTCCAGAGTGGTGCTCTCTTTGAATAGGGAGGGAGCGTTCAGTGTACCACTCCGCTAAAACAAAACAACGAAAAAACAAAACAATGGAATGTCAGTTAAAACTAACAGTCATCATCTAATATTTATTTTAATCGCAAAAACACATATATAAAGGAATAATATCTAATAACTTTAGCCAAAGGTTGTTATTTATCACCCTAACGCTGATATGACACACAGATGAAAGTTGTTACAAAATGGACAAGGACTAAATTCATGGACACAAAACAATCCACTAAAATGGGATTCTTTTAGAAGTTCAAATGAATCTACACTGACTTTTTGGCATTTTGCATGCACAAGTGGCAAATGTGTGTTCTACAGAATGCAGACAGTAAATGCTGAATAATGAGTTACAATGATTATGATGATATAGGAGGTAACCGGGAAGGTAGACACTGTTTTCCATCTTGTTGCTCTTTAATCAGTATTCTCAAAGTTGTTTATCTCGCGTTTCTATACTGCAATAACAGGTTGATGTGTTCAAAAATACCATCTTTCCATACGAATAAAGCATATTATATGTGCTTTAATGCGTCAGTTCCTTTTCTTGTGTTAAAACCTGAAGGAACTAGAAGAATCTGTGAAAAGCATCTGGTCATTGTCTCCCTCTACTGGCAGCTGTGACAAGCATCAAACAGGGAAACTGGAGACTGAAGCCAGTGCATTTCTCTTTAATCCTCTAAAAGCAGCCGATCGTGGCCTTGAAACTCACCCACTCAAACGCCATTTAAGATTCTTCTTAAATTCCCCACAGTGGAAATATCTGGGTTTATTTAAAGTTTTGATGTGTTAAAAACCTTTATTGATTTAAGAAATGTCATTCAGGCTGGCTGAGCCGAGTATTATATCTAGATATAAATTGATTTTTAATTTGAGGAGGAAGTTTGGGATTAACTATCGCCAGCCAATAAAGAGTTTCTTGTTTGTTTGAACTGGTTATTAAAATAAATACGTGCTCTATTTTCCTACTACTTCAACAAATGTGGCTCATAATGAAAACAAACGTTCTCAAGCAGGTTAAATCAACTGTGTGGAAAATCAAATCTTTTTCTGAAAAACACTTCAAATTGATTAGCAAATTCCACAAGCCTAGCCTGGATCTTGAGCTAGGTAACTTTGCAATTTGATGGATTTTTTTTTATTTTTTATTACTGAGCAGTCACCTCACTACCACTCCAGGCATGTCCATCCCTCATGTTCTTCTTCATATATCTCATCTTCTTCATAAAATATGCCATCCTCATGCTCCGCCTGTTGGCCCCGAAAACAAAGAGTACTTTGGTGAACCGGCGGTCCCTGGGTTTGGCTTTAGGCAGCAGCTGCTGGTGTCTACCATCAGCAAATTAGCTGATAAAAGGTATAACATGCAGAACAGTGATCATAAAAATGGACAGAAATATAGAAAAAGGACAAAACAGTGAACGGTGAACAAACAAACACACAGACAGCCAGCTTATTTTTGCAATTGTCAGCGTGATCCTGAGGGACACAGAGTGTCTCTGCAAAACATCCATCACGCTTGTGAAGCTCATCCTGGTGACAATTTTCAAAGAAAGACAAAAGAGGCGAAGCTTCGGCACTGACCTTCGGGGCCTCACATGTGTTATAAGGAGTTCCTGGGAAAGGAACGTGGTCAATTCCCGTAGCCAAGTCCACAACTACCTCGTCTAAATGCATAGGGATGGGCGGGCCACTGCGTTCCTGCAGGGCCAGAACGATGACTGTTGTGTTGTCTGCACGGAGCATGCGTTCCTGCCAGAATAGGAGAGCTGTGCATCCCAGGCGGCGGGCGCAAGACATTCCCTTTGGACCCTGAAAGAAATCAAAAGTAAAGGAGAATTCTTTTTTTTTGGCATATTTTAAAATACATTAAAACAAATTCAATCATATTTTCCTGATATTTAGGGAGACTTTTTAAATCCATGACCCAGTGTTTCTCAAACTTCACCAATGAAGGGAGTGTGGGGCTAATCTGCTTCGCTGTCATGTCAAAGTAATTCATTATAAAGTCGATTTCTAGAATCCAGAACTTTTCATGGCTCTGGCTTTTGTATATTGATGAGCTTGATACACAGTTTGATTTAGAGACAACCTAGAATGGGACTCAAACTAGAAAAGTTTGGAAACCACTGCTTTAAACACAAAGTGAAACTACACAGAAAACTATGTATCTATGTCAAAACTGCTGTTACATACCACCATTTTATCATGGCTGTAGCACATGTTAACAGCATTTTTGGGTGGCATCATATTCCACAGCCCATCACTGCCCAGAATTATGTAACGATGGCGCTTGGGGTCAAGGGTCATGACAGTGGTGTCAGGCTCTGGAGAAACCACAAACTCCCCACTGTAGAAATCGTAGCTCCAGAGATCACCTGTCAACACAAGACATTACGGCCAATGAGCAACGAGACAAGAAAATGTAATGCTTTTGTGTAAACGTTAAAACATCATCGGTGTTATTACCAAGGGATCGGGCTACAGCCAGGAAAGGGATCTGGTCAATGACTGTACTCCTCCTCACAGGGCCGTTATGCGTCAGCCTGGGTCTCTTCCACACAACACGATTCACCCCAGATTTCTTCATGACACTGAAGTGACAGGAACGACAACAAACGTCGGCACAGCGAGATCATGCACGACAGATGACGCAGCGCCGGAGGAACCAACGGTCACAAACGTGTCTCATCTCCACGTGACATTTTGTGGCCATCTGACGAAGCGCGATCTCGTCAACCTTGAAGATCTGTTGGGTGACTCACCTGCCACCCAGCCGTTCAATCCTCTCCTTTTCTTTAGGAAGTTCCGGTTTATGGTCTTGTGTGACTTCGAGCGCCTGGAGTGTGATATCAGACTCGTTTTCCTTCACTCCGACCACCACCGCCGAGTCTCCGACGTGAGCTACATACATGTGAACTCCGCGGATCACTATTACGCTGGCAGTGGTGCCTGATGTACTCGGAAGGCCAGTTATGGTTTTCGGCCACTCAGCTGTTGAGAAAAAGGGTGAATACAAAGATCACTTATGCAGATATATTTAAAGACTTTTTTAATGACCAATACTGTGTCTTGGGTTATGATTAATGAACAAAGACAGTTGAACTTTTGGAGTTGTTTTTTTTTTTTTCTCAATTATGCATGATAATGCATTTTTAAGCTCGCTTACCTTCACTACTCTCCATCCTCAAATAATTATAGTGTAGTAACTACTCATTTATGCAGGAACAATTATGTGTCGGTCTGATATGGTTTGTGTTATGGATGTAGTTATTTTGCAAAAAAGGTGCAAAATCTCTTTTGTGGTACTCCACAGGGTTCTATCTGTGGGACCTTTTTTTTTTTTGCTGCAGATGACAAAAAATTGTATCCATAGCATGCAGCTCTTGTGACGGATTCAGAATAAATCCTTTTAACCTCATAGTTGTCTGAAATGTTTGAATACTCTCAGGTCACGGGAACGTACCAGAGACAAAATCTTCAAGTATGGTGAAGCAACAAAAAAAATGTGTGTTATACATTTAAAGCTTATTATCATCATTCCGTCTGTTCCAATAATAAAAATCCAGGAATGTAATTCCATAAAGCAGGATTAAAAAAGTTAAGATCCATGTTACGTTTACTTTCAGGCTTTATTCAGGACACAGGTTTGTCTCTATTCTACAACATAGCCTCGACACAGATTGAGTTATTTGGGTTGTCTGGTCAGGGTTAGGGATCTCTAAATGCATTTGCTGCAATAAATAAAAAAATAATAATAATCTTCTTATATCTGTTGACACGATGAGCAGTGTGGGTTGAGTGGACTTTAAATAATGCCAGGTGACAGCTGGCTGTGTTGATATGTGATGGGGCACAGGACCGGGCCCCATGTGACACAGATTGACATGGATCGATGTCAATACTCGTGATGAATAAAGTGGATTTGCTGGACTCACGTAGCTCTTTCCACATCGCGTGGTGACAGGCGATGAAGCCTTTCCGGAGTGCAGCGCACACCTCGCTGTGATCCTTGGACCAGAACCCCCGCTGTCTTTTTAACAACCCCCACAGGTTCTCCCGGGCGAAGTGTGCCGCCTCTCTCCCACCGTGACCGTCAAACACGGCGAAAAACGCCACCGACCTCCGGGTGTCGACCACATGCTCCGCGTCTTTCCCCCGCGATCCTGGCGCGCTACTGCCGTTCTCGTCGGCGGAGAGACTCTCCACCCACGCCGCCGAAGCTGGCCCCGATTCGTGAGCGTGCGTCTGATTTTCAGTCTCTTTCGCCGATTCCCCCTCCGCTCCTCCCCGAGACTTCGGATCATCCTCGGCTGTAGACGGCGTCGGCGGCGGCTCGTACTCGATCCTGATCTCGACAACATCCTCCATGTACTTCCTCCCTCCCTGCTCGGAGAATGCACTCATGCGAAATACGATCGCGTCGTCCATGATCGCGAACGGCGAACCAGCAGCTACCTAAGCGACACAAGTCTGCATGTAGCAGCTAACTACACCGCGGGGGCTGAAATTTTGAACCGATTTTGCCGCGATTGTGTCGCCGAAGGCTTCCTTCCTTTTTGTTTATCTTCTCCGAGACGTCCCGCTGTACGTGATGACGTCACGCTCCTCTACCTATCAACCAGGCGGCGATGCTGCGTTCACGGTCGCTCGGAAACTGTGCTTTTAAATTTAAAGACCGTCATATTAGTAAAACCAGTAAGAACCATGTCCCCGTGCTCGGGACTGGTGCGGGAGTAATTATGATTGGAAAATCCGACAATAAAAAATAATAAAAATAAACAGCCGCCTAGGATAGTGATCTTTGCGCCTTGCTTCTGTAGAAAGCACAATAATAAATCATGTACATTTGAATTTATTGTATCTATTAAATTGGAGCTGGTTTTAGAACTTTGATATCAATATATCAATAAAAATTTCCCAAAGCGTCACAAATTAACACTACTATTATTGAAACATAAGTTTTGCCCAATCTCTTGATAGGAAGCAGCTTTTTTATAACGCATTAATGAGCTGCTGTTGCTCTGCTTCAGATATTATCAGTCTTTCCTACTCTTTATCTGGTAATCATGATTGCATTTTTTTCTAAAATTCAAATTCGGTAAATAATAAATGAAAACTATAGCATTTCATTAACCTTAACCCCCCCACCCCCTTTGTAATCCAACAAATCTGAGTGGTAAGAATCTAAATCTAAATTAACGCCTAAATAGTGTTAAACCTCTCTCAACAGTATAACCTCCAATTTTACCATGATTATATTTGTCTTACACGAACGTTAAAATGTCAAAACAACTCTAAGTATCAAGTGCAAATTTTGTCTGTCAATGGTTTTATTGTAATGTATGTGTATCTAAAACTGTTCAGACAACAACTTCTACACCAGTCATCCATGATAAACATTGTCATATATGTTTGCAAAACCACATAATTGCTTTGTAGAATAATCATAATAAATTAACACATAATAAAGTAAAGTGTTTCTCAACTAAAAAGAAAATATTACTTTATATTTTCAAAGCTACGGTTAAATAGCGCCTATTTAAACACAAAAGAAAGTAAAAAAAAAAATAGAGTGGACTTAATGAAATAGACAAAATATACCATGAATAAGCTGAGCAGTTAAAAAATCCATAAAAAAAATCATCAAATATAAAAACGGATAGAATCAAAAGTAGGCTGAAATAAAATTTAAAAAACAAAACAAACAAACAGGAAAAGTCCCTATATTAAATAATCAGAACAAAAGTTTAAGCTGAGGCACCACAACAGATGGTGCCTTGTGAATATTAAGTGCAATGAATCCCAGAGTTTTGATGCATTACAACCAGAATGATTCTTTGAAGATGGATCATGTGATAAAAAAAGATCTGTTGCTTCCATTTAAAAAAAAAGTATAAAACTAATTGAAACTGTTTTTTTTTAAGGTTTTTCTGTTCAGTCAAGTACTGCTCCACTGATACCAGGTGGAGGCAGTGTTATTCCAGTCACACAAACCCTGTTCCTCCCAACATTCATTCACATTATCAACAATCATTTAGATATGTTTTATATGTATAACAAGGATTTTATCATATGTGTTTTCATCTATAGTTTGATCATGATTTGATTAGGATGGAAGTCCTATTAAGGAAAAGCTCTGTTATTCCAAGAAGAACCGTTAACATTTAAAATGGACACACCATGTTTTCTGCACACAATTCAAAAGCCAGAAACACTGATCCTACAGGGTTGTATTGGCACTCATGTTGTAGACAGCTTACACAGCTGGAAAGGCAGAATCAATAGTGGTTCTACAACAACAGCATTTATTCCCATCCTGCCTCTTTGGCTTTACTTTTTTTTTTTTTTTTTTTGTAAAGCAAAACATTGACAGACCTTAATGCTTCGGTGACAACAGCATGGCTTCGTGGAGTCTAAGTGATGGCTTAACTGCTGAAGGGATCAACATATTTGGTACATCATCAAATAGGATCTCTAAAAGACAAATGATCTGCTGGACAACTAGAATTCAAATGTAATTTTCTTTTGAAGTTATGGTTAATTATAAACAGGTTGGGTTAAAAGCAGACAAATGATGCAGATTTATGACCTCACCTGCATTTTTTTTTTGGACTGTAGGAGGGAAACAGAGGACCTGAAGAAAAACCCAACCTCACACTGGGAGAGCATGGAAACGAAAAGGAGATTCTCTTCTTTTGAGGTGAGAACGCTTATTTCTAGATCACCACACATCGAGCAGGACAACCTGTAGGAGCCATTCATGCTTATTGCTGACCGGTTATTTAATTTATTTAGCCACTTGGTGGTGGTAATTAGACACGGGTTGTGTTTGTAGAGGGCATGGGTGACATGGTGAGTAAAGCATAGAGGGAGGGCACACAGTTCTCACCTGACCAGCAAACAAACCAGGAGGCAGACGACCGTGACAAATACGTACATACAACTCGCTATGGGCAAACCCCAGAAAATTCATTTTTTGCTGGAAATTCAGTTCTTGGCTCTGCGTCGTTTCACTCCTGCTCCACCTGGGTTGTAATTTCAATAACTCGACAACGGGGCGTTGGAAATTGTCATTACTCTCTCCTTACTCCTGAGAAGTGTGCAGACTGTGATTATAAGAACTTTTGTTAAACCTATTGGAGGATGCTGATCAATATGTGGCCGTGTCCCAATGCTTTTATGATGTGTTGCTGCCACAATGAGATTAAATTTTTCATTCAAAAATGTAGCTGCACGGTTATGTAGCAATATTTAATTTTGGGGGGGGCTTGTGACCTTTTTGTGAATAATTCTCTCACAGAGCATTTACATAGGTTGTGGTGTCTTTCGATTGACCATCGATTGTGTCTCTCTCTATGTTTGCCCTTTGATGGATCGGTGACCTGTGCAGCCTCCAGTCCCGGCAAACATATCTTGGATTAATTGTTATAGAAGTTGGAAAGATAGATGATGAAATGGAAACATCAGGCATGTCTTAGATCTTCCATTGTGGACAAAATACAGCTTGGTGAGAATAAGCAATTTGCTTTTATTTCACAGATTGTTCCAACCTTATCGGACTCACAGTTGTCAAATCTAAGATATAGATAGTGTATGTTCGTGAATAGACTTTTAATGTGTGTAAAGGAGATGCAGGCAGCTTGCATGTCTGTGTTGTTTGCGGAACTCCTCAGCATCTAACTTACTACTTGGAGTAAAATGGTTGTTATGATAGCACTGAAATATTGACAACAGACTAAAGGTCACAGCCATTTAAAAATTATAGTTTCATTGTTTTGGTACAAATAAAAATTAAGGATGGACATGCTTGCGTTCAAACTGTGGTGTAAGGAAAACCAACAGCACATGCATACCCGTAGGCACTTACTCAGCTGTGAGCTTTCCTGGTGGATTTCTCTTCTTTCGGTGAAAATCTCTACATGTTTTGAGTTCCTCTAGTGGGTGTTAGCGAGATCACGAGTAAGGGGGAAGATGCACGTTTATGTGGAGTAAAGAGAATTTCCCTCATTATGCTTTCACTGTCTCTCCACATTCACGTTATCCCTTAATACCCAAAGCTCTGACCTTAACTTTAACCCTCAATACTTCAAAACCCATGTCTTAGTGCCTTTCTTTCTTTCTTTCTTTCTTTCTTTCTTTCTTTCTTTCTTTCTTTCTTTCTTTCTTTCTTTCTATATTCCTTTCTTTCTATATTCCTTTCTTCCTTCCTTTCTTCCTTCCTTTAATCCTTCCTTTCCCCTTTCCGCTTCTCCTCACGTCTCTGTTTTAGTGTCCATTAATAGTGCGGCCCTCAGAGAGGTGCTGTCTGCAGCACAAACCACTATTACAGGTGAAGAGGCAAAGTGATTTCCATGTAAATGGTGTCAGAATGTCATTTTCAAGTGAAGCTGCTCAGAAAATGAATTCCTGAAGACGACGGAGATTACCAAGGGGCAATGACACCTGGATTGCTTTCTCGCAGATTCCCCATGCAGCTCTCATATAATGGCCCGTCCATAAAAATAGCTTTGTTTGGCTTCCGGATTGTGTAGATGCTAAAGTGTCACTCAGCTCAACTAAGAAAAAAAGACTCAAACATTACCATATAAATGAATGCTAATACACTCTTTGGCCATTTCTTTCATATGAAGAAATCCAAATTAAACTTGATGTGTGTCTATGTGAGAGTAATGTAACTGAAGGACTTTGTTTTCTCACCGGTTGTCAGTATGGTCAAAGTGTAATGATCGGGAGGGTGAAGGGTGTCCAGGATAAATGAAGCATATTGAGACATATTGTCCTCTGAGCAGGTCATCAGTCGATATGACAGGTTCATTATGGAGATAAAGAAGATGTTACACCGAATAATGGAAAAGGTCAAAGAGGCCAAGGTCACGCATCAACACGTTTTATCCAACACAGTTTAACCCAAAATTCTTGTTAATATCAGTGCTGCTCTGAGTTTTGAAAGGTAATACCGACATTTTTAATGAAATTCAGAGTATATTTGGATTACTTAAATTAAATACCCTTTTCTTCCACTTCAAAACTGTTTGAAATGTTTGATTATCAAGGTAATTGGTGTATGGGGTGGATATGCACTGCCTCTTGTTCATATATCACCCCTAACTAATCATTCATACTGAGGGATGATAAAAATCATCGGCCCTGCAGTGATTAAAGCCACTTAACCAGGCTAGACAGAACAGGTTAAATAAATGATATTGGATGTTTAAGTGTAAAAGAGCTGTTAGCTCTTAAGATTTAAACTCACACTCCAACCAAAAATTTGATTGGGTGCAAGATACCCTGTATTTTCAGAATAAAATATATCTTTATCTATAGTAGATTCTTTTGAATTTAATTTTTTGACATGCAATACAGGGTTTTACATTGAGAGTAAAAGATTCAGTTAATCTCTGCAGCTGACTGATTATACAGCAAATTTGAAATCCAGATTTTCATTTGCTGGAATATGACAAGTTGGAGGGACAAAATTAAAGGGGAAAAAAATTAAATGGGGACATCTTTTAATATATATTCTGCTGAATTGGTATTTTTCATATGTAGAACAAACCATGCAAGAGTGTGACACAAACTCAGAACAATTTGGGTGAAAGTTCGCCTGGTGTTTGCCTACATTCCATGAGATACTTGCTCGGAATCTGCACAAACCAAATGATTGTGATGCCTTGCAACATACGCCTCAGCGCCGTGCAACTGCCAAACTAATGTGAGACAATTGGGAGTCCTTGACCACACAAATACGAGTTCTCTAACAAGTCCAGCCATCATGATTTCATCAGACTTCAAGCAAAGTGGATCTCATGAAAGAGACGTCTGCTGGATGAAGACCAGACCTTGCTGTTTTTAATTCATTAAACTCAATTAGAAAGCACTCCAGCCATGCTTGGCAATTATGAAAATAATTTGTCGAAAATTAAATGTGCAACATTTTCGATTGAACATGTTTGCAAGACTCATGCAAGGATGTTAAAATACCTGCAAATATTTTGAGAAATTTGGAAAAATCTGGTCAATTATGTCAATTTGTTGTAACACAGTGAGATAAATGTTAATGAATTGTGTGGATCCAACAGCACCGGAGAATATGGATCAAACTAGGTGTGTTTTGCTCACATGTATAGCCTATAGAAAAAGTACATTAATGCTTTTTCTTTTTGAAAATTTAGTGAGCAAATCACAACACTTACTGTCATATTTTCAAAAGGCTATTAATTTTCAGACAATCAAACATTGTTGTCTCTTAAATCTGATCCCACAATTAGTGCACCGTGTAGTTATTTTCTGTCCCATGTATTCCAATAAAACATGTTAATATTGATTATTTCCTCTGCTATGAGTTTCCTATTTAAAAAAAAAAAGAATTGTGGATCCTACATGTTTTTATAAAAATGTTGATTTCCCCTATCTTGATTTAATGCATAGGTGGTATTTATGTGAATATTTTCCGCAAAATGTCACTGAAACAAATGTTTAATCCACACGGAATCACCCAAACAGATAACTTCTCAGTTTTACTGATTTTGAAGCAACAGAGTCAATAGCTTAGAATAAACAATACATATCCTGCATACCCCAAATACTAAACTATAAAGCCCATATATTTCTTTTTTTTTAACGATTGTCTTATATATGCTTGCTATTGCTTTAACTTGCCCAGGTTCAAACCACAAGTGACTTGGTCGTTCTAATCAGTGGGGGGACATTGTTGGTGGAGGAGGCCACGCTTCCTCTTGAGATGGTTATCTTTCTACAGCCACACTCACAAGTCCGCTCCTGTCAGCATGATCGATGGCCATGATATTGACTTGAGGTTAATTCCGAACCGCACTGCTGAGTTAGATAAAGGATCTCGATAAGAGAGCTGATGATAAGAGTGGAGTTGAAAAGAAAATTGTTTTGGGCCACATGCAACAATGCCCCATCCATTGTGGCACCAGACTGTATGGATGCGGGATCAGATTCTATACAGGTCACGGGAATTTATATTTAAGGTACAAATCCCAAACCCTGGTTCAGTATTATGCACTTAAAGTAAAATCCATCAACCTCCAGATATGTGCCTGAGACTGCTTTATATTGCACAGGTAGTTGCCTTTCACACATTCAAAGTGAGGAATTACTATTTGAGCCTGCAGATGAAGATGCTTTAACGTCACATGCATTTGTAGATAGAGAAATTTCCTTTGCTATTCTATTTGGCTGCACTGAATTTAACACAAAATGATAGCTGGACAAAGTGACTGCGTCTTTTCCTGATTTACGTAATCACCTGAGCTCATCAGCCTGCTGCATGGCCTGCTGCATTGAGTAAATAGCTGCTGAGCAACGTTACGGATCAATTCTGCATTTGTTACAAGCTTCATTACACACAAGAAGATGCATTCATCAGTCTTGGAGGACATTGTTTTCAATAAAATAAAACAAAATCAATTATAGTTGGAACACGGTGCTCTAAACAAAGGTAAATGTGGCATTACACAAAGAAAAACACAGGGAGCTACTGTAGTAAAAGGAAGTATTTCACAGATATGCAAGTCAGGTGGACTCAAAATTGTAAAAAAAAAAAAAATCTGTTAGTTTAAAGGTGTTTGCCTTTGCTATCTCTATGATGAATAGGTTTTTTTTTCGTGCCTTCTGGCCTGTGCATGCTAAGGTTCCAGCACCCCCACCACCTGAATAGGAATGAGCAAGAAGAAAAAAAAATAAATGGGTGAAAAGCATTTCAATTTCACTCACTGAAAAGAGAGAAAGCGAGAGAGAGAGAGAGGGGGAGAGAGGGGGAAAGAGAGAGCGAGAGAGAGATAGGCAGGCTGGTTTGTGCTGCAGGTAAACGTGGACCCTGTGGGATACTTTTCTGCAGATTGTGAACCACAATGCAAGGTTTCCCCTTATTGCAACAACGCACTGTGCTCCTCTCGCCAGTGCTGCAGGTGTCTCAAGCTGCAATGCTCCATTTGGAATGCCTTCAGAAATATACAGTTAATATGGCTGTGCAATAAACTCCACACTGTGCCAAATCTGGATAACAGGGGGCATTTTGAATTACTATACATGCAGTTAATAAATCCAACGTGTGAGTAATGTTACAGCACTTATTCATATACATTGACATTTTCTGATTGTGGATTCCTACGCTGGTTTCACTGAATCTATTCAGGGTAACATGACTTTAAAAAAAAAAAAAAAAAGGGCAAAACATATTTTTGTGTTAAAAAAAATACATCTGTTGAATGCTATTTAATTATTGAATAGTGACTTATGTTGTTGTCCTTGAGTATGTGAGAGGTGTCAGCCTTAATCTGCAACAGTAAACCATCAGAGTGTAGCCTTAGGACCCTGAGGATATTGGACCTAGGTTGCTGCAGAGGTGGGTTTGTGATTTGTATGCACCCCATCTGATAGCGTCTCCTGGATCACAGATGGATTATTTAGGCTCTTCCTCTGGCGTAGGCTTGTTCTTTTGACAGCCCTCCTTCTTTGGTTGCTTTTTTTTTTCTTTCCCAAACAGCTTTACAATGTATTTGTTTTTTCTTTCTCTTCTTCATTTCATTGTTGGACACATGGATGTCTCCCAAACACAAGAATGAAGAGATTTAGATGCGCCAGAGGAGATGGAACAGTGACAGTGGAGGAATAAGCCGGAGGGGTAAGTTGTGAAGTTGTACTCTTTTTGTATCACAGAGACTGGAGTAGTCATTTCAGGGTGCATGCATTTTGGCACAGATGGCTTCAGAGAGAATTGAATCCAGTTTTCCCTGCACATGTGCTGTGGTGTTGAAAGTTATTTGTGGGTATTATAGATGGAATTATATGTACACCTGATTGCTTTTAACTTCTTTTGATGTTTTTTATATGTACCTTGCTTGAAATAATGGGATTTGCTTCAATGGAAGTCTTCCACAGTTTGCAGTGTTGCTTAAGTTAAATGTTTTATGAACCATAACTTTGCACTTTTGCTGTTAAGTTCTTCAGTGTGAAGACCTCAACCAGTTACATCGCTGAGTGTTAACAACAACGTGAGAGGAAAATCATCAGCATTTCACAAATTGTAGAACAAGGCAGGAAATTACTTTAAAATCTTTCCAATAATTGCTTTTCAACAAACTCAAGGTCTGCTCTTCTTTGTCTTTGGTGTCTCTTTTTGTGCTCGAGCTTCTATTTCTGCAAATCCTCCAGTGCCTTTGAAACCCCTGAATGGATTAGGCTGTGAATAATATGAGTAACTGTTGCTTGAACCACATTCAAACGCATCTGATGGGGTTTTACACAGTTTGGTGGCTTCTGTTCATTTGCTATGTTACTGACTAGAAAATATACAGTATGGTGCCATAATCAGTGCATTAACATTAAGATATGTGATGTTTGTTTAATGAGCTCTTGTAATAATTCAACGAAAGGCAAAACTGTCAAATTAAAATCTCCATATTTCCATGTTGGGAAATATGGAGATTGTGACCTTGACTGGCTTCTCTGACCACAGGAAGAAAAGCAGTCAAGATGTATTATGAACATCTTATAACCCACAGCACTTGCCATTCAGTGGATTTTATTATTATTCTTGTTATTATTATGTTCTTGAGCACATACTTTCTACTGACGCAAGACTAGTATTTTAGTCATTATTATCTCCATCTTGTTTGTTTAATAATTACCATCCATACATGCATCTTCTATTTTATTCACTGAAGGGTTGCAGCATGCTGGAGCTGATCCCAGCTGGGTGAAGGCAGGGTACTTCTTGAACTGGTCACCAGTTGATAGTGGCTAATATAAGACAACTATGTACCTCGCTCTCATTCAATGAAGTGTAAGTTCAAAGCTACAGGGTTTCGATTTACTTCAAGCCGTGAAGGATTTTCCAAATTGAGACTAGATATACTGTGACAAAGAGCGTTTGGCTCAATAAAGACTGTTTATCTTGAATCCTGTACGTGGTTGTGCGGTTTATTCATGACACAATGCAAGTCATTCTGTGAGCATTGCAAAATAATTTCATGTGTTCTAGAAAGTGCATTTTGAAGTACATCCAGAGATATATAGAGAGTAGTCAGAATTACTGCAACTAAAGCTCGATCTTCAGGAGGCGTGTCAAACTTATGGCTCAACCATGCAAAGAATAAAGATTCCAAGTCAAATAAATGTCTCTATGAGATTGCACTGTTTAAAAGGCAGTATAACACAACACTAATACTGACAAGCTGAGCTGAGCATGCCAGCTACAGTAGCTATCTCTTACAGGTAGCCATATTGTGAAAGTGAACTTGCAAAAACGATGTGCTCTGGAAACCAGGAGGCTTTTACCAACATTAACATTTAGAAAGATACAAATGCAGACACAATTGTGAAGCTGGAGTACAAGCTGCACATGGAAGACATGTTTTTGGGAATTCTGACTGTATACTGCACCATAAGCATAATGTTAACATTGCTTTTATTCTTTCTAAGTATTTCAGGTTGTTCAGGGTTTCTGCAAACACAATTCACTTAAATGTATTGCGATCATTTTTAGCTTATTTTTTTTATGTTATCCTTTTACTGGTTCAGTACACTCAGGATCAAATTTGGTTGTATATGACCCGTGTAAAATGAATTCGACACTGCTGGCTTGTGGTCTCGATCCAAACATATTACAGTCATTCATCCCTCGCTCGCTCTCTCATTCTCTGTTCCACAATGCCTACTGAGGTGACTATGACTTGTTACTGTGAACCCTGACAGGGCTCCAGACATCTCCTCTCATACTTTTAATATCCTCTGTCTTGCTCTGATAGCTCCCCTAATGCATCGTGGTGGCAGTGATGAAAGCCTGTGTTTGTCCCCGCCATCCATTCCCCCAAAAAGACAGAGCCATGTGTCAGTGATAACTGCCAGATGTTGACAAGAACTCCTCACAACTCCTCAGTCTCCCTCCATGAAAAGACAGTGCGCCTTAATGTAAAAATGTGTGATGTATGACTACCCGGCTGACAGTTATGTATGCATGTGGGCTGTGTGTTGAGTTTATATCAAATCGCTGAGTCTGTCTGTCTCGGTAGTGGGAGTCTCCTGCTTCCCACACCTCCGACTGTGCCCTTGATTTAGTCTCCAAGTTTGTCAGTGAATCGTACTTCCTGGTGATGATGCGCCACAGAGAAGCTGAATAACCACCACATCACTGCATGGACATGCATATAGATTGACAGGAAATATGTCCATGTGGAAACACGAGGCCCATGAAAAATCAGTAGATTCATTTACAGCCCTATAATTCAATTGTATACTACAAGAATTTAATAATCCCACATACAAAATACTTAAATGTAATATTTATGCAAATGCTACAGGTGCATTGAAATATGTCTATTTTCCTTTGCAATTTGTGTCTACATTCAATGTGCTTTGAGGAATATTTACCATGTCGTATCTTCCCTGCACCCTTTGACATGCACACCTGGTAACATATTGCATTGCACATGCCTGTCTCTATGAGTGCTTGGGATTACATTTAAGAGGGTGAAAAACAAGGCGGGGGGGTGTCTGTGCCTTATGTGTTGAGGGTGCTAGAGCCGATTCTGTTCACGCTCCAGTACTCTCTACAGTATGTGATCTGTCTGCTGTGGAATAGGGGGGAGTTGGGGGTCTACCTTATTGACAATATGTTAGATGGCAAAGCATGATTATTCCCTGGTAGACAGAAGAAGGAATTGGGGACATCAGCAGCACCCTTTTGAAGTGCAGACTCTGTGGAGACGAGGCTCGCGCATATACATTTGTCATACCTCTCAGCAAAGACAACTTTGTAAGTGTTGTGTGTGTGTGTGTGTGTGTGTGTGTGTGCGTGTGTGTGTGTTTATGAGAAAAGCCCCTATATGACAACATCAAGATGCACCCACAAGTTTTAATATGATCATGAGTTGGCAGAACCAAGACGAATAAATCTGCTGAAATATTGAAGAGCACAATACACATAATGATACCATTCACATAGGCCGACGCTGACCTGGTTTTCTTTGTTTTCAGTAGACGCACCCCGTCTTATTCTTTTCCTTTAAGCTTTAACCATAGATTTTCTGATGCAAAGATGTTTCCACAGGAGTTGTCGGCATATTATGCATACCCATATATGCTTATTCTGTTTGACTCACATGGGGTTTTTTTTCTCTTTATTTTCAGTGGCATATTTTGAAATTACATTTTGGATTCATTATGCTGTGGCCCGTCTTGCATCCACTTCCTGTCTTTCCCCATTTTGTGTTCGCCAAAAGATATTCTTGATAAAAACCAAACCGCACAATGTTATTATTACCACGCGCATTTATTATGGGAGAAGGTGCAAAATACAATTTTCTTCACCCATTATGTGAGCAATATCTTCATGTGTCTGTAACAGCACATTTCAATATGAATGTTATTCTTATTGAATATTATATTACCACGGGACATTATTGTTTCTGCCTTAGTTTTGAAGCATCAGCAAATTTTTGCAAGATGTCATGCACACTGTAAAAACTGTATTACTCTGCCTCCAATACAACAGCATATCAATGTATATGTATACGTATATGTATATGTATATGTATATTCTAAAGTGCTCAAAATAATAGGTGTTTTTTTTTTTCTTTGTCACCAGATTTACAGATTTCTGCACCGTATCTTAGCTTGCTAACTTTTTCAAATTTGCATTGAAAGATTGAGAGTTTGCACATTACTGTTTGGATTTAATATAATACAATAATATTAATAATACATGGAATGTATATAATGGATTTTAAGGAACTCAAAGAGGCTTCTAAAAATAGGAAAATAGATAAAAGACTAAAATCGAAGATGATTAGAAGAAAAAAAATGCTATAAAGCAGTGGAGAAGTGGGTTTTGAATTATTTCTAAGAAAGTAGAGAGTCAAGGGGAGTCGCGGATGCCTTCTGGCAGTGAGTTCCATGGGGAGGTTTTAGCAATGCGAAAGAGCATTTTTTCACCAGGATTTGTGCTTCGGCCGAGTGGTTGGGGGGGCAGGAAGAGGAGTGTGTATGATCGGTTGAGGAATTTCAACAGGTCAGATGGGGCTCGGTTGGATTTTGTGGTGGATTGAGTCTGGAGTGCGCCAGTGGCTGAGAAGTTGATCATCGGGTTTCTGGATGAACTTATTGAGAGTTTTTGTTGGTGAGCCATAGAGGAGGCCGCTGCTGTAATCCATACAGGAGTTGATGAAGGGGTGGATGTGGGTCTCTGCAGCTGTGGAGGACAGAAATGGGCAGAAGACAGTGCATAAAAAGGTAAACAATGACTGTTCTTGTGATGTATTTGATGAACTAGTCAGAGGAAAGGGGTTTGTTTGGTCAAAGATGATGCTAAGACATGAGGAAAGGTGGGATCTGTCCAGCCATCAGTGTTAACAGTGAAGTTTTGGTGGATTTTGGTCCAGTGATGATAAGTCCACATTTGTCGCAGTTTGGCTTCAGGAAGTTTGTTTGAAGCCAGGATTTTATTTCATTGCAGTTTGACAGGGTTGAGTGGGTGGCAGTAGAGATTTGTCTTGTTCCAGATAAGGAGCTGAATATCAAGGAAGGAGTGGAACCGGAGACCATGACGGGGGATTATGTGACCAAAGGGGGAATCGGTACAGAATGAGGCGAAGGGGGCAGAGAACTGAACCTTGGGGAACACCTTGAGAGAGGAGAGCAGTTTGGGGATTTGCAGTCGTTGATGGGGATGAGCTGCAGCCTGTGGCAGAGAAATGATTTGAACCAGTGACGCTGAAGAGAGTTTCAAGTTGAGTGAGAATGATGAATGGCTGATGGTGTCAATGGAAGCACTGAGATTGAGGAAGGTGAGGAGGAGGTTGGTGGTGATTGTGACGGGGACCATTTTGGTAGTATGATTTCAATCGTAATCCCGATTGAAATGTTTCATACACATAATTAGTAGACAAGTGGTCATTCAGTCGGGAGGCTGCTCTGAACGTAAAGGGTATGTTGGAGATCGGTCTGAAACTGCTGGGTGTCAGGGTTGGGGCAAACTGGGAAATGGAAAATGTGGTGGAGTTGGTCGTCCAATAACCGGAGGGTTGGCGGTTAGAATCCCACTCTATCAAACAGTCATTGTCGTTGTGTCCTTGGACAAGGCACTTTACCCACATTGCCTCGTATGAATGGTGCATGAATGTTGGTGGTGGTCGAATGGGCCGTTGGCGCAAAATGGCAGCCACGCCTCTGTCAGCAGCCCCAAGGACAGCTGTGGCTACAACGTAGTTTACCATCACTGGTGGGACTGGTGTGAATGAATAATGGTCTCTGTACACGCTTTTCAGTCAGCTTGAAAAAAGCACTATATACAGTATATCCAAGCATTTATTATTATTATTAAAATGGAGGGAAGAAGGTTGATTTTAGTAATTGGATGGATGGATGGCTGGATGGATGGATGGATGGATGGATGGATGGATGGATGGATGGACGGATGGATGGACGGACGGACGGATGGATGGATGGATGGATGGATGGACGGACAGACGGATGAATGTCTGACAAGCAAATGGAGTTAAAGGACCTGAGGATATGACTTTAGTGGCATTCGGGCTACAGAATTGAAAAAGTGAAACCCTGTTTTTTTCTTACGTTTTTCAAGCAAAAACAAGAAAACGCAAGCAGCTATTAAACAAAAGAGTGCAAAAGATGCTGAAGAACATTTTTTGTGGGTTTTGAGCCAAAATAACTTCCACAACTAGTGAGAAAAAAGAAATATAAGAGCTCTGAAAGCTAATCTAAAAAGACATACGTCTTTCAAATTGGAAGTATCTAACTACTACAAGAACAATGGAGTTTTTTTTTTTTTTTTTTTTTCTAAAGTATCTTTAAAGTTGTCAACACCTCACAATATCAAAAACACCACAAATTCTAGCATACAACCCGTAAATGACAACTTGATTGTTTACGAGATCTGAGATATAATTGTTTATTAATTGACTGACAAGGTTTTAAATTTAACCACAAAACTTAGCTATTAATGGTCTTTAACAGCTTGCATCTGAAGAACCGTTACAAAAATATATATAAATAATCCCATTAAGGCACATATTTTGGTAAAATAATAAAAACAAACAATAAACAGTGCATGTGCAAAGCTTATTACTATTTTTATACGAAGAAAGTATTATCTCTTCATCGCTATGTGGACCAAACTTTTTGCCGAAGGTCTGGCACATTTACATGCTTGGCTGTGGGTGTGCATTACTCAGAACAATTAAATTGCTTCATGAAGTCGGTGGCCACAGGGTGCCAAGACATCCCGGGAATCTGGCTGTCCATCAGACAGCCGGGACGAGTTGCAAAGCTGTTTGTAACACAGATGGCTGATCAGTAGAACTGACTTCCTTTTTTTTTTTTTTTTTTTCTTGCTTGGCGCTGTCATCGTGTCTCATCACCATACTCGCTTGAGAGCAAGAGAGTGTTTTATGTTGTGATCGAGTGTGTGAAGATGCTCATTTGTTTGGGGCTGTTTAGGATGGGTCGTGCAGCAGGTAAATGTGAGCATGTCTGCGTGGTGTTCGCCTTGGATTATACATGAGCACATGAAATTTTGATGGAGCAATTGAATACAAAGCAGGCACATGCACAGTTTGTTTTAAAATGTGGATGCTCACCCTGGGATATGACAGCAAGAGACACACTGAAACCGTCGCCATCAGCATTCCTCTACAAAGTGTGGCTTGGATCGTACTGAAAGAGACCCCGAGTTTGGCTATGTGTTGACAAGGGTGTCAGAGGGAAGTCCATCTGTCTGCCTCTTTTCTTTATAGTGGATTTTCACATATAAAGATGCCTGTACATGGTTGCCAAGGAGATAGACAGTGGACAATGAGGAAGAGTGATGCCACTCAGAGAGAAAAAAAAAACCACACAACTTTATTTTGTTCTTTATTTTCTTGGGATTTAACATTAAAGACAAAATCCATGTATGAAACGTAAAAAAAAAGTGTAGCATCTTGCGACATTGTTATAACAAATTTTTTGACATTTTTCCCTTGTCTCTGTGTCCCAGATTTATTAGGACCTTCTGCAGGCACACAGGGTCATTTGGGACGATGCTGGCTATTCATCTATTGTTTCTCATCAGCCTGCTCTGTGTCAGCCAGCTGCTGCAGGGCCAGGGCATGGACATTTCAGCAGGTGAGCGTCTCTTTGTGCTGCTGGGGATAAATTAACAAAAAGCAATACGGTCTGGCTCGCAAAACCTCAGCACATTATCCTGGATGTAGTAATGCTGTCCTCTTGTGGCTGAAGAGGTGAAGACATATGTTTTAGAGCAGAGCATGCAGAGGTATGCTGAGGAGGAATGGTCACTTTATCTTTTTAACCTAGGGAAGAGTGAACTGCAGACTATGTTTTAAAACATAATATCACATTCTGGTTTGCATGTCCTTTTTTTTTCTATTAAATCGGTAATAAAAGACACTTGAATTTGCAGTAATTTTACATTGTAATATAATTTTTTTACTTGATGAATAAAACAAATATAAAATCAATGGATCATCAGATCAGTGCATATAAATATACAAGAATACAATTTCAACAATATACCAGGGGCTAAACTTACAAGATGGACACTATATAAAAGAGGGTGAGGAGAGGGGGGGCCAACATGGAAATTACAGAAGATAACTGACTTAACATATGTAAGATACATTAAACAACCACTAGTTCACAGATCTGGAGGGAGTTCTCCTGGAAGAACCTGGTACACTTCTTTATTACACCAAAGTTGAAAAGTCAAGAGTTAAATCGACCGCAAAAAATGTTAGAGGGAATGTGGAGAATTTGATGTCGATCAGTCACAAATGGACAGTAAATAGAAAAATAATGGACTGAATACGAGTCTCAAAATGGCACAAGGACTAATTAATGAATCTAAATGCAATGCAGACACCGAAGTAATGTACATGTTTTTGTTTTTGTGTTTTTCTTAGAGCATTTCGTGCATTTGCATTTATAGATAATATCATCAGAGCTTCCTCTCCAATGTGACAGTCTTGATAAATGGTACACAAGATCTCTGTTCTGATATTATTAACATGCTGCATCTCTGGACTACAGAGCACATGCACCCTTAACATGGCGTATGAATGAAGTTTTTACATTACTGATTTATGGATAAATGTCATTTCATAATGCTTACCAGAAATAATTTTACATCCTAGACCTTTAAGGTTCTGCTTTTTCTACTTTTATTCCAATATCATGTTGGCACCTTGTAGTGGTGCGTGACAATAATGTTTCCAGCATAATTTGTGCAAAGACTGTGTAAATGATGCTTAAATCAGTCAAAATGCAATGATTGGTGCAAACCAGCTTTCAGTTTATCTGACCATTTTCAGTACGTTCTCAATAGTGTTCATATTATAATAATCCAGTAAAAGGTTTATTGTGACTGAGCCAAACTTCCATCAGCAGTTTGTACTTTCAAATGCATGTTGCATTAGATTTAGCTTCTGCTTACAAAGATGAGTGGATATTCCTCTAGTGACACTATTTACCTTCCTCTGACTGCATGATTAAATTTAATTACACTTTGGAAAATGTGCTTTCAGAGCAAAAATGTATGCATTTAGTGGCAAGGGAAATATCTCTCTAATAAATGTGTCTTTAAATATAACTTGATGACTCATCACTTGAGCATAATTCAGTGGGTTTTTTCCCCCCCACATTGTTCAAAAAAAAAATACTGTGTTGGAGTTTGGAGCAATTATATAGCAATTACACTGAGAGTTGGGTTATAACAAAATGCAATAGTGTTTGCAGTCATCCTTCAACGTTTTCTGCTGATTCATTTGCTTTGCTCATGATTAAACTTTGGTCAGAATAAGGTGAATTAACATACTGATCTCGTGTTTATACACAAACAGATGCAGATAAACTCAGAGGAAGTCGTGAGGCCATCACCCCGCCACCTGAATCCGATCTAGACCATGAGCAAGACAACAGCCTCGGATACAAAGGTATGGTTCATGAATACTAGATAGGATACATTAATGGTTCATGTCACACATCATCATGGTGCTTACTATAAAGATGTGATTCCCAACCAGGGGGGCCCGATCAGCACCGGGGGTCCCAAGGCCCTCTTGATTTTGAGGGCGCCACTGCTATTGTGTACAGGAGTGGATTACAAAGTGTGGGAGAATCACTTAGGGAGCTTCAATCAAAAGTTTAGTTTTAAATAAATAAGAAATGTCTGATAAGTTGTCATTTGCCAATGTCATTCTCAAGGTATAACGCCATAGCTTATTATATTACATATGCCATTATTTACATTTCTCTTCATTACTTTCACAATAAATTCTGTTCTAAAAACAAATGTTCTAATCTGTTATCTTTTATTTTTTTTAAATTGTGTTATCATCAACTTATTCTTTTTATCGTGTAAATGAAACGTATAGTGGAAAAACATCCCTTATACCCCCAGATTTTTTCTATCACTGCCTCCATTAACACTCTATTGTGTCGCAAAGCAAAGACCAATCCCGCATTTACAAAGACCACAAAGTGGAGAACAGAATACCTATTTATTTGTCAGTATCATTACACAAATAGATATTTTTTTCCACTTTTGTTTCAGCCTGTAAGCTGTCGATGTTTTTCCTTGATGCTTGTTTTCTTTCGACTGTTTTTGAAGTGTAAAATGGGCCTTGTCAAATCCAGGTCAGTAAATTGATGCTTCAAATTGTGCTGATTCCGAGTGTGTCCTTCGAGAGACACAATCTGGAGCCCATTTCCAGGAAGAATGCTGTGCTTCCTTTTGCTGACAAAGACTCTAATACCACTTAATGCCAGTTCAGCAGCTGGAGAGTGCAAGTGTCCAAAGCCAGCAAAGATCAATCCCCTCTTCCCTTGCCCTGACATTTTGCGGGAAGGGCTCTGACTTTGGGTTGTCCGTTTCCTTGGATGATGACAAATATCTGACTTACTGTATATAGATATGCTGCACAATCCTATCAGAAAATATGAGCACATTTGCTAAACACAGGGAGCAGAAAATGAAATCATGATTTGAGGTTTAACTCTTTCTACTCAATGACATACATGGGAATTTCATTTTTTGAACACTGTGGTGTTGGCAAATGTTACTTCAGGAGGGGTTGCATGTTTTTTTTGTTACTTTTTAGAGTAAATCTTAACAAAACTAGATCTCCTTTTATGTGATAATAACAATATGTTAGAAAGTGTTAAATGGACCAAAATTGGACATAAAGTTTTCTCTAAAGGAGATAAAAGAGTCACGGGGAGTTTTAAAAAGATGTGACAACCCATTTGCCAAACACTGATTTGATTTGTGCCTCTGAAAAACAAAATGACAGAAAAGAAACAATGGAATCACGACACTGCCACCTATTTTATGTGCACAGTATGATCACTTCCCATATTCGTTCATGGTTTGTTTTACCTATTCTTAAGATTTGGTGCATTGATTCAGATGGGGTTTTTTCCAAAACAAAAGGGAGAAAATACTGTTTTTCAATTTTAATGAAAATTGTAAAGCAGGACCATTAAGCATTTTCAATATTTCTTTTCAATTTTTTTTTAAATCTTACGCAATCATTTCATAACTCACATATATGTATTCATGTTTTCCATGATTACTTCTCGAGAAACAGCAAAAAAAAGTTTGCATTTCTGCAAAGCTGGACTGATAAAGGGTTAAGTGGAGCTTCTACTGGATTCCATTTGATGTATTTCATGTGGCAATAATGGTTGAAAGTGGGATTGTTGATCTGTCTGTCTCCCCTCTCAAGATAAGAAGCCTTTTTTTTTGTCATTTTTATAATCACTGTGGCTCAGTGGGGGGGGGGGGGGGGGGGGGGGGGGGGTGGGGTGGGTGAAAAAAAAAAAGATGACAGTGAGATTGTGTGAAGTTGAAAGCATGTCCAAGTCTTAGCGGCTGATAAGACCATCCACCCGTGTGCCTGCCGGTTTTTGCCAATTTGGAGGCAGACCGAGGAAAGCAGAAGGAACGGCTCTTGCATCAGCTTCTCTGACCGTGTTGGGAAAGGTGAAGGCACCGTCTCTCATGTTGCTTCAGTGCTTTGTGTGACCCCCGAGCAACTGTGGTGATATGCCGCGAGGCACTAACAAACAAGCAGTGATATAAACAAGAAATGGAAACAGGCAAAGAGCTGTCAGCTGCAGAGGGAGGGAGCCGGGAAACAGCCTGGAAAATAGAAGCCAGATTGGGGAAAAAAATAATGTGAAAGGAGCTGCTAATGGTAGTAATCCGTCAGACACACTGCTATCGACTGATTCACAGCTCGTACACTCTGCTTTCACCACATTCTGAGTATTTCAGGTATTTAAAACCTGTCTGTACTTCCCTTGGACACAAACGTAAACAGTGACTAATAGGAGACCCACCAAGGCCAAGATTTTTTCTCTGAGGAGATTCCAAATGATTTATTTTTTCTTAAATATTTTTGGGATTTTGGCTTTGTGCTTTTTGGAGATATTTCCCTCCTTGGCCGAGGACCAAGTGCATAGCTGCTCTGGAGAGAAATATATAAATAAAAAATAATAGGTCCCAATGCCTGGCACTCTCTCCTTGAAATCCTTGCCATTTTCTGAGCTGTGTTGCTATGAAGGCGTGCATGTCTTTGTGTCATTTTTCACCATCTGTTACTGGAAATGTCATTGCTGCAGAGGGTGGATTGTGGAATACATGACAGAATGCACATACTGCATTTAGCTGGGTACACTGCACCTGTTGTTATGTTGACGCCACACATGCATAAAGCAAAAGCTCCTGCTGACAAGACCCATGCTTCATTTTTAGTCCTTGTATAATGACAGCCACTACTATTAATGCTGTTGAATAATAATTATAATAATACTACAAAACCATATGTTCTCATAAAATATTACATCTCTTTATCATAACGCATATCATAACACAAGTTTGATGCATAAGAAGCAGGATTACGGGAAATGTCTACAAAACTCGGTCAGAGCATTTTTCAACCTGAACTTCTGACGGGGGATTCCCGGTCTGCAATTGTCATCATTTATCAAAAAATGTTCCAAGGAACGCAAACGAGGTGAACCAACAGCGTCATGGGTGGCCAAGGCTCATTGATGCATATAGGGAGTGATGGTGGTCCAACAGAACAAATGTCCTCCTGTAGCTCAAACTGATGCAGATGAGGGTTCAGACTGCGTCCATCGCAATGCGATATTAGCCAGGTGGGTATAATGTTATAGCTGATCTGTGTATGGTACTGTGTCACTGCCAGTAAGTCCAACTGATACCACAAGTGCGTCGAACAGAGACAACCAAACACACTCATTAACAACCAATTGAGAGACACCGCCTTGACTTGTGATCACGGCAGAAAACCACACATGTACAGGGAGAAGGTTCAAATCGCACATAGAAAAGGCCGCAAGCCTGGAATAAAACTGGGGATATTCAAAAGTCCTCACTGCTTCATGCAACATAATAACAATGTGGCAGGAGAATTAAAACTATGAAATAATGGAATGAGCAAGATATATGGGGCAGTCGTTGAAATATTTCAGTGCCATTGTGTTGCCGAGAACGAGATGAATTGGGGTATGCAGTGGGAACTGGAGAATGAGAAAAATGCATTCAGACAGAGAAGTGTGTTCTTGAGAAAAAAAATACAGAGCACATGTTTCATAAAGGCTGACAGGGGCTTGTGGTGAGACTGTAATTTCCCATATTTTACTGGTTGTTTACCAACTGTGAAGCCTCGTCTTAGAGAGCCGACTGCATTCAGCACAGCCACCAGTGATCCACAATGGGCAATTAAAGGATTTCAGAACAGAGAGCAGGGAGGGTGAGAGTAAGCGTTCTTCTGTCTGAATGTGACTTAAAAGAACAGAGCCATCATTTCTTCTTTTGTGGTGTGGTTGGGATGGCTGAGTCTGTTTAAATGCATAATTACTGTCTGTTTGCTTCTGTTAGTGATTTCAGTGGGCTTTGTGGAGAGATTTTCAAATACATGCTCGGTATTGTAGAAGTTTAGGCTCATGCTTAGTGTGTTTGTTTTGTGTCATGTGGCCTGCATGCTTAATCCACTGAGGCTTTACAGATCTCGCTGTGAGGTGATCGGACAGAGAACACAAAGTGATCTTTGACCTTAACCATTATTATGGGCTTGGTCCAAAAATACGAAATAAACAACAAAAAAAAAAAGGTTGTGATACGAGCCTTTTTACTTTTGAAGATCTCAAGCAGATAGTGCCAACTGGTGCCATATTTCAGATAAATTGTTCTTCGTAGAAGTGCTCGATTCATTTCTGCCTGTGGGAATGACATGTCTGTGGCATTTACAATGACTAAAGTTGCCCTTCTTTGATCTGGAACAGCGGTTCTCAACCTGGAATCCAGGAGCCATTTATGTGGTGCTACAGATGACAGGAGGGGCCAAAGTTTGGCCTATTCTAATTTTGAAATGAGTGCAGATGGAGAAAAATGCACATTTTTGATTACTGTTTATAGCGCATTGTTGTTTGCACGCATGTGTGTGTGGTTTCATTGCAAAAACAAATAGCACCACCCTTGAGAGGTCCCACATGAAAACTACATCATTTTCAGCATTTCTGCTGTTTCCCTGTAAATGGACATCGTTTTCAAAACATTGGCTTGTAACCTGAAACTTTGCTGAAACAAAAAGGCAAATACTATGGGTTTTCATTTGAAACAGTGCATAAATGTGATCTAAAGCTATACAAAATCAAACTATAATATACTTTCTTGAATGTAGAGTTTATTTCAGCTTTTTTTCCCCAATATCTTTTTTGTTCATTGACATGTGCAAATCAAATTTTCGCAGTCAGAGATCACTTGGTCCCGAACACCTCAGGTTGTGAAGACACAGATGAGGTCAGGAACATTGCACATGACAGTGTGCTGCAGCCCAACCACCAGCAGATGGAGTCCTGACCTGCTCAAAAAGACATATCGTTCTGAAGTTCTCTATTAAGAGGCATACTCTAACTCGAAAGTTCATATGATTTATCTTTATCAATTTAAAATGCATTTAATTTAGGTACGATACCATTGAGTTCGGGTGATTATTACCTCAACGTGACATAGTATACGGGGCATTACATTTCTAATGCACTTTAAAATATCATTTAATTTCCCAGTGGTAGGCAGGGAGGTCAGAGGGTGAGATCGTGATCGATTTTTGTCTGCAGAAGCACAATGCGGCTGCAGCAGCCCAGAGTGCATGGAGGCTCGCTTTTCTGGCTCATTAGGAACACAGTATATTTTGTGTGTGTGTGTGTGTGTGAGTGTGTGTGTGTGTGTGTGTGTGTGTGTGTGTGTGTGTGTGTGTGTGTGTGTGTGTGTGTGTGTGTGTGTGTGTGTGTGTGTGTGTGTGTGTGTGTGTGTGTGTAAGTGTGTGTGTGCTGCATGAGCTTGTTCTTTTTGGTTTAGATAAGAATACAGTGCACGTCCCTCTTGATCGAGAGATTAAAATAGCATAAATCATTCATCAAGGTCATATTCGGTTTACTTTCAGCAACAGACGCACTTTTGAAATATTAAGTACATTTTAGTTGGGGGGGGGCTCTGCATTTCACAAAAGGCTCTTCATATCATAGAGGAGTCATGATAGACACTTAAAACAAAGGCTGCTGGCATTTATTTCACTTCACTTAGTGGAAATTCATATAGGGATGGGTTTTATATATTTAATCAATAGTTTGTGGTAACGTGATGGAATTGTCTTTTCTTAAAGAATGAGCTACAAGCACAGTCTTAGAGGAGCCAATCTCTCTGGCTGTGTCTTCGCATGCGGTTAAACGGTGCCTAACTCGCAGGAATCTCCTCTGCAAAACAGAAAAGCCTCTGACTGGGGAGGAAAACCAAGGCAGCTCTGTGCGCAAAGACGCACGGCGCCTCATCCAACCAGTGCCAGTCGCACCAAACCGGGGCAACGCAGCACATTTAAACCATTAAAGTGACTGCAAGTGGACGCTCCCCCTCCCTCCCGCCACCCTCCCTCTCTCCTTTCCTCCTTCTTCTCGATAATCGCTCTCTCTCTCTCTCTCGCTCTCTCTCTTTTTCGGGGAATCTTCCAAAGTGGAGCTCCCAGCGAATCACCGATGAATTCCGCGAAGTTAGCAGCGTTTGGAAGTGAGGAGTCCGGCGTGGGGTGCGGAGGAAAGCCGAGCGGCGTGGAGTGGATTACTTGTCGAGTATCCCGCGACCATGTCTCCGACTGACTCGAACTTTGGATCAGGCAGAAATTTACTCTGAACGCTATTATCCGAGTCCTGCCGAGGAGCGCAGGAACTCTCCTCCACCCTCCGAAGAAGTTGTAATTTAGATGACACAGACAGAAAACTAATTCTAACTGGATATCCAGCTTCCCAGCTGCTCTCAGAGATGCCTGTCGGTTTCGCAGGAATTTACTGTCTACTGGCATTGCTAAAGATTTGTTCAGGTATGAGTTTCATATTTCATTTGCATGTTAATGCCTATTAAAGGGCACGTTTTTTCTCTCTCCCCTTTTTCATAACTATAAAGGAATTGGCTGCACACGCAGAAAGAGAAGTTAGAAAGAAGTGAGAGAAGATGGAGAATTTTCTCATGTGAGGATATTGTGGTCACCTTTTCTCTGGAAGCAGCATGTATAGTTAGTCTGTGTCCCATGCAGCAATAAGTGTGACCTATCCATCTGCAGCCTACCCCCTTGTTGCATTTGCTAGTCCGTGATCAAATCAGCATTCATGGTTGTCTGAAAATGTATTTCTGAGTGTGTAAATTGTAAAAAAAAAAACTCTCCCAGCATGAGTCAATGCAGGGGGGAGTCATTTGAGCAGTTCTCACCTTCAGACAGTCTGAACAGAAAGACTGTACATAATATGCACTGCATGTGTTTAGTTTGGCACCTTCAGCATGTTGGGAAATCAGCCACAAACCATGGTAAAACATCATTCTTACTGAGAGAAATCAGAGACAGACACACAGGGTGGAAAAAAAAGAAAAGCTCTGGATTACACATGTTGATGGATTTCCACAGGGTGTTAAAGTGTTTTTGTTTTGGTGGATCGAGGTTAATTCTTTGAAAATTACCACGAGCTGATATAACACTGATATCGTGTGTGTGTGTGTGTGTGTGTGTGTGTGTGTGTGTGTGTGTGTGTGTGTGTGTGTGTGTGTGTGGTACATAAAAAAGTTTGGGACCACGTTGCAGAACAGCTTATGCGATAGAAAGCCTGAGATGGTTTGGGCATGTGCTGAGGATATATAGATAGTGGATGTATCGGACAAAGGATGTTGGGAATGGAGTTGCAAGGCGGGAGGAGAAGAGAAGGACATTAGAGGAGATTGATGAATAGAGTGAAGGAGGAGATGGTTGGTGTAACAGCAGACGACTAACCGAGATGGTGGCAGATGATCCTAATAGGTGACCCTTGAAAGGAGAAACCAAAAGATTAAGTTTCTTTTAATTGTTGTTTACAGTGGATTAGTGGACTATACTTGAAAATACCTACCTGTGTGTGCTAATATACGTTTCATCCTTAAGCCACAAAAATTACAATTGAAGACTCTGACACATTTCCTCGTGGCGTCAGTTGTGTTCACTCCATAAAACAAAGACAGCTGTCACTGACATTAGCAGAGGCCACAGGCTTAAAGAAACACTATGTTTTCTGTGCTAGTTCTGTCATAAGTGTCTGACATTGATCGATGGCATTATCTCCAGCGCGACTTCCTTCACTTGACAGCATTAGAAGGGATTTTTTTCTCTCCCAAAGTTCCTGCTCCAGTGACAGCTGAAATAACCTCACCTTGTACAGTACACATGTTCAGCTTTACTTTTGTATGTGACGCCACTCTTTAAAAATAACATTATGATAAGCATTAAGGACACTTTCCAAACCAAAGATAATGTGCTAAATGCGTTTCCAAGCCCTGCTGGCTTAAAGACAAAAAAAAAAAAACAAAAAAAAAACTGTACAGTGTTTGCACGTGGATATAAAACAGCACTTCATTCTCTTGAATGTCAGTAGCAACTTTAAAAAGGGTAACACACAAAGGCATGCCTGTCCACATCAAGAGCACAAATATGTGCATGACAATCATTTTCCAGTTTGTTGACTGTAAATTTCCAGACTGGCAAATTTGGTAACCACCACAGTCTAGAGCGTTTCAAGTATGTCCAAAGTGGTTTGAGAGCTACCGTCCTGTTCTCTGCTTTTTAACTATGTGTGAATATGCTAAATTGGACCGAAAATTGCCCACGTTCCCCATTGCATGCTGCAAACTGTCTGCACAAAGGAGAAAGTTGGATAAAACATTTAGCTTGTTTAGTTTTAGTTACTCTTGGACTTCCTTGAAGTAAATGTATTATGACGGTTATAGTACAAAGCTCTACTCTCTGTCTGACTCCATGCTTTGTCTCAGATATGGAGTTGTTAGAGGTGGAAAGGTGGGCAGTGCAAGGGGTCTTTTTCTTCAAGAACCCCCCCCCCCCCCCCCCCCCCGATAATGACTGTTCCTATTGTAGTGTTGTGGTCAGAAGCCTCCCTTTATAGCGAGAATGTCCTCTGTTCATGTCTGGGTTGGGCTTGGGAGCCTTTCTGGATGAGTTTGTATGTTCTACATGGTTATTTCAAATTACCCACGTGTGTGTGTGTGTCTGTCTGTGTTTGCCCTGTGATGGACTGATGACCTGTCCACGGTGTACCCTGCCTTCCTCTATAGTCAGCTGGTATTGTCTCCAGCACCCTGCTAATCTGGATAAAGTCGTATGAAAGATAAATGGATTCTAAATTTTTGGTGGAAACTATGTACTTTAATCAATATAGTATGCACAGTTATGCATTTGATAGTTATGGTCAGCAGAGGTTTATAGTGATATTTAGGTAGACCCCCCTCAACAAACATTAATGTTGTGAAGAGTCTGAAGCGTGTGTGTGTGTGTGTGTGTGCGTGGTACATAAAAAGTGTGTGTGTGTGAGAGAACATTATTATTTAACATTATCATTAACAGAGAATTAATTAAAACCAGAATGATTTGACTTGTTTCCCCACTGATTCTGCATTAAAAATAAATAGATTTTGGTCCATATTAAAAGTGTCTTCATGTTTTAGTGTTAACTGATTTTTATCATCGAACAAGAACTTGGAAGTCCCCTCAGTTGAGGGTTTAATCTCTTAATAATAATTCTGCCAATGGTAATTGGATGAAATGTAATAACCTAAATGATGGTCATTATAAGCGTGCTCTCGTGTTGGGGAAGGCTTTTCCCCCTACCACCTCACAGATCTTAATTATGCATCCCCAGAGTGACGCTGTGCTTTGGCTCGCCATTCGCCCTGCTTTATTGGATGGTCCACAAACACTTCCTCAAAAAAGAACAGCAGGAAAACAGAAGAACAGCCCATAATGTGATAAATCTGTGTTAGGATGGTCGTGCTTTGAATGTGAACGCCATATCGTCATAATAACTTCACCAGCTAAGCTAATAACTGAGCTAATTGCTTTAGCAATATGTAGCGGAGGTCCTCTGGGGCATATTTTACCTTTATAATCCCTCTCATCCATGTGTTATCTGTGGTGAGGTAAGTAGAAGAGGGGCTGGGAGACCGGCTCAGCGCAGCCTCATTCCATCAGTGGTGTGGTGCAGCAGCCCGGCAGGGATCGCTTTAAACTGACACGCCGGGTTGCTGCGTCGGACTGTGAGCTGCACACAGGTCAGAGGTCACATGTACTTACTCATGCTGCTTTAGTGACCAACACTCGTGGCTCTGAGAGGTCCACTGTTTAGACTCAAAACACTGGCGCGGCACTTGTTAACGAATGCCGGACCTGATGCTTGATTGGGGGGAAGCTGGCCCGCTGTGTCGTCCCCTAAGCTAACAAGACTCCCTGTAGTCTTTGTGATGGTGACAGTGATGAGCTGAGTCCCACTACTAATGAGGACTTCTTTGCCATGGATGATAGGACTGATAGGACATCGCCGTAGCCCGGCAAGAATTCCTTTTGTTTGTTGGATAAAATTGTCAAATTCTTTCCAGAGTGTCATAGAAATGAAGGAGTTAATAAGCTCCAGTAGGCATCTGTTCGGTTGGGAAGCATCACCATGGATGTTGTTTTTCCAATTTCTTCATACGCTTCAAAAAGATAGATGTTCTTGATCCACACTGACTGATAATGTTGAAAGCAATGTGGTTTTAAAGATAGATGCTGGATCATTTTTGCATGCATATGCTCAGGCACACCTTGTTTTTCAGCTTTGATGGACTTTAATTTTTTTTTTTAGCAATTTGTTTTTCCTTCCTGGGAATTCATCAGCACCGCTTTGAAGGTTATCTCTAGACTTTCCAGTCCACGACTGATTATGAACACCTTTAATCTCAGGTGATAGCTTTCATTGTCATTCAAAGCATCCACAAAGTCAGCCTGCGGAGAAATTAGGTCAGGCCAAATGAACGTTGTTTGACACAAGTGTTTGCTCATGAGAACTTCACCCACCAGGAACTGTCGGAGCAGAATAACTATCGCTCTACTCTCTCAAATCCCTGCAGATGTTGCCGGGATTGTTTGCCTCTGCCTGAATGTGCATAAATGCATATGTAATGGTGTCGGTGCACGCTTGTTTTTATTGTGCCGTATCAGATTGTCTGTTGAAAGTTGTGATTCATGATTGCTTCGCTTGTTTACTCGCTGGTTTCATGTAGCGCGGCGTTGCAGAGTGTGGTTGCTAATCTGGGGAAAGCGCAGCTACCGGGAGCTCTGGCAAGTGCCTCTGGGCCCGGAGCTCACAGGTCATCACACCTCCATACAGGCTCACATACGACTCTAAGGCACATGTGCACACACAGCTCCTCAATTTGAGGGGGATCGATCGCCTTCTGCCTGCCCTACGAAGGTAGCAGGTTCCTCGCCTGCAGCATCCACCCACACCTCCCCTTGTTGTTTCAGCCGTTTTCCGCTCTCATTTTTGGTGTGGCTTAGGTGTTCAGTCAGCAATTTCAGTTCTTTCAGGTGAATTATCAGGCTTTAACAAAGTGATGTCTTCATCTGATGCAACCCAAATACAAGCTTGAGACAAATACATTTTTGTTTGAAACACATGGTCAAAGGATGAAGCTAGATTTGATATACTGTTCACCATCCAGTTTGTTCTGTGTTTAGGCTTGACTGATTTCTGGTTAAATTATATTTCTTTCTTTTAATATTGTGTGCCTATTCCTGAAAATAGTTGCTGAAAAGACAAAAAAAAAAGTACTTTGGATTCTGAAGCTATAGCTGCTCTCATCTGGACAGTAGAACTTCCAGGCTCAGAAACTCCCTTGGGTTTGTGGTTTTCTCTGCTTTGTTTGTACTCTTTTGCCCAGCGTTTTCCTTTTCTGAGGCCAATGTCCACTTTTCTGTCTTTGCTGAGGCACTTTGGGATAATTCCTTCAGTAAACAGATCTGCTCGCCATAATTTTGGGTGAAGTTATAAGTAATTGTGACATCTTGCGATGGAAGTGTTAAACTGTGCCAATACATTTTTCACCCTCCGACTGTCAGGACGTGCCGACCCTGGCTTTTGTTTGTTCTCAGACGAAACTCTGTCTCTGAGAAGTGCTGTAACCTTTTAAGGTGTCAACGTGGCAGCATTGATTGAAGTACTGCAGCGGTTGCAGTATCTTTAAAAGTGAGGGTGTATTCCTTTAGGATTTGGGTTTCAGAGTAATTGGTGGAATTAATATTTTGAAAGGACAGCTTTAAAGGTCACAGTGGTATGACCTCTGAAATGGTTCTTTAGGTTCCCTCTGTGAATCGTCTCCTCTCCAGTCAGGCGTCTAATAATCAATCGAATCAATACCCCTTTCTGATGGATCTTTTGCAGTCTTGTCACGCTCCCGCTCACACGCCCATGAAAAATGGCCGCATTCTCACACGTATCGTCAATTAAGCTAGCTTTGTGTGTTAAACCATAGATTAGCTAAAAAAAAACAAAGCGCGATGGCTTACGCTGGTGAGAGAACGCATCAGTAGTGCAGATTATCCCTCTGCCATTTTCTCAGCCCTTCTCATCTTTCTCCTTCATTTGTCTCCAGTCTCAGCCTGTCATTACTGACGAGGTTCAAAGCCTGCAGCATAAAGAACTGTTTCCCACCAGAGCATCCCTCACTGAAGTGTCCAAAACATGCATACATCGCTTTAATTAGCACACCTATTAATAGTTAGCCCCTCAAATGCCATGCGGTTGGGTGAAATTCACACATCAACCTGTAATAAGGCAAATATGTCAGAGCAGTAATGTTATCTGTGCATAGAAAAGAGTCCTGTTGCATTATGGGCTTTGAAAGCCTACTACAATGCCAGTTGATTGAGTTCCAAGTGCAGACATCAATGGCACTGTGGATTTGAAATAAGTGTAAGACCGGTGTGTTGTGAAAACGGAGAAAATAGATGTGGAGTAAAAATTCATTCTCCGGCTGCTTTTTTTTCATTATGGCCTTAAAAAGATTGTTTAGTGTCCTTTTTGCTGGGATGAATTTGACGAGCTGCCAAGCATGTCTTGGAAGAAGAGATGAGAGGAGCTTCTCATCAGGCCGGATATTTTCTGACGCTGGCATCATGACAGATAACACGCGTCGTGTCAGCTTCCCGGCTATGTGTAACCAAGCGTCTGTGCACAAGTGATGCAGACGGGCCTGATTTCTATGGGTTTCTCTCTGGTAATTTACTTAAAATTCAGATATTAGAACGAAACCTGACAGCCTTGATCATAATATATTGAAAGCAAACACAGTTTTTTCACTTGACGTGTCAAGGCTTTTCGTGAATGATGAAGAGAGCGAGCGCTGTGATCAATAGGGGGGTACGAGAACGGTGCCCTCAGGACTGACCTTGTTATTACAGCGAGGAGACCATACCTAACGTTACCTTCATTAGCTCGGAGTTAATGTTGGAATGTAGCCTCTCAAAGCATCTCGCGCATTTTGACATGCACTCTCATTAGCTGTGTGGATGGGCCTGTGGGAGATAGGACTGCGAGATGCTGACCGTGTCTCTTTAGCTTATTCTTAGCTCAGTGCGATTTTCTTTTCCTCTTTGAGCATAATTAACTGAAAAGAGGCATCTAAAAGTGAGTTTTGCATTTAATTTGCTTGATACAGGCGCGTCTGACACCTTGTTTAGCATATTTACGAAGCTGCCAAGATTGTGATACATTGTCAAGTGTTTTCGTTCAATACGGATATTGTGAGGTCTTTTACAGGGTAGACTATTGGTGCCTTCAAAAGATGTCTGCACTGTCAGGTCTTTGAAAAGTAATGATCTGTCCTGACGGAATGTAAATAAGCGAATAAAACACTTCGGGTTATACTATAATTGGTGAAATCATATTATTTTGATAAAGCCTTATAAAACAAAACAAAGAAACAAACTCATGACATGTCATGATTTGCAATCATAAATCTAATTTATCGTGATATGATTCGATGTCAATTCATTCCACAGACCCGCCTTAGGCTTCTCTGAAAATATTTGATCTCCAGTGCGATACTTCTGATTACTTTTCATTACTCTTTCCTCCATGCTACTTTTGATTCGTCTGGTTTTCTTGGCAGTCATCGAGAATCTTCCAATTTCATTCACCTCAGGAGTTTATTTATAGCAAATAAAACAGAATTTATATGGAAAAAAAAAAAGAGAATCCCAGAGACATGTTTGGCCTTCTTCAATTAGATTTTCTCTCTCTTCCTGTGCCGGGTTTCAGTTTCCCTTGCAGGCCTTCATTTCAGGGTTCATGTAGAATGGCATGATGACCAGTGGAATTGCGTCATATATAAGAAATATGCCTCAGGTTAATTAGATGGCAAGGAAGAGAGGTGGTGTCGACAGGAATGTGAAAAGGTGTTAGGCACCGTGACATCTGCAGGCTTTGGTGGCTGTGTTGCAAAAAACAGTAATTAATTCATGGACAGAATTTACACTAGCGCGGAGATAAAAGAAAACTTCTGAACGTCATTCTCACAGACTCGATGTTCCCTTTGCCTCTGATTTTCAGAGCTTCACCAATCAGCTAAAGTACCTGCAGGGTTTTGCTCACCTCAAACGCCTCCTTTTTTTTTGCATTGTGGAAGATTGGGAACAGATTTTTTAAGTTTCTTTTTTTTTTTCTGTCGCAACTATATTAAGTCAAACCACATCCATGTTCAATAAGATCGTCTGAATTGCAGTATTTTCTACATCAAAACCCTACAAGTAGAGGTTGTTTCAACTTGTAATAGTTTTTACAGTGTGGGATTGGCTCCTCTGGGGGACCTAATTTTTTTTTAACAAATTCTTCAAGAGTAGCAGAACCAACGCAACACTGAGTCTCAAGGTGAGATATCATGATGACAGATAGCTACCTCGTTTCTATCAAACTGGCCTCAAAGCCATGCTGTCAGTTTGAGTTTGTAGAAACATGCATAATGCAACAGCTATAGAATACGTTTTTTTTTGGACTGTTTCACTGTGTTTTGCATCGGAAGGTTTAATTGAAATTGGCTTCATGTTGAGATCGGAGTCATTTTCAATAGTAATAGTTTTTTGGGTTTTTTTGTGTGAAAAATCTAGATATTTTCATTTTGTAAACTCTGAGCTACAACAAAGAAGAACTTTAAATTGAAAGGTTATTATGGCACAGTTTTACCGGTCTGACCCACTCAAGATAAATTGGACAGTATGTGGCCCCTGAACTAAAATGTGTTCGACACCCCTGGCTTAGGCCATAAACGCTATAATAGGTCACATTTTTTTATGCCACAAAGCTGTATGTTAAAATGCGTTTTCATTTCGAATGCATTTATTTTGTAGAAATCTGGAACGATGTTAGGAACCACCTAACTTGTATAAAGACGATCAAAAGAGAGATGCAAGAGAGAATCTGATTCCCTTTAACCCAACCGTCTAAAGCTGGAGACGTCTACTCAACGTCCATGTACAGTAGAGCTGCTTTGTAGTGTCGTAGGCTAAATTACCCCATCATTTTCTGTTTCCGCGAATATATTGTACATGTATTCCCGTATATGTTTTTGCATTCCAGTAAAATACTTTTTCTAATTACAGATTACAGTTACAGAATATTTCTTACCTTGGAAAGCCTCAACGTAATCCAAAAAGCGTGAAGAGGCTTTTTGGACGTGTTCTCAAACGCAGTCCACACAGCACATCAAACCGGAAAGTGGGGCTTTTAACCATGTGTGCTTTACGTCAACACCCAACTACCGAGCCTGTGCCAACATGTGCGATCAACAGCAGCGCCATGCGCCGAGCCAAATGAAAAGCTGTTCATACAAATAAACTCAGATAAATACCACACCGGCTTTTTTTTTTTTTTTTAATCACCTTCTAAAAATCTGTTGGTAAAGCTTTTGGAAAGGATCATCTTTTGTCTCTTCATGTGAATTAAAGGGCAAATTTGAAGTCTGTTCATTCGCACTTCAATCCTTCACTGAAAAGTAATTTGTCAAAGAGCACACGAGGATGTATGTGCAGGCGAAGTGACTGACACGAGCAGGTTTGCTGTGAGGAAAAAGAGGTCAGGATATTATGGACTTCCAGGAGTTGATTCTCTTCCTCGCTGAACTCTGACTTCTTTGTGTTTTTGGTTTTTTTTCTCACTGTGAAGCTTCGTTGCCTCGTTGCTGCTTCTCCTAGCTGATCGTCATGAACAAATAGCGTGTGAAAAATAGACCCTTTAGCTATATTTCACTCAAACTCTTAGTTTATTTGAAGCTGTATTTACATTATAAGTTCAAGACCTTCGTCTTAGTTATTGAGCAGCAATCCCCTTTATTTTGATGCTTTGTGCTGTATGAGACAACATACAGGTTCATTTTTTAAGCAGGGGGAAAAAGTACAGGTTTTTAATGCAACTGACTCTGGTTCATGAAATCTATGTTTTCTGTGGCGAAGCAGAGAGGTTTAATATTTGAAATGAGGCCTGTGTTTTAGAGAAGGTAATGATATGGCAGCAGCAGCAGCAGCAGCAGCAGCAGCTGTGTTTTGATAAGATCACTTGGTTCCTTGGCTTGAATGCCGCCAATGTCTCACACAGCCGTTGCTGTTTTTGAAACAGTTTGACTGCTGCCTTAAGATTCAAAAGTGTTTTGAGAGGAAACAAATTCTATTCGAATGCTACTACTTTGCGAGCGCTGCCATGCCGGTGTGTTAATTTGTGAAAAGGAAAACACGTAGGTAAAATGCCCCCAGTTTCATAATTGCATTTCTGGCATGAAAATATCTTCAGTTTCTAAAGAATTTGACTGGCTCAATTAAAGGAACAAGGGCAGTTTGTGAAAGCAGATGTACTGAGAGTCTCATCAGTCAAATGACATTAGATGTCGACAGGCGGACATTTATATAAGCATTTTAAATGGTATTTATCCTACTTTAGGTCTTGGTGCACAGATGTTACCAAATAGCACATATAAACCCAACAGGTGTTGGACAGCTCGGGTAGCACGATCACCAGAGAGTGTGATGTACTTTGCCCACTCTCTGTGCCTCAGAACTGGGGATGGATGTGTGAGTGAACATACAAAAAAAGAAAAAAAAAAAAGACGATTGGAGCCTGATCTAATAAAGGTTTGCACATATTAAAAGAACTGCAACCTTGATATGTGTGAAAGCTGATTTACTAATGGAATGTACTGAGAATCCTGTCTGATAGATGTACAAAATATCACACACTATCCTTTTCATGGTTAATCGGGTGGGCCTGTTTTTAACATGTTTATGAAAGAAGAAGCGATACGACTCAGGTTTTAAGTTAAAACACTTTGTTTTAGTTTTTTTCATGTTAGAAAAGTTTTGCGTTTACGCGCCAATGTTTTGAAAACGATGTCTGTGTACACGGAAACAGCAGAAACGCTGAAAACAATGTCGTTCGCATGCCAGGCCATGAGTTGGCACTGTTTGTTGTTTTTGTCAGGCAGAGAACAACATGCCATCAACATTAACAGTGGCGAGTACATTTGTATGGACAGACGACCAAGTTGGATTGCTATTACAGGTGACTCTCAACTCTAAAAGTACCAAGTCCCAGGAGAATATATGGACTGGGAATCGTGCCACTCTGGAGGCAAACATTGTTGTTATTGTTCATATACTTTCGCATGCGTAGAAGAACTATTTACTACGGCTGTGGTGCGAATGTGAAGTAGCAGCATTTCGGAAAGTCGTTTTTTCTTCCGTTTCCACAGAGTCAGTTTTCAAGAAGTTGTATTTTCAGCACTAATCCAAAATGCAATGAAAGTTTTCTGTGACGCGAGAAAAACGTGAAACATGAACGAGGCTTCAGCACTTTAGCAGTGATGCTGCTGTTATTCTGGCTAAAGGCATTTCCTCATAGTGACTCCCCACAACCTTTATTCGCAAACTTTATAACACATTTATTTCTTGTGTCTTACCCCTTCTTAAGTCTTGTAATCTTTTCTGAATCCTTCTATCACTGTTATTTCTTCCACAGCTGGATTTATGATGGCTCAGGCCCTTCATTTCTTTTTTGGTTACAGTGACTCGTGAAGGTTATTTTCACTCTCATCTTAGTGTGTTAATTAGTGAGCTTTTGAGGTGGAATTTGTCAGGAATTATCTTTGGTTAAAGCTGCTCTCACTGACAGCAGCGGCGGCATTATCAATCTTGTTAATTATGAAATATTCATTTGTTTGCCGATGTAAATGTGTGGGCCTAATATACAAGCAAGGTGACTTACAGAGTTGTGTGTCTGTACCTTGATTTGTGTATATGCACTGATTTGTGTTTAGAAAATGATATTTATATGTCCGTAATGAAATATTTTTTGCGGGTATTTTGTTTTGGGCATAGAGAGATTTGTCTGTATAATATTATATATATATATATAATGTTTGTACACATGTACAATCTTTGGCTTGTGCAGAATTAAATGTGTGCGTGGTAATGTAAATGTCTTGCTCTTTGCATTCGCCACAGTTCAAGCTCTCAGTGAAGTGAATTTTGTTCTTTTGAGACAGAGATCTTACCGTACATCCAGGTTTATCTTTGCCTTAAGCAAGACTTCCAGGCCCAATCGTGTCAAGCTTGGACCTATCCAGTTCTGTAATGTTATGTTTGGTAATTTCTAATTACTGCTATGCTGCTATTTAGTATTATAAAGACTGTATAGCTATGAAATACAGTGCAGAACAAAAGTCATGTGGCCTGTGAGTCAGACATTGTACATAAAGGGCAACCAAAACTGGAGTTAGTGACTGATCTCTGTGAGAGCAGAAAAGAAGCAGAACACTTTGTAAAAACATCATGGTGGAAGTAGAGGTGAAGCCATTTACAGGTCTTTGTACACTCTCAAATCTTTCATTACACACCGAACATAGGGCATATTGTAATGTGGCCACACAAATCTAACTACATACATCTGTGTATGCACATTTCAATATGCACATGGCAATCTGTGCACTCAGCGCTCACAAATGTCATTAAGGACACACAAATAGAATTAGACACACACTTGGCAATACTGTACAGACACAATTTTCCTCATGCTCGCACAAGTCATTATGCCATTTTAATATCCACGTTTAAATGTAATCTAACTAGAGCTATACCATCAAGCGTGTATAGAGGTTGTTTGAGTGCTCTCCAAGAGTGGGGCTTATTGCTGCGATAAATTAGATCCATTCCTCTTTTGATAAGCAGGGTATTGACGATGTCAAGACATTATGAGTGAGTGAGTCTTGCATTGAACTATAATAAGCCGTGGCTGGATATACTGTCTTAATACTGACTTTGGGAGCTTCCAAGGTTCAGAATAGCTGCTTTACTGTGAGTATAGTCCAACAAAAACACCACTGGAGAACTTAGTTTTGTCTTTTCTTTCCAATAACAGATGTCTCAAGGTAAAGTTTAACCTTATTTTTACTTTATTTGTCTGAAAAAGTGACATGAATGTATGACCAATCAAGAACCACTTCCATCATTGTCTTTACCATCTAAATCAAACTTCATGAATCAGTGGATGAAAGGTGCGGTTCAATCTGGACAGGCCGCTAGTATATCACCGGGACGAGACGGAAGCACAGATAAAATACTCCCTCTTATAAGGAATGTATTTTAACCACTTAACTTCACATGTATCCCTTTGTATTGTGAGGAGAGAGGGTTCCAAAGTTTCACGTAGACAAATATTCATTAACAATGTAAATAATGGAAGAAATTAGTTTGAATGTGAGCGTGTGTGAATGTGCTTCTATGTTTTTGTGTGTGTGTGTGTGTGTGTACGTGTGTGCGTGCGTGTGTGCGTGCGTGTGTGCGTGCGTGCGTGCGTGCGTGCGTGCGTGTGTGTGTGTGTGTGAGGAAAAGCAATTTATTAACAGAGAAAGGAATAAAAAAAGAAAAGGACAAAAGAAAGAGAAGGAAACCAAGACCTAGCTCAAATGTATTTGTGTCTGTCTTTTTTGTGGCCAAGAACATTTTGTCTTTCTCTATCTGCATGTGTGCGTGCATGAAATGACTCCCGTCGTAGGGCTCCAGTCTGTGGATGAGCTCGGAGCCCAGGGCAGTGTCTCTCCCCCTCACAGTCTGACAGCCATTTCACATCTGGACTGTCGCTACCAGGGGCGCAATTAAGACCAAAAGTAAATGTAGGTCATGCAGACATGCACTTGTGACGAGCAATGACACAGCATGAAGCTAAAGTAATAATAGTGTTTACGCAGCGAGTTCAAACAACATTTTCATAACTCACAAACCTCAAAAGAGATGAAGGAAACAACTGCGAAAGGTCAGGAATGGACTCTCCTCACTCGTACTTTGGATTATATTTCAGTTCAAGATGATGAGATTATCGAGCATTTAAAAGAACCATGATGGATGCGTTTAATTACAAATAGGACCGTATGAGCCGATTTTGTTTCTGTAATAATAACAAAGTACCTCTATGTCTGCTCTGTTCATGGGAAGTTTGACTCTCAAGCTCTGCCTGAGTGATAATCAATGGCCTATACAGCCACTTTACCTTCCACTGAACATTTAATGGAGTGAGAATAAGCCTCTCGGAGGGGCCGCTGGCCTTTCCAGACAGTTGTATTCCAGGGGTGTTTCTCATTGCAAATACGGAAGATAAATCCCGACTATCGTCCACCTCAACTTATTTGTATTAAAAAACAAACACGTCGTGTATGCTGCCGTTCTGTGATGCAATCAGTGATTACCAGGGAAACATAATTAGTATAGTTCAGAATATGCCATGCACACCTGAACAGCAATGCAGTTGACATTCATGTATGCATGATTCAAATCAGAACAACGCTGATGCACCAAATTAGACTCTTACAAATCTGCATCAGAAGAAAGGTGCAATATGTGTGGCCCTTTGTGTGTGTGTGTGTGCGTGTGTGTGTTTGTCATAGACAGCTTGATGGATTTACTCTCCACTTTAAGTGTCCTGGTGACCTACTTGGCTCAGATGTTTATCATGCACCAGCAATGTTCTGGTTGGAGTGTGCCCTGGGGATTTCATTGCTTGTTACCTTTTCAGTGAGCATTTAACAGATGGCAAACCAAAATGTAGTTTTTCTGTGTTACCATATTGCAGTTCTTTAATAGAGAGATTTTTAAAGAAAGGGTAGTAGTCTATTTGCATGCAAAGTAGCTTAAAGTGCTATCTATTGATCCATCTTTTATATTCTCTTTATTGAACTCTTTTCCAGGCAACATTGAGCTGTTCACACTCTGGGCGAGTTACCAGTCCATCACTGGGTACACACATAAAGCCTGACTTGCTTAGATCCTCTTGATTTGTGAGAAAGAAAGCATACTGTATCGATTCCCTTGGGGAAGCGATTTCTCTGCATTTAACCCATCGTATTCACAGTTAACCTTAACTACACATACTTGCAGCAGTGGGCCGCCACAGTGCGGCGTTTACGGAGCTGTCGAGGGTCACGGGCTTCGCTCAGGGAACCACAGTGGTAGTAACCTGTCTGCAGTGGGATTTGAACCTGTGAACTTCTGGCCACCACAGCCTTTCGGTGTGTGTTTTGCGGATGATCAAATTCGATTAACACCATGAGTGACTTCACGGATGAGCAAGATTTTGCGTGCATTATTGCTTGCAATGGCCATGAAGTGATTGGATTGAGTGCTGTGCCCCCAACCACCAACATATTCTTGGAGGTGGATGTGTTGGTAGATTTGTAGAAGTATCAAACATGTAAAGATATCAGGAAACATCAATATGGGGGATCATCTCCATCAAAGTTAAAGCTGTAGGAAAAACTATAAAATATTGCTGGACCTAAAAAGAGGTACAACACAGAAATGTGTTAGGATAAAACTCTCTCAAATTAAAATTGTAGGGCTCAGATGAGGAAATGCCTCTAACGAAAAATAGCACGATCTCTGCTTTTCAAATGTGTTCAAAACAGACACAATCATAAACAATGCAAACGTTTTCAGGCATCATAAACCACATTGTGCATTGGTAGATTAATGTATTAATGTACACTGTTGGCATTAGTTTGCATGTCAGATGTAACTCTCTGTGAGTCCTGTTAGGAAATTAGCTTTCGTGTGTGTGTGTGTGTGTGTGCAGGCAATGTGCAATTGTCTTGTGTAATATGCATAAGACTGAATGAACTGTAACAATTTATGTTTCCTTGCACTTTGCATTCTTGCACTCGAATTTTAAAATGACAGAATTTAAACCTCAAACAAAATTGCAGTTAATCTCAATGGCTTCAAAAAATGGTGTGATGGACGAATTAAAGCATTTGGACTGATACTGGGATTGATATTTCACACAGTAGAAAAAGTCAGAAGCACAAAAAATAAGCAGAGAAAAAACCCAAAAGTCAACAAACTGCTCCAGTTCGGAAAGAAAGAACACTGTTATTTGGAAGTAAAATTATCAAAGCATAAAGTCAAAGAGATAATCTTCCATAATAAACTCATGTACGCTAAAAGGAAACATATACACTTGGAATTAAACCTAAGTGTTCTTGCTGTGATGTGGCAAACCAGTGTTTCACCATGGTATCTCTTCACTAATTCATTGTAAACAATAAAGCCTATTATATACTCAAGGAATGGCTTTTGTGTTGGTGAGTAAATGAACTAGTGTTTTTTTTATTTTTTTTGTTGGAGCTCCCCTAGATTACCCTTAAGAAAGGCTAAGCATGCCATGTCTCATCTTTGATTAGCCAAAACACTGATGGACACACCCAATCTGAGTAATGTACAAAAATAGGACCCTTTGATATAAAATAATTGAGAGATTACTTTGGATGTGTGCAAATCTAACCTTGGCAACCTCATGACAAAGTGTTGCCACCTTCCCATGATCTCCGACAAACCCTTAAAGGTAGAGAACTACACTTAATTAATCTGAACTGTAATCATGAAAGTTTAGTCATAACATACATGATCATTGTTTTCATAAAGGCCAGTAATACAATACAATGGGCTTACAATGTGAGTTCTGTTCTGATGCTTACATTTTCACTCAGCTCATATCTTGCCCTGAACATCTGCAGTCGGGAGGGTGTTATCATGTCCGTGACCTTGACTGTCCTCCCTAGAGATTGCCTCACTGCGCTATTGTGCCATTGGAAAGGTGGCTGGAAAACATCCTGAATGGCCGCGTTATGGGATCATACCTCGACTCTTTCATGGCTTCCCCTGATTATGAGCCGCATGTACGGACGCAGCTCAAAATCAGTTCGATTTAAGAGAGAGTGCGGTTACAGACACCTTGTCCTGACCACACACAGGCACAGGAACACACTCGCATTCCTCCCCCCTGCATTCTTGACTGAATGACAGTGTTCAACTGTTCCACTTAATTGTAGTTTATACAGCCTGAGAAAGAATGTCTGGCATTTATTGGTTCTCTGTGTTTTACTTTACAAATGAATGGAGTGTGTGTGTGTGTGTGTGTGTGTGTGTGTGTGTGTGTGTGCATGCATGCATGCATGCGTGTTGATATTTCTGGAAACTATACTCATTTGCTTCACTGCCAAGAATTAGCTGAGACAATCAATGCCCCTCTGGTATTGTTTATGATCGATCTGAAGCTATAATCAGTGGCGGCTCTGGTTACTTCAGCATGAAGATGGGCAAATTATGTATAAAAAGTGAAGTGGAAAATAAGTGGTGATTTTACGAGGCAATGTGCCCTTGAATATCTTCAACCTGAGAGCTGCGATACTGAGCTGAATCATCCTCCTAATGGACGTTTTACATTATGTATAACAATTGTTGTGAGAGTCCATGTGCAACAAGTGAAGACACAATCAAATCATATTTCACCTAGATGATAAATGTGTTTTGTGTCCACTAATCTCTATTCTGCTTTATCAAACATAATGTCACAATTTGTTGGAACAGCAAGTCCATCACAGGGAAAACAGAGAGACAATCACACACTCTTACATTCATAACTTTGAGCAATATAGTGACACTTGTCGACGGCAACACATTTTTTTCTAAACCTCAAAAATGATTTTTTTTCTGGATTGTGGGGAAAGAAACTGAGTATCCATAAAAAGACTCAGAAAGAAAACATGCAAATTCCACCCACACTCCATTGACAGGATCTGATATAAGGGTTTATATGCTCATCATTTTAAGTTTATAATGAACTGCTGAACATGTGACTTAAAAGAAATAGCTTTGAGTGTGATTTAGTCGTTTGCGTGGACGTAAACCTTTTTGCGAAGTGTTTATAAAACAAGTTCTCTCTGTTCTAACCCTCTCTTTTTTTTTTTTTTTTTGGTGCAGTGCCAGCTCCACAACCAATTCATTGGATATTTAGCTGACAGTCCAGTATAATCAAATGTGCTTAAGCAGCGACGGCCAACGCTTACATATTATCTGCCAATTTTCACATCACTACTTTTGCTCTTGTGAGTCAAGTGTCACGTTAGTCTGAGAGCTGACTTGTCTGGAACAATGAAGTGTGTTTCATAATGGAAATGCTGACAGCACTCATTTCCTATTCAGACAGAAGATTTATTCAGCGGTATAAATTTGTAGTCGCGCCATTATTTATTGTGAAACTGCGACACGCTGGGCCAGAAGTGAAGGAATTTTAAAGTAACATTTTTCATTTCTGTCCACCAACTTGAATTTCAAACAACTCAAGCAGTTTGGCTCAGCTTTTTTTTTTTTTTTCTTCTTCTTCTTCTTCCATGTCCAGCTGCTCTTTTTAAAGCTGTGGTGGGCACTTTCTTTCAAAATGCTATATCTTTTAAATTCTCTTACAGCCTCCAAATCGTCCTCACTGCATATTCTTCTTGTGTTATCTCGGAGCCCAAGCAACATGTAGTGTCATTTGACTCACAAGGTCCACGCTACGAACCCAGACGCTTCTGTAAATCTCCGTCTCGCCATTAAAAGTGTGGACTTTGATCCGCCGCGTAGCCCGTGGGTCACTAAAACGGAAAGCTAAATGACTTTCGCAGACTGAAACAAAAGGAAGCGGCTTAACAAGACATGGCCGCTTCATTTATTGCGCACACTCTTAAGCCTCCCACAAAATCTGCCCTCCTTTATTGGCTGCTCCCGACTCCTGGCTCCTCCAGCGCAGAGATGGCACTCGAGCACAGGTAATCCCACCACACCGCGGGTGGAGATTTATCACCGCTGTGGCTCCGGTGGGCTTCCTGCTTTCAGAATTACCAAATGCGCTGATTGTGTCATACAGCTGTCAGCAGCATCAAAGGATGACACTAAGTCTGCTGTGTTCGACATGAATAAATGTCACCATCGCTATACTCGCACCCGCTTGTTTGGCCAAACCGCAAAGAGACAATTATGCACATTTTTGAGCGTGAATACGAGTTGAACACTGTAACCCAAGACTCTTGAGTGATGGTTCAAAAGGTGTGTCGGTGTGTGCCAACCTCTCTGACCTCACCATAGCACCCTAATTTGATTGTGACACTTGATATTACTGCTGAATATTTCATTGGTTTGGATCCAAACAGTCACAGTAGACCTCTTTCATGCCCACTAAATACATACAGTGTCGTACTGTAAATGACACCGGGGTGGGCTGATCCGAGACCACCAACATTGCAGTAAATTACATTCACATTGTGTTATTACAATCTCGGCGCTCATGATTTGTTATTTCAAAGCCCCCACCTTCCCCCTCTATCACTTCTTCTTTTCCTCTTTTAATTTATTCCCTATTGCCTTCCTTTTTGCCACAACATACAAAATACTCAGCTTGTTATCTCAACACAGTATGGCTCTCTGCTCTTTTTTTTTTTTTTTTTTTTTTGCTGCACATCTTATTTGATTCTCCAGAGGGACGCACAGTGATGAGGGAAATCGACTTGTCTGCTCACCTCTTTGGTTACAGCCTGAGACAAAACTACTCAGACATCTCTTACAAGACAACAGACCTGCCTCAGGGATGACTGACAGAATTGAAAAAAAAACCACAAAAAAACCCCAAAAACATATTCCCAGGTACACAGGTGCTACAAATGACCTTTGGCGTGTATGTATGTTCTCCATTGTGCTCCACCTGTGTGCATGTTTTTGCATAGTGATTTCACTCTGGCTGCTGGCCCTTTGCAGATAAAGCCTGGTCTTTTGGGGGGCCACTTGTGGCCGGCTGATATTGCCTTTCAGTAATGCCAGGGAGCTTGGGGAGCTCCAAAAACCCCCAGGCATCAACCCAACACAATTAAGAACAAGGAAGGCAGGATGTGTGGCGTAAACAGGGGAGGGAGGCTACAGCGGCTGCCTTGTTTATATTGTTCAAATACTGCTCTAAACATCCAGACGATGTGTAAAATTGTATTAAATGAGAAAAAGAATTCCACACAAACCTGTGGGTGGTATATTGCCTTCCTCGTCTGTGGTTTGTTTCACATAGCTGCACTGTGTGTTTTGCTTTTCTTGACTTGGTTTTACATGGATTCACTGCTTTCTTCCTGTCGTCACTTTTCAGCAATTTTTCTTATTGCGTTTGAAGAACAAGCTTCGTGCTGTTACCTTCCGGCTCTTGAAAAGTCACTGCTCCCTTGAGTTATTCTTCTTTTTTTTTTTTTTTTTGCTTACTGAAAAATTAATAAATGAAAAAAAAAATCCTCATGAATGTGCTAATTCTCCAATGTTTCTTTTGAGAACAGCTTCACCATGTCCACATACAATGAATGACAGCGTCACAAATAGAAAACACATTGCCGCGTAAATTGTAAATGACTGAAAAACGTAAGGGGGTCCTACTTAGTGATTCGAAGGGTTTCTCTTGTAGTGTTTTCCAAACTGTTGCCTCGCAGAATGGTCTTTATTTCATCACCAATCAGGTGTGATTTTTACACACCTATGGGCTACATTTACACCATGTGAGGGCGGACAAAGGTTCTGCTCTTGTTCTTTTTATAAAGATTGCTGCAGGGTTCTCAACCCATACCGAGGAGCATTTTTCAAAAGGTAATTACATTCCTTTTGTAAAAAAAAAAAAAAAAAAAAAGAACTTTTGTTGAGGTTCGTGTACCATCCTTTATTGAAAAGTGAAAAGCAAAGGAAAAAAAAAAATGAAATTCAAGTGTGGATTTGGGAAGGCTCATCAAAAGCACTCCATATCTATTTATTCTGGTTTTCTTTCTTCTTTTTTCAACTTATTTGAAGAAAAATATATAAAGTTAGCATCTTTTTTTTCACTTTTTAATGACATTCGTAAAATATAGGGTGATAAAATATACACAAAAAAAGTGTGAGGCGCTATCTATCTGGATAAACACTTGTCTGTGAGGGATTCATTGGTTGCTGAGGGTGTGTGGGAGCTCATCACTCTTGTGCACGGTGGTGATTATCTGCTTTACAAGGCCATTGGCACATTACTGCAAGCTGCCGTTTGCAGCAGCATGAGAAAACAGTGAAGTGTTCACACACAGCAATAAAGCAAGTAAATAGTGGTTGCATGCCATGTGTCCATCTTTTTCCTCTCTATGTATTTTAGCCGGGATGTATTTGTTAGTTTTGTACTCAGGTATTGAATGAACTGACCACTGCAGGGTGAAGAAATTACACTCGCAGCTGTTTATTTGGTGAATCCACTCCAGGGTCACCACATCCATGAGGGAAAAATGGACAGACAGTATAAGATGGCCTGTGTGTGGACAGGATTGGCGGTGGACTGCTGTGCATGCTTGGCTGCACTGGGAGCTGGAAAGAGATGAATGGAACGTAGGATGTACTGAAGCTTTGGACTTGTGTACCTGGATCTCATTAGGGAGGTTTGCATTGTGCCTCGCCTCACTGGGACTCTTTCTTACACCGTTTCTTTGAGAGGACCTGCATGATTGACGTCTCAGCAGTGTATCGGGGATTAGAGGTGATTTGGTGGTTGTTAGTGTGGACGCGGTTGGAGGTATTGATTCGTATTTCTATGGCTACTTTAACGATTGCAGTGGCTGTGGTGAAATTGGCTTCAAATGGTGATGACGTATGAAAAATGTACAAAGAAATACACACAACAGAATGCAATGCATGCAAGGGCAGTCACACCATTATTTTCATGACATTTCATGCAGTACTGAGAGAATGCATTATATATCATATAATATATAAAGCCTGTCTTCCTCTGTTAGGGTGTAGTAGCAGGGTTTTCTTTGCATTAGAAACTATGAAATTTAAATCAGTGAAAGGAGCACAAGCGTCTTATACACTGAGGCAGTGTACTGGTGCCAACTACAGGCTTTAGTTATTCATGTGAAAAAAAACTAAAGCTCCGGGGAGCTCAGCTTCACCAGCACGATTTCTTACTTGTCCGTGCATTTTCGCAAAATTATTGCCATGCTGCCCTTCTTGAAGGAGCTGTGCCTTGCTTAAAGGTTGGCGAGAAGCAGTTGCTTTCACTTACCTTACTGAAATCTCTTGTTGTGTCCACAGATTCAAACCAGCAACCTTTTGGTTACACGTTTTCTTCACTGGTCTCAAGGCCACCACCAGGGTTGGTTTGCAACCCAAGCTTTAGGTTTAGGGATTTATGGAACCCAGAGTCTGTATCTATTGAAGATGTTATAATCCCATTATATTTGTGCCTCCAAAGCTTTTCTCAAAAGCTCAGAAAACGTGGCTCTTTGCAGATACATTTTAAAAGACGAGACATGTTTTGAAAACGATTGCTTCCCGAGGATTGCACATGTCAGCATTGTTTTTCAATTTACAATGCCTCATGGGGTTTCCAACAGAAACAAGCTATTGTGTGAGGGACATGTGTTTGTGTGGTAATTACATTGTCAAACTGGATTACTGTTAATACAAGGCACTTGCACAGCAGAAATAATATGCCGTGTCTAATTCCTTTGGAGCCGCAGCTTTTTTGATTAAAAGCACTTTTTGTACCATGGACGGATCACTTGATTTCTTTCATCATGGCGTGTTTGTTTGTCTTATTTACGTGTGAAAAAAGGTTAATTCAGTGGCAAAATGAGAACTTTCTACCGTGTTCCATTCTAGGGTCTCGTCTTCGTCAGGAAGACTTCCCTCCCCGCATCGTGGAGCATCCTTCAGACCTCATTGTGTCCAAAGGAGAGCCGGCTACTCTTAACTGTAAAGCGGAGGGCCGTCCGGTCCCCACCGTGGAATGGTACAAAGATGGGGAACGCGTGGAGACCGACCGGGACAACCCGCGCTCCCACCGGATGCTGCTGCACAGTGGCTCCCTCTTCTTCCTGCGCATCGTCCACGGACGGCGGAGCAAGCCGGATGATGGCAGCTACGTGTGTGTCGCCCGAAACTATCTGGGCCAGGCCATCAGCCACAATGCATCCCTGGAAGTAGCCAGTAAGTCCCATCAAAGTGTGATTGTGCATATGTATGAATTTGCTCTTGCCTACATCCGAGTGTGTGTTTCAAGAATCCAGTGAACTCACAAAATTCAAAAATCGATCAAAGCCAATGTATTTGAAGCAGGAATTGCAGTTTAATGCTCATTTCTGTTCGCAAGTAATTAAATCAAAATTTTCCTGATTATTTTAATACATTTTTCTAAAAATGCTGGTATCTGCAATGTAGCAGTGCTTTGCAGCAGATTTGTCACCTCTAATGTTTGGTATTATTCTAGGACAAAAATAGTGTTTATTCTAATACATAAATAAAAACATATTTGAGTGTTTCATTCAAAAATTAATGTATCAAATGTATGTACAAACTAAATGAGGTATTATATATGACCAGAAGTGACAGCTGGCTGCTAGAAATTACCATTACTTTCACTTTAATACACTTTGGGCGTCATCTTTTAAGATCCTACAAATCCAAATACCACAATCATACAAGTAGAATGTGCTTTAATTTGCAAGTGTTTCGCGATCAACTCAGGACAATACCAGTGACTTCACATGTGTTACTTTGCTTGAGTTCACCAGTCATTAAACAGAATTAAATGTGATATCGAGTTGGATATGTTCATAGGGGAGGTTTTCAAACAGTTATCGAAAATAGATCTGAATTTGGCCAAACATTTGTTTTTAAAATATAAAATTGCACGTTTGAGGTACAAAACTGAAAATATTTTATAATAAAGCTCATTAACCAAGTTCATGGGGAGCCAGTGGAGAAAAGCTGCTGAAGACCGAACGCCTTCGCCTCAAATACATTAAAAACAGCCACAATGCAACCAAATTCAGAAGTAGTATATCGCATTGTACATTGGACTTTGAGCTATTACAATGTACGCCTACTATTGGAAAGATATTCGCAATATTTCATAGTCATCAAGGCAACCATGATAAAGGAATAGCGTGTGTTATTTGAGCACATTGATTAGACTCAATCCTCAGTGTGTCCTGTTAGTAGATCAGGCCATTGGTGTGAGACAAGGTGGTAGTCCTCCTTTTTAAACTTTTATATCCAATAATTAGATTTTTTCTAGTCAGCTGCTGAAAAACACATTTTATCCCCGAGGCTATAAAAATAATCACCTCACTAATATCAATCTTCATGTTTGTTGAATTTGCTGTGTAGTGTTGGGCTGTTCTGAAACATTTAGTGAATTTCAAAATTGAAATGATTTTAGTTCAGGGGCCACATATAGCCCGATGTCATCTTGAGAGGTCCGGTTTGGAAAAAGAATGCCCTAATAACCTTTGAATTTAAACTTTTTTTTTGTTTTGTTTTGTGGCGTAGTGTATACGTGACAAAAATATCTATAATTTCGAAAAATCAAACAATCACTACAATCTCTACATAAAGCCAATTTTAATGATACCTTCTGGTCCACAATACAGTGAAAATATTGCATTATGCACGTTTTTAACAAAATCACCACATGGGTCTGATAAGATAAGATAAGATAAGATATCCCTTTATTTATCTCGCATGTGGAGAAATTTGCAGATCTGCAGATTTGCAGATCCTAATGCTAGTTTGCTGTCTTCCACAGCAGCATTACCGATATCTCAGCGCAAGTCTGAATGTTGTGTTGTGTCCAAAACGCTTAACAAATGTCTTAAAAAAACCTGATGTTTTCTTTGCTTTGTGGTTTGGCTCTTGCAGGCCCGATTTTGGCCCACGGGCCTCATGTTTGACACGCCTGCCTTAAATGTTACTATTTTGTTACTTTCAATATAGGCCATTTTATGGCGGAGAGACAGGTGGAAATTCATTCACAGACATGCGGCAGCTGTGTGTCTGCTTTAGTCTTCAGGTTTAAACAAGTGCTGAGCATGTTCCCAACAGGTGACAGTCTCAACTCGCTGAATCGCAGCCTTGCAAGTGTCAAGTGTGGGGTGTTGCCAGTTAAACAGCCTTTCACTGCAGTCTGTCTCGGGCAGGAATCCATCAGGTTGCATGTAACGATTCTTGTATGTGCGTGATAGCTGGAGTGATGGAACGAACGAGGGCAAAGAGCACAAGGTCAGGGGCTTACGACTATCAGAATAGGCTGAGTGCAGATGGTCTACGAATCCCCGCAGATCCCAGGTTCTGCAAATCCAAAAACACTGGGGATCAGACTGGATAATAACAGAAGCAAAGAATGCACTGAAAGAAGGAAGTGTTGGTGACAAGGGTTAACAATCCCAGCCGTGGCCTCGCACGCTGCACAGCTCCCCAATTCTCCACTGACAATCCCCCCGCTCGGCTCGGCTGCATCAGCTTGCGGTAGCCCGGCTTCACCTCCTGGGCAGACGTCAAGGTTTTAGAATAATAATACCCCTCCAGTATCTGTTTCACCTTTTGAATTATAATGAAATAGATGGTCAAATGGTATCATGGTAATGCTCGATCAGCGGTCCTGCCCTGAAAAGCTAAGCCCTCTAGGGGGAGAGTTTATTACTCGTAGTTCACTAAATTTACTGCCAGGTTTTAAGGTCGAGGGGGGAACACAGTGAGGACTTGTTGAAGCTGCCTGGATGAATTATGTCTCCCTACTTCATCCCTCAGAGGTCGCACAGATCCGTGGGTCACCCCGGGGCTAGATGGTAAAACAAAATCCCCTTTGGCAAATACTGCTGAGTTAAGGCGTTTAGGGGAGAACTGAGAACATGGGGAGCATTAAAACGAGGACTGACCTTATATCGTCAATCGCTGTTTTAAATATTTAGCTTCGTCTTGACAAAGTGATAGCAACTTTGTGTGGGGTTGCTCTTACTTTGGGTTTGATTTTACTAAAGCTTTCTTAAAGGTGATTTCATTTTGAGCTGGCGTATGTGGTTTTTACCTTTTTTATGCATTGATTTGATAGTGACTGTGAAGCCAAATACAACAAAAGTGAAAAAGTAAAGCTCCAGACTCAATCCTAGGAAAATGTGCACTGACGTGGTGGGCTAACCCTCACCTCAGCTGTCTGGCTGTCGCACCAAACTCCTCTTGTTTACAAAATTGCTTTGGCTGTTAACCCATGCTCTTGTTATCACCAGACATTATTTCATATGCATCGCTTGATCAAGTCTGATCAGATTGATTCTGCATTTTTGTTTTTAAATTCCTGCACTCTTGCCAATTTGTGGGCGGCTTTCTGTGCGGACGTTTACATGCATGTATTATCGTGAAACACACAAAGTTTGTGTCACTGCTGGTGTATTTCACTGCATCACAAACAGTATCACTTCCCCCCCCGATATCATATCTTTTGAAGCCTACTCTCCGCAGTTGACTCTTCCTCTCTGTTTAGTCATATTTCCTCCACGTCTTAAAAAGTCAGTTAAACGATAGTTTTGAGACTGTGAGGAGTAAAAAAAAAAAAAAGATATTCGTGTACAAATGTAGTGGGAAATGTAAAAAGTCATTAGTAAAACGAGTGAAGTACAGATACTGGACAAATCTACTGGGACAAAGTATTTGTATTTTCTTATTTACAGCCTCAATCTATTTGTTGTTACTAGTACCATAATCCAATTTTACTATAGTGGAGTAAGGAATGTCAAACATTTGATAAAATCGTAATATAGTGTACGCGAGGCATTAAAATGCTCGCAGAACTTTGTCGAAATAATTTATAGTTTGCACCTGTCCATCAAAGTAAATGTTAAAAGTCACTGTTAATTCACGTGATTGGTTGTCATCACTATCTTGTCACTTGAAATAAAATGATGAGTTCATGGACTCAGCTTCCTTGAAAGGAGAAACACTGCAGCACGCTGACGAGAATCCCGCGGAGGATTAGTTATTTGATCTCATCCGGACGAAGTAAATCTGAAAGCTGCAGAGGGACGTTAATTACTTACTAAAAAAAAAACTTCAACCCCATTCCATATGAATTTACTGTATCATCACCTTTTTTTTTTTTTTTTACTCCTTTCGCTGCTTTAATTTCAGTGGAGTAAGATAATAAAGAATAGGGAGTTGGCTGACAAAAGACCCGTGTTGGAGGCTGACTGATGTGAAGTGAAGGGAGCAGGAAAGGAATGACAGAAACAGACTGGAATCGAAGACAGAGGCGGCGACGTATCTGTCCTTCAAGGCACACAAGTGAAACTTGTTTGCAGAAAATTGAGGTGACGTCGTGGAGACAGTGACAGATGTACTATGTGCCAGCGCCTGAAGCGTGACCACGGGGTTAAAATACTGTGTAAGCACTCCGAAACGTGCACACGGGACGCACACAGAGTTAGTTGAGCCTTTTGTGAGAGTGAAAGGGATGAAATGAGAAAAAAAAAAAAAAAAGGAGGGGAAAAAGATATAATTTAGTTCCTATCCGATAAATGTCACAGAAGACACTCAGCATATTTTTTCAGCCTGCAGGGACCCGTGAGGACCCTGGGAAATGAACATATGTCCTATTGACCTCGGCCACTTGATTCAATCACAAAGCGCTTTATTGAGGTGAAGGCAAAGTCACAGCCTGTGCACTCTAAAGGTTATTGGATAGTGGCACTGTTTTTAGTTTCAGTAAGAGAGAAGAATAAATGTTATTCCTAAACTAATTGGACGTTGCCATTTGCTGGAGGAGAGTGAGGCTCATGGCAGGGCTGAAGGTTAAGCCACAACACTGCAGCGAGGAAGTAATGAGCCACGGGGAAAGACCGCCACACAACCACATTACCCAGCATGCCTTTAAAGCTAGAAAGTCCCATCTGATTTGGATGTTTGGAATATGTTATCTGATAGGATTGTAAATTAATACATTATTCACAGTCGCAACACATGTGCAGAAAATCCAGATTTTTACAGTAAAGTGCCTGCCTGCCTCAGCAGATGTTTTATTATTTTTTTCCCCACTTAAAGATCCTCTATTGAAACTTGCCATTTATCATGACTTGACAGTAGGCAAGTGGCAGAGGTGCTTCGCGCATGCTTTTTTCCCCTCTGGCGTTATTTTTATCCCGTGCAGTAAGTTGACCCAAAAAGCTGAAAGTAACTCGACTCTTCATTGATCCAGACTTGTTCTGGTTTTTGGTACAACTTTCACTTTAAGACCAAGGACTTGTGCACTGTGACTGCACAACATTTATATTGGTTAAACATAGTATTGCACAACACACTGCAACATATACAATTAATATCTTAGAAAAGACTGACTGAACTGTTAGAAATTAAGTTTCAGTGCACTGTGCATTTGTGTTATGCCAATGAAAAACAACATAATTCTGAATATGAAAGAAAACCGTAGTTAACTGATTAACAGTGCTTATTAATAGATATCTGGTAGCCACAGTGCAGATATCAGGAGCACAAAAATCAAGGAAAGAGAAACTGCACTGCAATTCAGATGCATATACGAGAGAGGAAAAAAACCAAAACTATTTGAAGTTAATTGGTGTCTCTAAATTATAGTAGAGGTCCAGCTCGTTGTACAGCAGCCACCACCATTAGTGTGTTCATGTGTGCATGAATGGGTGAATGTGTCTCTCAATGTAAAGTGCTGTTTGCACTGCTGAAGTGGCGAAAATGACCTTGTATAAGTGAAGTCAGTTTACCATTTCTATTTTCATGTTTCAGATCCACTTAGATGTTTGTGCAATGATATATATCAAGCAGTGTTGGGCACATCACTGAAAATAAGTACTTGATTGCATTCAGTGGTGGAGTTACTAACTATGTAGTTGATCTGAAAAGTATTATAACTCCTGCGTTACTTTAATTCTTAATGATGTGCACAAAGCTATTTTATTGTAGTGTTGCTGTGAATTATTAGCTGAGCTGTCAGGACTCATTAAGTTCAGCTGAAGTTACATCAGTTTGTTGGAACTCACATGTTGGTACACCAACACTATTTTGAGCAACAAAAGATAAACGGCAAACATAAAGCAGCAGAGGGCTCGTACAAAGGTAATTTACGGCAGCGAATACATTTTAGGCACTATAAAAAGATGAGTGTATATTGTCAGTCTCCTTTTATGTTGCTTTGAGGAGCACAGTCATTTTTAGGAGAAATGAGGAGTTAGTCTAGTAAACAAGAGGTTTGACATTCTGTGATAAAAATGTCTTCAGACGCTGAACAGCTGAGGAGGACAGAGATAGAGAAAGAGACAATATTAACAAATGCACACAAACTTAAGAAACGAAGCTGTTCTTAACTACACAATAGTATGTACTTTACTGCCATCAATATATTTTGTGTCTCAGGCCACATTGTGGTACTGTGTTTTGTAATCTTGATCCTGATTTGATTCTGTGTTTGAAGCCTTTCAGTTTGGAATGGTTGTTCTGCGTGTTTTGGGTTTCAGTTGCTCTCATAATTCAAGGTCGCAACTCCTCTTACATGCGAATGGTTGCAACATATGTAATGGACATTGCTTTTCATTGCATGGGATTGGCTCCAGCTGCAGGCAACCTCAATTCTTTTTTAAAGTGATTTAATAAGATGGATGAATAGATTGAAAGACATTTTTGCTGGTCACCCATAAAAAGTCTCCTCCCTTCTGCTATGTTGAATGCAAACAGTCCACCCAGTCGTGCTGTCATTGTTTCAATCGCTGCACATTACTCGGCTAAATATTTGGGGCCTTGGAACTAAGAATAAAAGTGTATGTAATATGTGATAGAATCCTGCCCTCCCTACTATGCAAATGTGGATTTCCATTTATCTTTCCCATACCTTGAAACATTAAATCCAGTGTAAGCTGCTTGTGCTAATTACACAAGAGCTTTAAGATGACAGACACGTCTACTTTAACACCATACTCTCTCAAGAGGATCATGGGATATGAGCTGCTGAGTCACCCCATGTGATTGACAGCTTGAGGTGGGACCCCTGCTCTGTCTTCCTCTATCCACTCCTCTTTGATTGTAATCTGGAAATGAGCGGGTTCAGGAGACGCATGCAGCCGCGAAGTCATTCCCGGAGGTCAGATTCCCTCAGTGCCTACCCCTATCCATTAAATAATGGCTCCTCACTTCAAATGGCTGTCACTGTCGCTGACAACGTCCTGTCTGCAGTCACTCTGGATAAGCGCTATAAAAGATCCTAAGTGGCAGCGGAGCGAAGCATCTCAGGAAAGTTGTCACCCCCCCCCCCCCCCCCCCCCCCCCCCCCCCCATATGCACGAGGGGTGATACTGTTTGATAGACCCACACCGGCACATTGTAAATGCTCTCCATTGACAGCCACAAAGTCAGATATCAGTATTTATTTACAATTGCCTGTGATAGTCTGTGAAAGTGGTGCTGGCCCCTTGTTCCTCATCCTGTTTTCCGCTCCCTTGTTCTCTCCCTCTTGGCCCATGGTTAGACCAGTCAGTGAGTAAGAATCGCACTCCGGGGACAGCTGGTTTGTGTTTACAGTCTGGAGACCGGGGCGAGTGCGCTGCAAGTATTATCTAAACAATTTCAGTCGCTATATTCCCCCACGGCTCAGCCTCTCCAAGAGCCAGGTTTGTGCCAGAATGTCAGGGCGAAGGCAGCGAGTTTGTTTGGGCTTCGACGGTACAGTGAGGAGAGAAGCACAGGGGAAGTACTTGAGAGCTTCTGACAAAGACCATATGGCTCCCGGGTGTGTGTTAATATAATCAGAATGTAAAAGCATGCCTTTTTAGTGTGTCCCTGTGAATACACTGTCAGAAATGCGCATCTGTCAATTATTTCACAGAGTGAAAGGAGCGATCGTCACATATTTCACAATTTGGCAGATTATTGTAATACGTCACTGATTACAACCATCTTGATGTTATAGAGGAAGACAACTTCACTGTTAGTGCATCTACTTGATGGACATATGGAGCCACCTCTACAAGCTTTGTAGGCCATGTGTGTTCGTGTGTGCAGGCCATAAAAAAAAAGAAGGAAAGAAGGAAAAAAAAAAAGTGGCTGCATTCGTCAAATCAACACATCTCTTTGTTGAAGAGGACTCTTCCATATTGTATGCTTCTGGGTGCCCATATGTGAGTGACATTATGCATATGCTTTGGATATCTCCTGCCAACATGCCCAAGGTGTCTCACCAAATCGCACCAGAAGTACAATTTCGTCGTGGTTAATTCACTCAGCTCCGATCGTTGCCCGGGAGACGCCGTTCGGCTCGGCCCATTTTCTCAAGAAGCAGAATCTTTCCCCCCTCCCCCTTTTCCCATCTCTTTGCTGAACTTTTGCGCTTGTTACATTTCCCTGCAACCCGAGAGCAGCAACAACAGTTGAGTTTGATCAGTTTCCGACGACACTCTGCTCTGATGTCATCTGCGTTAACGCGCCCACTTCGTCTGATTTCTATTGCATGGGAAACATGCCTGGAGGGAAGGAATAACCAGCATTGATGGGAAGAGTTTTCAACAGCTGAAATTAATTAACGGTGAAAATCCGTCATGGAGTCACAACTTGCAGCACGCCGTGTCCTGACATCAACTGCAATATCTCCGCCGTGCCCTATATTTTTCCCATGAATTTGTCAGTGCAGAAGTATTAAGGGCTTATAGCATGGCTGAGTAATCCCGCTGTCACCAAGAGAAGAGGGATGGCTGTGCATTTTGTGAGATATTAACGTGATCCATCCTCTATCTGTCACTCCGCAACGTCAACAGTCAACAGCATCCACCAGCTCAGTCTGTGGTCAGGGTTAATGCCAGCCTCCACTGGGGTCAGAGGTTTGATTCCCGTTTTCTTTTCAACCGTTTGTCAGTTTTCATGGGCCTCCACTGCTTCGTGCTGTATCACATCACCCGGTGAAAGTTAATCGTAATTCTGTTTGGGAAATAAATAGATAAATAAATAAATCCCAACACAACTCTTGACAGTCCCTCCAGGGCGTGAAAATGAAAAATGAATGCTCCCCCAGATGGCGCGATGTGCAATTGTGGTTTGATGACGGTTTGTTAGTGTTTCTGATTAAAACGCTAACTTTCTTTGGACTATCATCACGCTAATCACAATTCTTATGTGATCTACTAAAGGCAGATGCTTTGTTTTATCACTGCCAACCACAATCAAGTGTTATATACTCTGAATGAATGCCAGACGACCAAATTGCCGTGTGGGGAGATTCAGCTCCGTGTTTATTGTTTATTTTTAGCATGTTTGAAGCAATACCCGGTAGACAAACAGATTCCTTCATCACCATTCACTACTGCTGAACAAAGTAAAATCAGGATACCGTCAGACTTAAACACTCAGCTTTACATGTTGCAACTGTTACATTAGGACAGATTTCGCTTTTGTTTTTTTTTGGTGGGATAAATTCAACTTGTCATATCATGCAAAATTAAGGCTAAATAACTGATTGTGCTCTTGTCAATTCAGACAGAAGACTTCCGAATTTTATACAATTAAACTTTCAAACATTGTGTATGAATTGCATCATGTACAATGTAATAAATTGCTGCAGTTGGAACAGCTTTTATCTGTAATATGTAGAGAAATTGAGGTAGCCGACGGGAGGCGTGCAGGCTTGTGATAACAGCCTTGTGGGCACGCTGTTATAAGGATAGTGGTCAGTGCAAACAACATGATTTAAAAAACAGAGTAATTGCCTTCCAAAATATGTCACTGAAGTGATAACGCGAATAAACGTGACATTTTCTACTAACTCTACAAATGTTTACATTCATGGCAATCTATGAAGAAGTATAATATTCATGATGTGACTTTAAATCACTCAGACAAACACAAATATAAAACAGTTGCATGTTCAAATATATGTTATCTACCGTGATAAAAACTTTCTGAGCTTCTTCATGGATATGTATGATTATTATTAAAGGTGAACATGACAAGTGACTCCTTGTATTACTTGGTATAATTGAAATAACTGTTTTAAAAAAAAGTCTGATGATCCTATAAAAAAATTATATCTTACACCCCCATTTACGCCTAAGAGATTCTGTCGCCCCACCCACCTACTTAACAGTACAGCTGAGCTCTCATGTACAGAATCACTGTTACTATTGTACAAAAGCAGAAGTGCTAAAAATCGGGAGCCACTGCTGTAAAAACCAACATATTCAGGAACAAATGGGTTTCTTACAAAAAACTACTACTACTAAAATCTACTCTACAACTCTACTTGATTGTATACTTTGTAAAACTGTCAATAGTAATATGCTGTTAAACAGACATATTTTAAAGTTAGTGCAGTAGGTTTTTGGTTTTTCAGTAAATGATTCTCTATAAAGATAATATCTGCACACACTTATAATAATGTACAAAGCTGTCTAATGTGAATACAATTCACAGCTGAGTATCAATAGTATAGCACAACAACGTAAGGCAATCTGTGTTTGGTGTGTTATTACTTGTTGTTTTGATGCTTGTATTCCACTTTTCAAATTTACATTTGTGGGATGAGCAGTAGAGGTACTTAAAAGTGTGTTGACATGCTGCTTTACTACTACTGTTGGTACCTGATGGCACAGAAGACTTCAGTATAATATAGTACTCTATTCAATAGAGATTAAGAGTATTTGCAATGTGAAAAAATATATACTAGGAGCCCATTTGTAGCCTTTTTTGCTCAGTTTGATAGGGAATATTTCAACAATAAATGTAACTGAGGAACAATACTTTGCATTAAATCTGTAAAATCCAAAAGTATGTGGCCAACTTGGAAGAAGCTGTTCAGTTTCCTTGAAACATAAAGCAGAACATCATCTGCATCTCTGGGAGATGATCAGTAGGAAAGTTTTAGTATGAAAATACAGCATACATATATAGTATGGGTGTTTTTTTAAGAAAAAAAAAAAAGCAAAATGACAAGCAAATCAGAAATTCTTTAGAAACAGTCTGGGAGACTGAGAATACCATATCTCTGCGGAGTACTTCACAGAGATACGAGGAGCGGTGACAGACACTTGGTAGCGGAGACGTGAGCAGTTCCGGGTGCAGCTGCAGAGTCGCAGACTGTTTATGCAGCATTGTTCCCACTGCTTACACACCACAACCAAAGAATCTGGTATCTTCTCTAATAGGCTGCAGATGGGGTGATTTATAAGATGCAGCAAAACAGGAGACAAAGAGTGAGAGAGGGGGTTGGTTTCTCAATGGAAAGCCAAATAATGAGATGGCGCTTGCAACCACTCCCGTGCCTGCCTGGCTGTCAGTTGTGCAGCCCCTATTTTCTGCCATTTTTTTCCTCCTCCTCCTCTTCCTCTTCGTCCTTCTGGAGCATTGCTTCCCCTCTTTCTCCCGGGGGAATAATTTCCAGTGTGCAGACAGGTTTGAAAAGAAGCTGCTGTTATGGAATCTGGAAGCTTTGATGACTAGTAATGTGTACCTCATTATTGAATTGTCACACAAACACACATTTGTTGTGCACAAATTGCACACATACACCTTTGCCTCACATACTGTATTTTTTTAAATTTATTTTATATTTATACAGTGCTCAAAAATAAGATAAGAAAATAAATACAGTACGTGAGACAAAGGTGTACCTGTAAGGAAACGCTGGTTCCACATACATGTTGTCTGGCTTTAAATTGCACAATCCTTGTATTGAACACGGTGTTGATTTTCAGTGATTCCGAAAAAACATTATATCAAACAAATCAACTGTGTCTTTGGCTGACTTATTACATTATGTATAAGAGGCTTCAGTTTTTGTGATGTTGACGTCGCCAAATTCAAACAGCCAATTTCAATATTTTCCATTGCCTTGTGTGGTTGCAGTATAAAGTTATATTCTCAATCTTTGTTGGCCTTGCTGGGATCTTTTCGCCACAAATTAATCTTCCCTTCATTTTCAACTCTCCTCAAGGCAAATTTTCAGGGTTGCAGTGTTATAGTGCAAGGCCACAACATGAATGAAAGCCTACTTTAGTCTACCACAACCTAACAATCTCCTACAAGCGTCTACAGAGACAGACAGTGTATGTTTCAAGGGAGAGTATCCGTTTTGTCCGATATTTCATGTTCAAACGTGATAAGAGGGTGAAAAGATAGAATATTACACTATGCAAACTCCCTCTGCTAATAAATCTCTTTTCTCTGTTCGGCCATCCCTTCTCAATCTATATTTTCTTTTCTCTGTGGAAAAATCCCTTCACTGTTTCTCCCAGACTTCCCAAGGCTATTGCAGGAATATAACAAAGAAGCACAAATACAGACGGCAGTGGGAGCAGAAGCAGAGGAACGAGCTGAGAGGTAAAAGAAAAGCAAAAGACACCGAACAGGGACTGGAGATAATTAAAAGGATCTTCGGAGTGATATAGCCGTTAGCGCTGGGACTTCTCATTCATTTACACACATATAAACGCTCCTCTCCACACGCACATTAAAATGAGATAATTTACCTATAGCCAAAGATGTGTTTTTTTTTTTTTTTTTGCATGCTTCATGCAGAACATAAATCTCTGTCTCTCCCCCCCACACACACCCCGCCCATATATTTAATCAGTGTTATGCAAAGCACGTCAGGATTCAACTCATTTTCATAACAGCAATCTAGTGGCAATTTATCACAACCAAGCATGAAAAATATGCCATTATGCCAGTGGAATTAATGTTTTGGTTTAATACTATGTCTTGCGTTTCTCAACAAGAGTGTATATTTTTAGTTTTTCATGTCAAATTGAAATATGTGCTTGGCACTAATATAATTGTTTCCTCTCTGCCTCACTATTATTATAGAGACATGTACTGTACATAAGCAGTGAACATTTGTAGCTTGTCTATCAGATAATAGTGTACCAAGCCCCGTTTACACGACAACTGAAAATGCATCGTTGCAGATAAGTTTTGTATTTACACGCCAATGTTTTGAGAACTGAAGAAACAATGAAAATAATGTAGTTTGCGAGTAGGAACATTAGTTGGTGTTGTTTTTGTAATAAAACCACACACACGTGTGCAAAGAACAATAGCTATAAACATCAATAATGGCGGCTAGACAGACATTCACATGTACAGACCAAGAAGTTGGATTACTGTTGCATGTGACTCTCAACTCTAAAACGACAGAGTCCCAGAAGAACATGTACTGAGAGTCATGACACTCTGGAGGTGACTACCATTGCTGTTGTCCATCCTACCACGGTTGTGGTGTGCATGCACAGCAGCAGCGTTTCGGAAAAAGTTATATTTTCTCCCGTTTGCACGGAGTCAGACTTTTCAAAAAGTTCTGCCTGTAAACGGTTTTCCGTTTTCACGTCAAAACATTGGCATGTAAACGGGGTTAAAGTCTGAAGGTTTCATTGTGGGGCGGGCCTCCATCAAGAAAGAATCAGGGGGTCTGGGGGTTGCCATTTCCAGATTCCCACGCAATTCCAATGGATTAAAGCTGAATTGATAAAATAGGCAGCAGTTTCTGAACAATAGTGATGGAAGTTGCACACTATGTCACAAGAATGACCAGATTTTTTAAATTCAACTTGTGTGAAGGAGTGATTATTTACCATGCTTATGGATCCCAACAGCCATTAACAATATCTTATAATGTAAAAAACTAATTTAAAAAAAGTCAAAATTCCTTCAAAAATTGCCATTTGGCGTGAAATAACGCACATTCTGTACGTTTTGATTTACCCTCTATATTCTCACACAGGGGGCTTATTTTCCCACACTTTAATCTCAGTAAGTGCTTCAGTTAAAAAAGCAACTGGCTGATTATGTGTTGGCTGCACATGTGAATTGATGAACCTCTGATCGGAAACCTCATTCATTCCTGTGAGAACACTGAAGGTCGCGCCTGAGTCGCAGCTCTGGCCTCTCGTGCTGATGAAGTGGTGCTTTCTGGGGCTTGACTGTACATGCCCCCGCTCCCTGGGGTCAGAGGGAAGAACAGCTGACTGCTTGTCTCACATAGTAGAGAAAATAAGACAACAGCCACCTGTCATGGTGGAGGATTCTCTGCCCTGCCAGTCACCTTCTCACATATTTATTTGAGAGTTTATCAATGGGTTTTTTTTTTCTGTGATGTTTTGTGATTATGATAAATAATGAGTGCCAATCACATGTTGTTTCTCATAACATATGTACAGGGAATCTAAAAAGGAATAAAGAAATGCTTCTTAGTTGGGAGCTCTGAAAAGGATGAGTTTTTGCCCTGTAGTAGAATAATGGCATGAAACATCAGTATGTGGGCAAAAATGACAGGAGTAAAAGCACCTTTACAAGCTCAGTGCTTGATGGCACCACCATTTTGTCACGCCGCATTATGTATAGTAGCAGATGAATGACAGGTGTGCTCCACTACTCTAATGCACAAATTGCCTCGGCTGCAGAGTGCTAATGTGGTTTGCTTTTAACCGGGACTTCACGACTATATTTGCATTTTTGAGACAATCCATACGCATGAACACTGTTGTTGTTTCCTGTACTGGCACATGCAGTGATTACAGACAATATCTCTTCATCCAGTCAGCGATTTTCTGGGTGGAAATTGGAGGGAATCTACACTCCGTCTTTCTGCTGAATTATATGTATTGCTTAGGAAGATAAGATTTATCTCGCTCTCACAGTGATAAAGGTACTACACCAACAGACTGAGCTAAAACACATCAAACGAATGTATCTTAAAACCGAAGTAAAGTAGGGCTGTTGAGAGTGAAAGTGATCCTATTAAGTTTAAGATCACAAGCTGCTAAATAGCAAACTTGGTTTGTTTCCCAGAAATTTTGTATCAAAAGCTTTTTATCATTTACATCTATTAGGATGCATAGGCAGTAAAACATAGACCCATCCTTATGTACTATAGGGCTGCAAAAGACGTACTTGTAGTTGTTCACTGGATTATTACATTCACATGATAATTAAGTTAAGTGTTTTTTTCTCAAATAAATATCAGTTCTTATCTCTTTATTCTGTACATGTCATGATCCTGCCTGCATGGAACTGGTCTTTTAAGCCTTAATCATTTGCTAATTTACATTTAGGAATGTTAGTGAACTGATAAAAAGTTCAAATCAGCTGTGTCTGTGTTAATACTGGTGGTTGGCATTGTTTAGAAACTTTAGCATTCTATCAAGATGTACAGTACAGTATTTTCTGTCAGATCTCCCGCATTTCCAGAGCTACTGTGTCTCAAGGTAACTGAGTCTGATTTTTTGTCTGACTGGTTTATTGACCGTAAAAAAAAAAAAAACCTCCTCTTGGCAGGTTTTTGCATCTTCTCATGAAAGATTCACAGCCGGATAAGAAGCCCATATTTTTTCCAGGCTCCGTTTCTATACGTTATCCCAGCGGCCTCCAAGCATGGCTGGCTAATTATAGGCTTGCTGAATTTATTTGAGCGAGTGAGTGAGCCTAGTGAGCCAGGATTCATAGCCGGACAGATAATTAGATCGATCGGGGGCTGCAAAACCTAACACCCCTAACTTGGCACTCTGAATATATAATATAATGAAAATAAGCTCAGAACATGGGGAAAAAAATGCACATTTTAAGCATATTATTTCTGCTTTTTGTGCTGATCAGCACTATCACCGATTGTCACTCACACTTTGTCAATGTTCTGAATAAATATAATAAACCGTGGGTCATGAAAAGCTCCAAATCCTATTGAGACATCCAATAATAAATAAGATTCCTGCACACAATACTCACCTTTTCCATTTCATTGCCTGCTGCCATTTTAGAGCAGGCTCACTCTCTCTCTCTCTCTCTCTTTTTTTTTCCTTCTTTCGAATGAGCTTTTATCAAATGCGGGTATGTCGTATATGCCACGAGAAATGTCTCTCTAAAGGTCTTGCACCAAAATGTCGACAGACAATAAAACATACACAACCACCCACCGCAGACAGACCCACGCACACACATACACGCTCACACTCAGAGGCGTTTTTTTTGCCCACTCTATACTTTGGGAGTGAGAAGCTTCTCAAGATGAGTGGCTGTTTAATTGACAGCTGGTTCACTAACTGGTTCCTTTCACTGACAGAGGTTTTTTTTTTTCCTTCTTCTTCTTCTTCTTCTTCTTTTTTTTTTTACACTAATAGCCATTGAACACCTGCACATCTTGTCAGTTTTCTTTTCCTTGAGGTTTGTTGACAGAGTGTGCGGAGACAGCGGAAAGTGTGATGTAGGAGTGCTGTCAGTCTGATGTCTTGTATTCTTGCTGTCACCTATCCTCTCTAAGTGCCTTTTATAAATAGGCGATGCCGGAGCCATGTGGCGTTGTTGTTGGCATGCATTTCTGTACCTCTGCAAAGAGAAAAAGGAGAAGGAAAAAAAAAAACATATCGGGGCAAAGACTGAAACGTCATATCTGATTTAATTAAAGGTTCTCATACATTCTGTTTATTTTTGGAGCACATTTGATTCGTATTCAATTGCAGTTTTGCTCTCTTGCTATTTTTCCTGTACTTCTCGGTTGTTGTTTATCTCTTGTGCGCAGGCCTTGCACGTGTTACAATTTTAATGAGCCGTTACAAGAAATAAACTCTAAAGTCCTGAGAATTCCTGTGAAACACTCCACTCAGATAACAAAATAATAAATATTTTCACTTTACACTCTCATATTCCTTTTCTTTCAATATTTTCTTTCCGGGGTTGTTGCTTGTTTGAGTAGAACTTGGCCTTGAGTCTGCCTTTCCCCTCCCTCTCTATCTGCTGCTGCTCTGTTGGCATTGATTATCTCAGACCTGAGATCCACCCCGTGTGTGTGTGTGTGTGTGTGTGTGTGTGTGTGTGTGTGTGTGTGTGTGTGTGTGTGTGTGTGTGTGTGTGTGTGTGTGTGTGTGTGTGTGTGTGTGTGTGTGTGCGCGTGCGTGTGTGCGTGTGTGCGTGTGCGTGTGTGCGTGTGTTTCACCGTCTCTAGCCCCGCTGCATGCTGAGAAGGCAGATATCTCTAGAGGTTCTGTAATACAGCGGATACTGTTGCCCGCCTCGCATTGCTATGGGGGATGGAGGTGGTTGTGTTGGACTGTGGGGAGGGCTGGAGGAGAAGAGATGGAGAGGGCAAAGGATGAGAATATCCCCCATTTACTTGCAGATTTGTTATGAAATCGTATCTGCTTGATTATCGCTTTGACTTCACAGTTCAGGCGCCTTCTTCGGTTGGGCAAATTGAATTTTGTGCAATGCATTGTGCTGCTTGTTGCCGTGCTGCAACTCACCTATCCAGTTTACAGTTTATCACTTTGGATTGAAGAGGCAATTGACCCATGTCAAACCAGTAGAGATACTTACTGTTAGACCCCATCCAACCATCCTTTGGTCTATCTTTTTAGCTTTTTATAACACGTTTTAAGATTGAATGCACTTACGAATGCGGAAAAAAACAAACAAACTTGAATAAGCACATTTTTACACATTTTAGATCCGAGTTGAGGAAAACACAGTATCCACATTCTCTGGTAATGTGATGTGAGCATTTGTTCAGGTGTAATGTTTTTGAAACTGCATCTCACAACCTAAGTGCTGCCAGTAGCTCAATACTTAATACTTTTACATTTGATGGAGCTACCACTTCTTTAAAAGATGGTCCGTTAGCACCATTTTGACTGTCAGCGAATCCTCTTGATGTGCAGCCGATTTAGAGACATACCCATAATAGATATCAATCCTTCCTCCCTCCGTATGTTTGTGTAGCCAAGAGCAACTGCACCGTTAGAAGTCTGGTGCTAAATTGCTTTGGGGAGGAAGAAGTGGAAGAAGCTTTACACTCGCATGAACACACAGCGGGGGAATGTGCCGTACATTGTTTACAGTATACACAGTCTGCCATGTTCAATAGTCCTCCCTGTCACTCCAATTTAGTTTCTGAATAGAACGACAAGCTCACAAACAACAGGACTTTAACAGCCGTGCATGTTCGTCAGTGCGCTTCAATGGACGCTGTTAAACATGGGCCACCTTCAGCCGAGACACCTACTGGGTCTAATCAAGGGCTTCAGTCACCGTACGCTCGTGCTTTCTGTGCCTTGGAAATTACTGTAACACCGCTGCAAAGGTATGCTGGCCTCCCACTTGTACAACAGCCCAAAGCAGTTGGATATTTATATCAAGCAGAGTGGAAGAAAACAACGTGTCTCACTAGAAACCAATTAATTCAGACACATGATGCCAGATAGTGAATGAGAATCAAGAAAGTTGACGGCGGCTCATTGAGAAACCTCATTTCGGGTTGAAATTTGCTGAGTGCGAGTCTGCGACCAAAGTATAAATTACAATTTTCATGGATGTCGGCACAACCCTAACTCTCCCTTATGTTGTTTTGTTCCTCACAGCCAACAAAGAAATGAGTGAAACTTTCCACAGTGTGAAAGATTCTTTTTTTTTTTTTTCTGTCAATTTTTTTGGGGGTCCGTAATGGCATAAAATGTCTTCACAGGAAAAGGTCATCCCTATCCGTGACTGCTCTCTTTCTCATTGCTTCCTATTTGGATCCAGACAGAGCTGAGTCTACTAAGTCTGAGACAGCTGCAGGGATTAGAGTGAGCTAATTATACGATATCTATTCATAATTGCATCGGATTACGCTATTATTCATACAAAGCTTAGCTGCATTAAATGCTTTAACCACCGTCGCATTACGTAGCATATAGCGCTATGTATTATTCGCCATTTAAGTAGCCTGGGTGAGGGCAAGGAAGAGCCAAACCCTATTACCCTATTACGGCTCTTTTCTCAGGCTGTAACACATCGTTGATGACTCCATTACGCTCGTGCTTTCAGGGTATTGTTGGACTGAAATGAAGAAATGCTGCAGTCCTTTCAGGTGCAGATTGATCAGTGAAGCTTAGCTCGGAGGAGCGCGGGATCTGACTTCCGGGCTCACAAAAGACACGTCAGAAGAGGAAAGCGTCTCATCTTCCCTCACTCCCTTCATATTTCATATATATGAACATGTGGATGTGAGGAAATGACATTTTTTAAAATGTAAACATTCGTCTCTCTGTTAATTATCACCAGTGAGACCTTGTCGGGAGGGAATGCAAACTGTACAGCTGTCAGTGGTTCAAGAGATAAATGGTCAACAGCACAGGACACATTACAACCAGCAGCTGTTAGGTGTTAAACTATAGTCACATTTGAAGTCTGTCCATTGATTTTATTTCTGCTCCGCATTGAAACCAGATGTGATCTTGTGTTTTTGATCCGGGCGCATTACAAGTGCCACATGAGAGTGCATGAGATTTGTGCATGCTCAGAGTTACACTTGAGGTACTTTTGCATTACTTCCAGCCCAAGCACAACTGTGACCTAATCATGATTAAAGAGGCCAACAAATCATGTCCCCGCTATATCATCATTTACCGCATACTTCAGCTATTTCCATACTTAGATACTCCTTGTGGAAAGTATTTCATTTTGGTGAGACTTCCCAACATCTTAAACGCATCATTGTGTCGTGCAATAATTTAGACATCACATGAAAACCTCACACATCCCTCTTCTCGATTAAGAACACAGTGAAAGGATTTACTTGTTGAAACAAAGGCAGCACAGCTCACAGCGACGTTGATAAAACCCAGAAAACTTAAAAATGTTGTGACGTTAGTGAGACTAATCACCATGGTGTTAGCACTGTCAAAATATGTTATAAAGTATTGTGTTCACTTAATACGGTTATGAAATGATATTGCATTTACGATAACTTAAAGTTCGTAATTTTGTTTTCCTCATATGAAAATTTCCAGATGATGGATTTTAGACTTCCTCAATAGTACTTGTAATATAGACAGTTTCCTAAATATACATGATATTACTTATGCAAGAGGTATCTGTTGCTGCGTGCCTGTTGGTACTTTATCTCAGCTTGAAAATGTAAATTTTCAATAACTTGCACAACACTGGTAATAAGTAATATACATTTTTTCCACATTTTAAACATTATCAAGCTGACCTGCCTGTTTTTCTGGAGTCATTTTAAGTTTTGCTGAAATTGTGTGAGGAGAAGTAAAACAATGTTTATGAAAGAGTACATCAAGGACAATCGCTTGATGATGCAAATAATCAAGCGCTATTAGTAAAGTATGTACTTGATAGCCGCATGTTACTGACAAATGTATGTACTGTATGTATCCAACACAGGGGTCAGAGAATAAATGGCGCTCCGGGAAAAGGAGTATTGGCAGAAACGGCAGATTTACGGGTCAAATTGATGTCGTCTGTGAATCGGCAGGAGGTTGATATCATCCGGCGGAAAGTGAATAAGAGGCAAAATGGTGCATGCGGCTGAATGTCCTTCCATCCATCTGTGTGTCTGTGCTGCCAGGACGGCAGTATGTTCTTTATCAACCTGGCTGGTTTTTAAAATAATCTATTTAGCAGGACGCTCCCTCTGCTCCCTCCCACCTCCTGCCCATCATAGCAGCTGTCTCCGTGCACATGGTGCAGCAAGCCAACCTTAACGTTTTCTTTGCACTGCTGCTGAAACCAATTAAATTTACAGCAAAGAAATCACCTGATTATAAAGCTGCTCCACTCCACACCCTCGTTCCTTCCCTCTGGTGTGTGTATTCATGTGTGCATCTGTGTTTGTATGGCACCAAGGGCAATGTTAAAGGCTGATCAGGTGGGAGTGTGACATACTTTCTGCTTGTGCGTGTGCCTGTCTGTTTTGCTAATCCATATGGGCGCAGCGCTAATTAAATCCAGAGGCTCAACCATTCACACCACTGAGTGCTTGGCAATGGGAAAAAAGGGGGAAAAAAATAAAAAATCTCTTGGTGTTCTGTCAGGTAATATGACAAAAGCAGCAGGGAGAGTTTACGAGGGTGTGTGTTAATGTCAGAGAGAGAGAAGGGGTGGGGGGGGTAAAATGAGTTTGTGGACCAGAGCCAGAGACACAGAAGTGGCCACCGGAGGAAGAAATATTAGCTCCAGTGCAGTGTTTGTAGATGGGGCAGTCAGATTGACAATGCAGATATCAGTGTCAGAGGTGAACGGTTGTCGGCAGGGTTAATGGCAGAGCGGACAGCTTGTCATGCAAGGCCGCCGCATTGAGCCAACCCTGCTGGAGCCCCCGACTCAGACTGGCAGAATGCTTGTTCCTCGCTCAGCAAATTCAAGGCCTTATCACACTGCAGCCCTTCCCCAACGCTTTTTTTTTTTTTTTTTTCCCTGGCCTTTCTATCCCCGCAATACAAAGTTATTATTGTGTTTTAAAGTGAGGCTGTTTGGGCTCCAGACTTGAGTGCATGCCATCCATTTTGCTCTCCGTCGTTTTTGTTTTTTGCTTTTTATTCTTTGTGCGTGCAGATGTCCACAAGTAAAGGCACTTGTCTGCAGGGATTTTATAATTGTCCCCTTGATGTGTGTTTTGCCAGTAATTTCACAGCAAATGTGTTGGTGTTCTGAGCGCATTGTGTGACGGCATGCTTGATTAGACTGTGCTGCTTGGGAGGGCTAATGTGCCGCTTTATTGGTGTTGTGTTAACAGGATAAAGATTTATGGGGGGGCGGGTCAGCATGTGTTCCGTGGTCCACACAACAGATAGATAAATAAATGGAAATTGGGTCCATTTGTCACTGTCCCCGCTCGCCTGGGATTGTGTGGCGTACCTGTGGAGCTCCGAGCCCAGCAGAGATGTGACAGTTTGTCCCTGTCAGTCTCTTATCAGGTCGTCTATCACCCTTGTCCCTCTGAGCTCGTTCCCAGACCGTCTCTCTCCTTCACTGAAGGAGAGAAGGAGGCAAAGAAAAGCTGTAATTCTAGTTGACTTCCTGCTGTTCGAGGGGAAATCATCAGTGGCTACATTTGTCAGTGAAATGAGACGCTGCATTCAGAAACTCAAAGCGTCATGGCACATATTTCCCATTGAGGAGGAAATTATATGAATACTTTCTTGAGTGCACAGTATGCAGGCTCACTTGGGAAAAAAATGTATCATTTAACTCATAAAAGTAAAATGTGAAGATGCATATCCAAAACGGGATTCTTCCTGAGGAACCTTCAGAGGTGGTGCAGCAGCAGGAAAAAATAACTTTTTTGATAAGAAATCTTCACAAGCAGTAATATTTAGATTGTAAAACTAAAAAACTGTTTATTCAAATAACTGCATTTATTGTCCCTGGAACTAAAGGGAATTGAAGTTATAGTTACAACAGTTATAGACAACATTGCACACAGCTTATCTGATACAAACCACTGTTTACGACAGGGCTGTCAAATGCATTTTAGTTCAGGGGCCACATACAGCCAATTTCATCTTAGAGTCATACAATCCATTTCCTACCGGAAATACTATCTCAACATGAAGCCAGAAACCTTCTGGTGCAAAACACAGTGAAATGTCTGACAAAGTGAGCTGCATTGGAGGCTCTTGCGAGTCGGTCTTGACCCATAGGCCTTATGTTTGACACCCCTGGTTCACAATAATCTATAATAACGAGAGCAATATTGGGAGCTGTTGGGATTTAACCAAAAATGACTAATAGGACACACTGAACATTTCAACTTTAGATGGTTTGATTGATTTTATAATTTGCTATTCTAATATTCAACCTTGTTCATGAGCTTTCCATTGCAAAGGGCTTTGAGATGTATAACTACAAACTTGTTTCATACGTGTGACTTTAATGTTATAATTCTTTTGATAAAAATGCATTTTGCAGATGGCATTATATTCCTTAACAAAATATATTTGTGTCAAATTAGCAGTATAAAAGCATAATTTCTTGCTGACAGGGCTGTTTATTAAGCACATTTCCAAGGTGATTTCCTTTGGGATACAAGTTGTGGCACAAAATTAGGGGAAAAAAAGAATGTTTTCATGGCCAGTAAGTGCTGAGCAGACCAGAAGCAACTGCTTATTTTGGAGCATGGAAGAACTGAGTTTTTATCTTGCTTAATGATACCTTCCGAGGTTAGTTGAGTCAGGAAAAATCTAAGTTCAGAAATAAATAACCTGTTATATAAAAGAAATTAAATAATGCTACACCACTGGCCACTCATCATTAGTTAAAACAATTAAACAACTGAGGTATTATTGCTGATTATTGTGTTAGAAACCCTGAAATGCGAACTTTTGAGGTTTTTCATGTGAACTATGACGTGCAGAGTCAGGATAATCTTTCACCGTTGTGTTCAGCCAGCAGTTTCACTGTCCCTTCTTTCATGCACGGAGGCGAGAGAGACGTTGGAGCAGAGACAGACATGAAGCCACAGTGCAGTTGTGTGGTTTACTCTGGTATTCTGCTGACATGGGATCCATTAGGAGGGTTTGAGGGGGTTGGGGTGGTGGTGGTGGTGGAGGAGGAGAATGCACAACAGGGCTGGTTTTGAAAAAGAGGAAAACTCAAGCCTTAAAAAAAAAAAAAAAAAAAAAGAGAGAGAGAGAGAATGAAAAAAAATCAGCGAGGAAAATCTTGCTTTACTGAAGGACTTTGCAGCAAGTTTGAAGCAGAAGAAAAGAGGATGGGGTGGAGCGAAGCCTTGAGAGATGGCAAGATAGCTTGGGGGAACGAATCCGAGGGTAAGCAGAGATTGAAGTTGGAAGACAGGAAAACACAGGGGGGGATAAAAAAGTGATGAAGGCGTACAGTATAGAGCGGGAGAAGACAGGGAGATTGGGTGGGTGGCTGATTCAGCTCACTCTGCTGTGGTGGAGAGTCGAAGCGGCATGGTGGAACCTGCAAGAAAGAAATGGTGGATGCAAAATGTGTGAGCGGCTTCTTCAGGACATTTCAGGTGCGCACTTGTCTCGACCATAATTGATGATTACACACAGTCTTGACCTCATTTCGACCCGCTAATTTGCTCCAATTAAGTTGGGTGACTCATCAAATGTTGCAGAGGAACACGGTGGGATGGGATCCTGTGGGGTTTTTTCTTTTTCTTTTTCGACAGCGCTTATTCATTCGGCTTATTCATGGAATACCTCATGCTAATGATAAGGCAGGGTGTAGGCACTTGTGTTCGCACACACACACACACACACCCACACACAACACACACACACACACACACACACACACACACACACACACACACACACACACACACACACACACACACACACACACACACACACACACACACACACACACACACACACACACACACACACGCACCATGATCTTTCCTGTGGTGCCCAAATGATACCCTCCTTCCCCTGTCATCACTGGAGTCTGGCACTGCAGCCAATGGGAGTGTCGCGGCAAACACCTGGAGGCAAGCATCACCCAGCCGCACATCACTCAGCCATATTTACGTGGAATCAAACATTGACAGATGAATGTTTGTAGCTACGGGCGCTGCTGCAGTGTTTGCGAAAGGGATTTAACACACAGGGACCGGAGAAGGAAGATGACAGGGCGCGGCATTAGCTGTATTTTTCCTACGTGCTTGGTGTAATTAGGGATGCTTCTCAGGGATGTACTTCTCTCACTTTGCCCACTTTTCGCCGCACATTTTCACATGCAAATGTCCACTTTTCCCCAATTGTGCCTCTGACCACAACATCAAACAGAATGAGCTATCACACGCAAGCCGGGCAAAGCATCCAATATCAATTTTTCATATAATCACGTTTTTCTCTTTTTCCTTTGCATATCATTTTGAGCCCCCGTGCTCTACCCTCCCTCCCTACCTCCCTCCATCCCTCCCTCCCTGCCGTACCTAGCCATGGACTCTGCTCATCAGAAAGACAAATTACCCAGTGGGCTGCTCTTTTAGCTGTGCTTTCTGTACAATAATCAATTTGAGGACGAGAGAAAGAGAAGCCTCGAAAAACGTGAAATTATTCATCAGGGCCTCTCAGTAGCGGGGCTGGAGAGGTGTGGGGGATGGTGTGGGCTACCTAGTCCTCCACGAGAGATAATTAGGGAGAAGACCAAAAAGCAGAAATAAGGGGAGGTGCTGCAGGCCAACAGCCAGAGAGAGCAGAGTATTAGAGACCAACACGGAGAGCAGTAGGTGCAGAGTTGGGGGATGGCTGCTGCTCTGAGAACAGTTTGCTGTTATATTTGGAAATCTGTGTTTAGTGTGTTGTCCCAGCAACAGACAGATATACATGAGAGGATGGAGGGTAGACAACTGGGACTGGTGACGAGTGAAGGGGAAGTCTAGAGGAGAGGAGGAGGAGGAGGAGGAGGAGGAGGAGGAGGAAAAGCTTTGAAAGAGAGCGCAGCTCCGAGTTAGCTTTCAGTTGAACTACTTGAAGAAAATGGATGGATAGTGTGAGCAGAGGAAAAACGAGCCAGGCTCTGCCTTGTGATGAGTGTTTATTCAGAGACCTCTTGTTTCCTACCAATTAAGGGGGCTGGGGACTGCTTCAGCACAGTCCTCCTGGTCTTCCTCCCTCCTCTGCTCAATCTGTCTCCACTCCCTCCTTCCTTTTTCTCTGCAGTCTTTTGCTCCATCTGCAATTTTGGATCATTTAAGCATCTCACACATTTTCGCCATGCCTGACATTTCCACTCGATGTGACATTTTGGCATGGGCATTTGACATATAAAGGTGTTACTAATCATCACATTCACTGTATTTAGTCATCCTTAAGGTGTTTATTTAGTTTTATTATTGTATGCATTATCTGGAAATGTGCATTTGCTCAGGCCTTATCTATACCCTTCCCTACACTGCCGCAATGACCGAATTTCCCTGGAGGGATCATTAAAGTTTCATCTTTCACCCCTCATTCATTTCTCCTCCCATTCATTCCTCCCGGTGCAGCTCGGTCCAAACCAAACAAGCTTGTCGTTCGACTCAATTTCTCTTCCCATCCCAACTGTAAATCACCCGTCTGAAGCCTCTCTGCGAATTGAATGGACTGTAAGCAACTACTGTTTCAAGGCTATTTTGTTGATAGATTTTCAGCTCAATTTGTGCAATTTTTGAAACCCTTCCTGATTCAGGTGATAGCATTAAAAAATGTAGACAGCATGTGTTCCCATTCATGATTAGTGAGCAATACTGAATTAGAAAAAGGAGATAATTGTGAAAGGAACACCGGTGAACCTTGACTGATGCACAGTTATGCGCCATTGTGCTCGCTCCATCTGTCTCATCCTGCCTGCACACGTTATTATCAATATCGAACACCTGACATGATGTACTAAATGGCCTGAAATCAGCCAATCGTGCTCGTTTTCTTTTTTTTTTTTTTTAACCTCCGTACTGCATTTCTTCACATATCCATCAGTTGTGTGGAAATTACATGTAGTGCGGTGTCAAATGCTTCACAGTCATGTGATTCCGCTATCTGTACCTGCACTGTCAGCATCTTTTCCTGTCACGAAAATGCAATTTTCCCTGCTTGAATGAGAGCATTGTTGTGTTATGTTGTGTATCTTACTGCAAAATGTATATCTGTCAGTCAGCACAATATGCCCCCAGAATATAATGCCACAGTATCAAATATTTGTGTGAAAACATCCCGGTGATTCTGTCTGGTGTATCTTTGCCTGATTTATGTTGTGCTTTTTTTTCTGTCATACTGGCGAACACTGCGTATCCGCTCGTAGCCTCGCTCTCTCCTGGGCCCTGAGTTGTCTCCCAGATTGATGGCAGGAGGAAGACTAGGGCACCTCGGGGTACATTAAGATGCAGAACATTACTGTAACTATGAGTGTGTGCGGTGGGGTATGATTTGCGTCGGTGTGTGTGTTTTTGTTAACACATAACTTTTGCGTTTTTTTTTTGTTTTTGGGCGCCTGGCTCACCGTGAAGCAAAGCGTGACTATTGAGTCGTCTCATTCCGAGCTGTGCTCACTGTAGCTCACTGTAGCTCTTTGTTTCTTTGTGTCTGTATCTCGGCTCCTACCACTGCCTGCCTGCCTTTGTCTTGCTCACTTTTCTCTTTGTTACAATATGTTGCCCTCCCCACCACCAACTCTTCCTGATCCTGCTGCTCCTCCTCTCCCATCGCCTCTCTTTGTGACCCGGGTGCACTCCTCTCCTCCCAGCATGTCTCCGGGGTTCTTGCACTTTATTATTTCTATATCTCCCCACCTTGTCTTTTTTTTCCACAAACAAGAGGCCAGGTAGGAATTCGGGTGGATACTCATTCAAACAAAGAGCGGCCCACTAAGCTTCAGATGTATGACTTGTCTGCTATGTGTAATTGCACGTACCCTGAAGTTTGCCCCTCTTTCCTTTTTGTGTACAGTTCATGGAAGGTGCTTATTTAGAACTCAGCCTAGCCCAAGGAGATTTTCCAAACAGCATCACTAAGGTCATACTGCTCAAACAAGGGTTTCCATGAGCCAGTATACTGGAATACATTTGTCTGAAGGTCTGTCTGCTTTTCACTTCTTTTGTTTTGCCAAACAAAGCCTACTAAAATCCTTTTTCACCAGCCTTAAGGGGGGGGGGGGGCTGATTGGCCATTGGCCTTATTAGTGAAAGGAATCCAAAAATGTGTTTTGCATCTGCTCAAAAATAATAACAAAAAAAAAATTAATTGACATAGTCACACACACACTCGTACACGCACGCCTCCCTCTGCTAACTATATTTTATCTACTCGTTAATGTTCCCAATTACTCTGTCAAACACTGCCAACGTTTTGCAGTGTGGCACGCTTATTGAAATGGTAATGCATCCATCTCAAAGTGAAAGTCTTTCATTCGCTGGCTTCTGAGTGGATTTATTCATGACAATTTACTCTTCTCATGCAGGATTACACTAATGAGAGGGTTAAAGGGTGGTGTATGTGTGTGTGTGGCATTCTCTGCTTTCATACGAGGGGACTCTTGCCCCGGAGAGAAAGGGCCACGTTTCCACTGCCTCTCGCTCCCTCCATTATTCAGAAGAAGAGGACTTGATTTAGTTTTGTACCGGGCCCGTTCTCATTGGCATGCACTTCCTGCTATCTGAAAGATCCAGTTGTCTGCTGTTTCTGTCATAATTAAAACCAGTCTGTATTTTATTATGATTTGTCTTTTTTGTTTGAGGAGTTGAGATGGTTTTTTTTTGTGTTTTTGAGTCGAAAGCCATTGTACATCCTGATCGTCTCAATGGGCTCTATAAATTGCTTCACATCTGGAACGGACCTTAAAAGTAATAAAGCCGTGTTGGTCTGCTGTGGGACCAGATTGTAAGCCTAGTAGGAGGTCAGGTCCCACCGGGGCCTTGTTGTTAGTCCAGATCTCAGTATATAGGTCATTGTGCTTTGAGGTCGGCAAGCCCCAGGTTTTGTCTGCGCTCAACTGCCATTTCAACCTGCTGCTGTCAACACCCTGTCACGCGTCGCCTCGTCTGTCACTCATTAGTGTCATCTGCCCAACATTTTCACCAACCAGCCAGACAAAATCTCGGTTGGTAATAATCAAAGCACGGTTCCTGTAGAGCGGTGGTCATTCTGCACTCTACAATTCCTTTTGGGTCGATTATGACAAAACATTCAAGACGAAGGAAACGCCACAGACAAGAGTGGCTGCACGCATTCACATGCTCACAGCTACTTGTGGAATAACAGGTGGAAAGTACAGCTATCACCTACGCACATAAACACATTATCTAGTCTTTGAATTGATCCACTGATACAAGGCCTGCATCGCATCACCGGCACTCTTAAGAGCACTCTCTCCTCGCTAATGTAAAACCCCACAGAAAACACTCAAGGACAACAACTCTGTGCCTTTTGCAGACTTCATGTTTGCCAGCGTCATTGTGTGCCCCGAAGAATGGAAACATCACTCTGAATGCATTTGCACTCATTAAATGGACCAAGCTGCCATTTTGGGGTCTGATTTACTCTCTCCTCATTTATTTCGCTTAATAGAAGCTTGTCATAATGAAGTCGTTCACCTTTGCAGAATTAATTAGAAAACACACTTCCAAGTGATTGGCTTGCAGGATGATTTTAATGATTGTGTGAATTCGATCGATGCACAATCGCAAATAGGACCTTTTTATTTTCATAATTTTTTTTTTTACCACAAATTCAATTTAAAGTGAGAGGCGCCATGTTTACCCTCTGGCTTTTCTATACTCCAGTTTGGATTGTAATTGCCCTTATAATTTGGAAGCTTGCCATCATTGCAGGAATGTGTATTAACTCCCCTCATCCCGTCTCTCTTTTCTTTAACCTACTTATCAAATTAATAAAACTCCAAAGATAGAGAGGGCTTTACAAATCAGCAAGGTCGCACCTGCAGCCCAGAGGCAGTAAACAAAGTGTTTTGGTAAAATAATATGTTCATGGTTAAGCACATGAACATTTTCTGATGCTTATAATGGAAGCGTTACGTTATAATCATGTTAAAATAAAACTAGATGCCAACTAACTGCGAGTTAAGCAGGGAGGGAAGGAGTACTGAAAAAATTATGTACAACTGCTCGTAAATAGCAAAAGAATTTATTCTGTCGCAATTAAAATGACTGTTTAAAATAACTGAAGTAAAAGTACACAGTGCTCTTTTCAAACACTTTATTAACCCTTGGAAGTTTTATGCTTTCAATTTGATTCATTATTTTTGACAGAAATGATGATAAAAGGCATATTTTCTCTTTTAAAGAAACACATTTATGAGCTACAAAGATGCAGATGTACAGCTTTGAATACTAATTGAGATTGTAAGAATGTATTATATACTGTAAGTAGTGGAGTAAACTACATAGTGTGAATGAGTATCTGTACAACGATATACTCGATAAAATAGCCATAAAGTACACGTACAAAGAATACTGCTGTATTAGTGTAATGTGAGTATTTGTAATTGGGTTCCCTGGTACTTGGAAGTACTATAAAATCATTCTACTCTTAAATACAGTTTTCACTTTATAGGAATGAATAAAACAAATGCTAGTGAAAACCATAAGGTCTTCACAAAACAGAACTAAAAAGGACGTCAATTCAAATAGTATTTGTGAATTGACTCCAAGACACACTAATATTGACGAGCTATGAACATGCTTCCTTATTCCAGAGCAAAATAATCTCCACACATGTCTTTTTTTGTGCTTTGCCCTGATCAATTTCTATCTCAGCCTCTGATTTAATGATCATAGTTCACCTGCGTGGGGCATTTAAACAGCTGTAGTTCACATTGCAGACAGAAGAGTAAGTAGTTCCTGCTAGTCCATGAGAAATTGGTCTTGTAAATAGCTTCATGTGTTTTTTTTTCTGTCATGAAGAGGCAAGCTTACCTCAGATTATTATAGTGAATAATGATCTTTTAACGCAAAGATCGATCTTTGGGACTCATTTGTGGTCTAATAGTATCAATATTTATCTATCGATCCGCAAAAACAATGAGGTGTAACCCGACACTAGACTTTGAATTGTTCAGCAGAAAGACACGCATGTGATGTGGTGGAAACTGTGCCACTCGTTTATCTTCGTGGAGCTGTGTGTTGTGGTTTACGTAATGGAAGAGCAGTAATGAAAGATCTTCTGCATGATTTTTGTGACTTTAAACAGAAATTTTAGATACATATATTGTGTTTTACATAGTTGTTTTATTGTATATTTTTTTCGCCACAGTGCAAAGACTGCTATTTATTCTGGAAAAGGTAGAAAAATAACAAATTTCACATTAGAGGTTGAGGTCTGCTTGGAGGCTTTGTGTAACTTTTGTCGAGTGGTGTTTCCAACCCCAAACAATCTGATCTGGTCTTTGTAATATTTACCTGAGACTGTCTTCATCATTATCCACACTGGTGTGATTCTGGTCTTCTGCACAGAGGGTTCCCAGGCAACAGAGCGTGGTCTTTACTGTTTGCCTAACAACAGTTCAATACACAGCAGGGGGGGGTCCTGTGTAAGTGTGTGATTGGGTCTGAAAAGCAGAGCTCCAAGCGCTGCCTGTACTTCTACTTAATTTCTTGCTCCAGAGTAAAGAAATAATGTCTCTGTAAATAAGTAAACACTTTATATCTAATACACCAGTGGCTTTCAAAGTTTGGGGCGTGCCTCCCCTGGGGAAAGTGTTAATGGGGGGTACAAAGCATGAAAACTCTGGGGGTCCGGGGATTACTTTTCCCAGCATGCATTTCCCAAACGAATCCCGATTAAAAAGAAATAAGTGGAGAGCCAAAGCAGTTATCACGTTCCCAGCACACATATTTGGATTTTATTGAGACAAAATGAAATTAAAATGTACCTGAGTGCAAAAGGATAGCTTCAAAATGGCAACTTTGATCATTCCGAGGGCAATAAAAATCTGCACCGCGAGGAGGCCAAATCGCGTCTAAGCGCTTTTACCACAAGGATAGAGTTACAAGGGTTTTTGCAACTCGTATAACAAAAAGAACAAATTGGACATCTGTATTTTGAATTTTTCTCTTACAAAATTCTTTCAGCGTTACTGTAATTACAGAGTGATCACAAATAATATCAGGTTAAAATGACGTTCCCTCCTTCCTTTAACTTTGCAACCAATAAATTGCAGTGTGTTGGGGCAATTTGACTGGCAGGCAGCAGAGAATGGAAACAAGCACCCATATCCTGTGTCATGTTGTATATAAAGGTTTTTCCGGATATTACAAATTGAAAGCACCAACCTGGGACAGGACGACTGCTGGTTGGCTGTATATCCCAACAGCTTGTTATAATGTGACAAACAATTCCAGTATTCAATCAAAGATACTTGGTGTGAGTGGAAGACACTCAGAACTACTACAAACAAATGAGCAAGTATCCCTGTAAATTCTCCAACATGTGTATCCTTTTTTCCCCCCTGCATTATGTTGAGCATTTGCACACAAAAAAAAGCCCCTTGTACATTTTGATGTGTTGCAAAAGAGCGAAAAGGAATCAGCACCTCTGAGTCAACCACTTTTTGTGGCGCTGACAATTTTTCTTCGCCCTATCAGAGCGCCTCAGCCTCTGTTTCACCCTGCTCTTCTGCCACATCACTAATTCTCCTAATCTGCCTCATGCCCGTCTGTCTTTTCATATCTGCCCTCTCCTTATTCTCAGCAACGCGTTCCCTCTTACAGAGGGGATAGGGGTGAGCAGAGCAGATTAAATACGAGGTTACACAATCCTTTTAGCTGGTTTTTAATATCTGCCCCTCACGAGTGATATGTTCTGCACGTACATCAACGGGATTAGAGTGTCAGAACTTCCAAGAACCGATAAAACAGTGCATCCATCCTCACGCACGCACGCACACACACACTCATGCAGCCCCGTGTTGTACATAAAGCCCCCTGTCAGGATGCAGTGCTTCTTAATAGGCTGTATGTACGCGTGTTGAGTCCACATGTACATCCTCTGTCAGGGTGAAATCCCTCATTCCTTCCTTTTTTTTTTTTTTGCCACTATCATTGTCTCTTGTTGTTACGTGTGGGAGGATATAAAGAGGTGGCGCAAGGTTGTGGGTTTCAAGAGCCCCACCCCAACCCCCTTCCCCGTCACCAATCACTGCAAAGCACAGCTGCCAATACTTCAAATTTTCCAATAATTGGCACACTCACTGGGTTGAATGTCTGCACATGTGTTCACTTCAGACAGGTAGCTCTTGTGTGATTCATATGCACAAGTGGATCATCATTTCACTTACTGGCTCTTAAAGTAAAGACAGTAAAGTCTCAGTGGATCCAGATGTGAATACACCGGTAGCAGCCCTTAAAGAGGATCCACAGGTATACTCCACGTTTTTTGTTTTTTTTATGAACAAAGTCTTCTGTTGCTTGATTTATAGTTTTTATTCATAAGAATTTTGTAACTAACATTCAATTCTAAAATAATGTGTCATAATCCTGACATACTGTTCAAATGTCATGCCTGCACAGTATGGTGCAGATTGTTTTTGACCCAGGCCATGATTTCACTCATAGAAGTAAAATATGTAATTATAATGTATAAATAGCCAGAGCAGGGACAGTGTATTTTCTCGGTTTCACCACACTTATTTTTGATGGAAAACATCTGTTATACACAACAACCTGCCCTGTTCAATATAAGACGAGAAACATGGCAGCAAATTGTCACATTTGAGAATAGCTGAATGATATTGTTTTTGTTTTATTCATCACTTTGTGAAAATATATAAAAATTTCAGGGTGAAATAATTACATGTTGGGTTTTTAAAATTGACTAAACCGGTCAATTAGGACTCAAACAGAATGTATGGGTTAATAAAATAAATGCATACTGCATTTTTATTATCACTATGATAAGAAAAAAGGCTCGCTGGAGAAAGTCCCCCCCCCCCAAATGTTGACCTGGAGTTGACGGCAGTGGTGGTGACAGCATCATCAGTGGAGTTGTCAGTACAGTGAGATAAAAAATAATGGGAGCCATTAAATAAATGACACAAATCTTGATAAAACAAGTTAATACAGCAATGCGTCTTATGAGAGTTTATCTGATTAGGCCTGTTAGAGGAAACAGGAAACTACTTTCTCAATCTGCGCGAGGGAAAAGGGAGGAAGAGCAGAGACAAAGTTAAGAGTTAAAAGACTCAACAAATACTATAACTGGGAGTTTCATCCCGGTAAGTGAGCCACTATGCCGAGTTAATTGGCTTGCCAAACACAAGATAGATTTATGGCTCCGCATGCAAAAGAAAATCTGTTTGCCCAGGGACTTTTTTGAGTAATGATTTCTTTGGAGAAAATGAAATTCAAATAAGGGAGCTTGAGGAGGACGGGTGAGGAATTTTTGTTTCCTTTTATAAGCAGTGTGTGTTGTTTTCTGGATGCGAGTGTGTGTTCCGCAAGTCTCATGTGGCATAGTTATGAGACTGAGCTAATGCATGTATTGTAATTTGTATGTGTGGGACCTTCGCTTCTTATTGGATCTGCTTGGCTGCGGTTCATATTGTATTATTGGTTTTGGTAGGTGCTTGATAAAGACCCACCGGACCTCCTGTATCACTGTTTGTGAGTCTGATTCTTCTTTCGAACCATCTGACCAGCTATTATACATGAGCTGGGCATATTGTTTTGTTTTGGGTTTTGACTTTTTTTCTTTCTTTCTGTGGAGCAGCTGTTTCTCCTGCAGCTTTCTGTCTCTCCAGACTAAAAGTGAGAGGTAGGGGGTAGGGAAAGGTCAGGAGATAGATTGTGAGAAAAGTCAAGGATTTCATATCTGGTGGGATTGAATGATAGCTGCATTTTTAAGGTTCGTTCACTGTATTTATTATATTTATACATTTTTTTGACTCCGTGCGCTGGGATGTTTTTGGAAGGCAAGGCTAGTTTGTATTTCAGTTAAGTTCAAGTGCTGGGAAACATTAAGACTTCAGGATAGTGTAATAGATGCCAGTAGTTATTTTTACTTATTACCACTTACCCTTGGAATAATGTATTTTAGTGCGGTCTCGGTCCAGAGTGTTATGGAAGAGTGAAAGAACCATAATTTCAACCTCTGTCTCAGTCTCTTTTCCCTTTTAGTATTCACATATTGCAGACATGGTCTAATGAAATATAGGGAAATTACCTATACTGTAGGCTACCTACAAATGGACCTAAAAGTTAGGTTTTACTTCATCACAGTGGAATTCAGTTTGAATAAAGTTTGATGATCTAAGTCAAAAGCAGCAAACAATCAAAAGAAAGCCTCTACTCCAAGCCAGACGAGAACAGTCCTGCATTTAACACCCTTTAAAACCATACGTTTCTGTTTGCACACTTCAGTTTTAGTGCAAATAAAAAAAGCAAGACTAAAGTTGAAAAGGTAGACTGTGAGGCCGAGGGAAGGGAAATCCTGTGTCATTAATGGGCAGACAGAAAACATATTCACAAGTATTTCTTTTTTCCACCACTCAACTAGAATAGTCTTTCAGAAGCACAATCCTGTGTGTTAGCACAAATGCTGTCAGTGCTTTATTGTCGAAAGTTTACGTTGATGAAGTTCCTCAAACTATATATTGAGGTGAACAGTTTAACATGAAAGAGAGAGTCCAGTCCCAGAAGAAGATCCATATAGTTATGACTCGATTGAATTGGTCTGATCTGATTTTTCCAATACGTGTGGGATCCTCTCTGGCTGTTAACTCGCTCCATGTTTCCAAATACTATCAAGTTTTATCCCTGATGTCCAAACAAAATCTCATCTCATCAAAGCGTCTTTTCATATCTTATTCTATGATAATGATGTCAGCTATTGCGATTGCTTAACAGATAATTATAGCTGTCGAGTTCACACCCTGCTGACTGTAAAAATGCAGTCGCATTTTTAAAATGTCTTTTTTTGGAGCCAAAAGTGACATGTCACAACACGCTTCTCTGATTTCAGTGTGTGTTCTACTGTTTTCTTACATCAATCTTCTCATGAATTCCAATATACATGAAAAACAAAACCCGCTGAACCACTGATGCAGACACACCAAAATGTTCTACTTTTCCACAAAAGCTGGCATGTTGATACCGAGAGGTGAAAAGAAGCATCCGCAGCTATCAGGCTTTGCAATTTATAACTGCTTTGATTACAAAACAGAGAATGGCCGCAGAGTAAAGCAACCAAAGGTGTCTCGTGCAGTGATATAGTGTGACAACTTTACTGCATACCGCCCCACGTCTGTGGGGCTTGATTGTATTCCTTTTTGGTCCAGTTGGACTCAGCAGAGAGGATTATTGGAGCTTGGCTGCAGCGGGCCTTTCAAGCTGTGGCTCAGGCTCCAGAGGACTAACAAGAAGTCAGGCACTGTCAGATCCAGACTAGTGAGGGCAAGGGCTGATGCTTTGAAGTGGGCTATGAGATTCTCATCTGCGGGGGGATCAGATGGAGGGAGAAAACAAGACGGCGAGAGGTGCAAAGCTCCAGCTAAACATTCAAGCTGGGCTGGCTTCAGAAGCTGTAGAGGTGGGTATCGAGCCTTTATGCTACATATGGCCTAAGAACCTGTGAAATATACGTGAAGGCAATAAAGCAGCATGATGAACAAAGCCACATGAAGCAGATGCAAGGGAGCGAGAGAATGGAAAATATAATTAGAGAAAACTCGGAAGAATTTGCTGAAGTTTCTGAAGTTGGCAGGAGCACATAAGAGAGATGTAAAAGATTCCCTAATCAAAGCCAACCGACAGAAAGTAAAGAAAGAAATGGGGTTTAATTTGTGGTGATTGTCCGCTGCATAATTCTGAAAGCGTCCCTTAAGTCAGCACGGTTTCTTTTTCCCCCGGTCTGTATTGCCTGGGTTTGGAAATGTTACTGACTTAAGGGATTTAAAACTAGAGACAGTGGAGAGAGCAACATCTCTCTCAGGAGGCGAGATTGTGAGGATTCGGTTAAAGATAAGCAGAAATTATCGGAATTGCACGGATAGGAGATGACAAGAAAAGACGCTAACGCAAGAGAGCGGCAGGAGTTGAAGCCTGACGGGGAGAAAAAATCAGTCTAAACCTATTTAACTTTTGAGAATCAAAGTGCCTACATTTGTATATGCTTGCACGGTTTTTACTTGGCCATGCATAATTTCCTATTACAACCTAATAAGCAGATACATTTTCCCTTCTGAGAACATAAACAGACAGTTTTACGAGCACATGTTCCACATTATTTGTGTGCTCACCCTGCACACCAGTATATCACCCTCCAACTGTTCCCTGTCCACAAAACGCAGGCACACTTATGAGAACATTCTTCACGTAACCTTCATGAGCTTCCCCCTGCTTTTAATCCTTATCTGCCTCCGCCTTATTCCTGACACGAACGGCACTGCTATCAAACCAAAATAAATCTTTGACAAAAGGCCGGGAGGAAAGGCTCTCAAATCCTATGGAAACACTTCACATGGACCTCACACGACACTAAAAGCAGATGTTGTGAGCCAACGGCTATTGGAATTGGAAGATAGCGTCAGTCGATCAATCAGCAGACACGCACGCACTGTACGACAAGTCGCGATGGTCTCACTCTCTTCCTGTCTGAAGTAACCTCAACCATGTTTTTTGTGTCCCATGAGGAATGCCTTTTATCATGTGACGCAGCAGAGCTGGCGAGTGTGGTGGTGGTGGTGGTGGTGGGTGGGTGGGGGGGGTGGTGGTGAATGGGGGGGGGGGGGGGGGGGGGGGGGTCGTCAGGCAGCTGTTTCCCATCAGCACTCAGTCAACTGTAGTCAGCCAGTCGCAACCGAGCTCAGAGGATCAGAGGGGCAACGTGGCGGAGTGGAGCTCAAAGACACGCGGGGGCCCGAATACTCCCAATTAGAAGGTCATCCCAATTTGTTCTCCCATAGCCACGACCCTCATCAGACTTCTTTTTTTTTTTGGGCCCAATTGCCTACAGTTGCAAAGCCAAATCTGAAGCCGGAGGTGAACGGGTTGCCTCCATCTGGGAACGATTATGCCTTTTTTCCTTATTGTTTCCTGTCTTTTCACCCCAACCGGCTCAGCCGTGTTCTGCTGTTCTGCTCGCTCTGAGTTGGCTCAACTCCCTTGGCTTGTTCAGGTTCTAAGCCCCTCCTGTAATTTAAGACTGGGAACGCTTAACGGCAGTCACTCATGCACAGGCGTCTACATTAGCACATGGTGTTCATCTCGGCAAGGGCACAAGTGTGCTCAGTGATATGGAATGAGAGATTGTTTTCATTACAAAGGACCCCATTTCCCTTTTACATATCCTGGCCTTTCTTGCTCTGATCTTACAACTAGTAGTCCCAGTATCCTCCCCGAGGTGTTTGGAGTAAAAGCTAATGGAGACAGGAAGGGGCTGCTTGTGGCCACCAAACATCACATTCTTCAGTTCGGCTCCATCAGAGGAGAAGCAAGTTTGCTTTGTCTTTAGCTTCTGGCTGCAAGATTTTTTTTATTTTCTTCTCTGCTTCTCATTGTGGAAACATGATGAATTAGTCTGGTAGCTTTCCGCCTCCTGCAAGTGCATTTGTCTGGATCCCACCTTTCGCCAGAGCTTTGCAGCCGTGTATCTTCTCGTTTTACTGTTGTCCATTAAAACTACCAACTTTCACAGCAGCTTCTTTCAGTAGACTGTAAGGCATTAAGCCCCGGGGGAATTTCGAGAACACACAAATTAGATGAATGACTGACACTTGATAAGTAGAATATAAACATTGCGCCATTATATTTTGGGTAAGTGTTTCTGTGCAGCTCTTAAAAAATTGTGATGGACAGATCCAGCAAACAACCCCATTATTATGCCGCTATTAACTTTTTTCAACCTGAAAAGTCAAGTACACAATGTCTCGCTGTTCAAGTGGTTTAAGTCTTCATAACACTGTTGCTAGGTGACTAACAACATGGCAGATCACAGCCCAGTTTACCCAGGCAAAGAAAAAAAAAAAGATAAAAATGTGCATTTTGTATTTGGTTTTAGGAACCAAAACAGAAAAGACAAGTGAAGAAGTGAATTCATAAATCTGTTTCCTTGGGATCACGTTTTTTGCACTCAAAACAATACAGTTAAAAACTATGAACACCACAGTCAGTTGTTGGAATGAACTTAATGAACCCCCCCCCCTCCCTCACACACACACTTTTACAGACACCAATAGTATGAGCAAATATTGTGCTTTACCCCTTTTGTGTGTATAATCAAACATCATTAAACCCTTTGTGTTTACCGATGCACTTGTCTTTGTGTTTTCCAGTCTTACGGGACGACTTCAGACAGAACCCCGTCGACGTGATGGTGGCAGTCGGTGAGCCGGCGGTGCTGGAGTGCCAACCACCCCGCGGACACCCTGAACCCACCATCTCCTGGAGGAAAGACGGCGCCAATCTAGATGACAGAGACGAGCGCATTACAGTAATAAAATCCTACTTCAACCTTTAAATCGAGACACTCCTCAAACCCTGCAGCTAATGATTATTTCATTCTCTAAACTCTCATTCAAAAATAAATTATCACCTTTGCCGGAATGAGTAATTTGTAAGTGGTAAATGCACTTTATTTATACAGCACATTTCAAAACACTTTACATGATTAGCCACATTCATCTGTTTGGCTGCTGAGTTACAGTGCTCACATACCATCTGGAGCGAATAGGGGTTTTAGTGTCTTGCCGAGGGACCAGGAGACGAACAGGACAAGCTGGGGGGGGGGTTGAACATGGCCGCTCCACCAGCGAAGCCACCGAAGTCTTTCAATCAGCTTTTTATTGTTCCAACCTTTTATTCTGACCTGTTGGGCGTAGTTCATGAAAAGAAATGTCAAATTTTTTTGTGTTGCACAAGTGTTTTCCCGCTTTTTTATACAACCAATTTCCTCTATTGGCATTTTGAAAAGTAAAGCTCTGATGTTCCAACTTCAACTCTACATATATTGCTGCTTTATATGATAAGTAGTGATATACATTAAAAGAGAAGATCTGATTTATTTTGTTGCAGTACAGATTGTGTCAGTGCACAGCAGTGACTTTCTTGTCATGTTTTTATATACGTTAAAGTTATTTTGCACTGAGCGAGATAGGCGAGCAACGGCAAGCTTGTCGTCGCTTTGACACCAGAATAGCACCAGCCTTCAGCAGTGTGCGTGTGCGTGTGTTGATTTGTTTATTTGAACGTCTCTGAGTGCTCCCGGGTACACCCGACATAAGATTCAAAGCTTGCGTTAGTGTGGAGTGACAGGTAGAGTCTCTCTGGGGGACTGTGATGGACAGAGCAGCTATCTCTGATTTAAGGAGAGGAACGGATCAGAGCCGGGGGGGAGGGGCTCCTCTGAGGGAAATACAAAGACTGTTTCTTGCTTTGTACTTTCCACGGGCCTGTCTTTGTCCTCCCTAATCATCTTTTCTATATGGAAATGTGTCTTTGCCATGAGACATTACTTACAGTACAAAGACAAAAGGAGTCCACTACTAAGTGATTCATGGCTTCTCTCTACCCGTTTCAGTGTTTCCCTTGAGGCAATATTTATTCATACTGATAAATAGAAGCAGTTAATTCTTAATACACATTTCATGAATGTACCCACATGCTAAGAGACTGTGATGAACAAGTTGCATGCCTTTATGTGGCAAAGAACATAAAAATTGCACTATGAATAGTTTGAGGATACATGTGCCTTCAGGGTATCTGAGGCTTTGTGAATAGCAAAGAGAAGACTTTGAAACAGAGCAGAAACGCAAGCTGAGGTTTTGGTGTCCGAGATGGAGGACCGACAAACCACACTTGGATTTCCGTGTGATGGAACTGCTGCTAAAAACGAGGAGCGGTCGGTACAGGAAATAAAAAAGCTCTTCATCCGCTCTTTAATCAGCTGCATAAGTTATGAATACAGAGGTATTTACAGCAAACAGCAAACGTTGCAGAGACCAGAAGGGTAAAATTAGTCCGAGACACTGGATATATCTTGCCTTGAGAAACATAATACTGGCAATGATACAGTGCAACAGGATTTGATATCAGTTTGTCAAGAAATACTTCTTACATAAACCCAGTTGTGGAATTGAATAGAGAAGCCAGGTCAATGCAAGGAATTATATATATATATATATATATATATATATATATATATATATATATATATATATATATATATATATAATGAATGAAGTGAAATATTTAGTTATGAAACACATCGTTGCTGTATTGAAAATATGTATTGGCAATGTACCTCATTAAGAAGATGAGAAGTCTATAATCTAGCAATCGACTGACATTTGACTTAATATAAAATGAAAGACTGGGTTGCCTTATTTGACATGTGATGCTCTGTTATGTGAGTCATTGGTTTTCAAAGTGTGGAGCAGGCCTCTGTTGGAGAACAGCATCAAACATCTTGGGGTCAGAGGGATGTGTCTTCAAAGCATGATGTTTCTTCCCCTTACAGTTTGAGAAGAACTCTGGTTAAAAGAAAGATAAAATAGGGGATAGAATGTCTATTTAGCATATAAACACACATTGAGTGAAATTGAAATGATGAAACAAATGTGAACTCGTCGGAGCTGCAATCTACAGTATATACAGTATATAGAAAGCGTTACCTGCTATCTCAAATAAAAATTGTGTACCGAGCACGAGAAGGGCTTTGGGTGTTAATGAAAATAGAGACCCTTGCGATAAAATGTTATCATGTGAAAAACACTTGGATGTCCGGCATGCAACCATAAATGTGTACCTGGCATAATCAAAGTGCAGTATGGGAGTCGGGAGGGGCTGGGGGTGGCAACGTGATTCAGGCTCTGCGATTGGGGGCTCATCGCATCACACTTTGAAATCCCTTGGTGTCGTTTTTATGAATTGCAGTGGTTTCTTATTATCCAGTCATCTTTCTTGTGCAAAATACACCCACACTAAAAAAAACTAAATTTTCAACCAAATTTGCAACATTTTGCATTGGCTCGAATGTCACTCCAAACATCCAACTCTAATCCACTGAACGCTGACAGAAACGGCTGAATCTGCAGTACCGGTTCCCAAACTCTCCTGCGTGCTCCCTATGATTACCAGCGGTTGCCATTGTGTATCCAAAGTGCACTCAAATGCGAGGTACTCCGCAGTTTGTTAAGTCTTCCTCCTACAACCACATCATTTACAACAGATTTGGACTGTCAGCCATAGTTAGGCCGCTCTTAGTTTTTATTTATTTGGTGGACAGTATGAGCAGTTTGTGGTGGAGGGCTTGCCCAGAGGACGCTGACTAATAAATGAAAGGCTGTTGGTTTCATCCCTGCAGCAGCAATTTAATGATGTAGTCCATCTGCGAGCCAGCAAGTGGAGAGTGCCCACCAAGCCAGGTGCTGTCTAGCATGAGGCCGAATTACCAAGGCACTGTGGGTAGCCTTGACCTCCGACCTCTTTTGAGAAATGATGGAGCTGTGCTATGCACTATGCGTGCTCCTGGCCGGGCTGTATGAATAGTTTTGATTCCATTGCCTAGGAAGGAAGAAAAAAATAGGAAAGAAGCAATCTTAAAGCATAATAACTGAGATGAAAGTTTAATTGAAGCTGATGCCTGGGAGTAGGTTACAGATGTCCGTCTGCAGAGCACAGCTTTGTGTTTTGTTTTGAGGTCCTCAGATCAGCTTGTTTTCCTTCTGCAGTATCAAGTCGACTCAGTACTGCTCCGCCATCACCTCTAACACACTGGAGCTGCAGACTATCAGCACCGCAGCTCACATTCAAAGCGCCATAAAGACAGCTACCGTGGTCTGCGGGGGCGTGTGGGGGATAGCGAGGAGCGAAAACAGCATGGAGTGCATATGTCTTCCACCTCTTTGTTGTGTGTGTGTGTGTGGGTGTGGGTGTGTCTGTGTGCGTGCTGATACGAGTATAGAGGTGGCTGAAAAAAAATTGAAAAAGTTTGGGAAAGGCAAAGCAGGCTGACAGAACATCTAAGGGAAATCTCAACAAAGAAGCAGTGTCTTTGTTCCCAGGATTCTTGTGTAGCACCAGATATGAATTATGTAATTTCCTAATGGGTGACCTTCTGTGCAGCTTGAAAGGCAAGTGCAAACTCTATTCTTCAGATGTAGAGAGCCATACTGATGCACACGGAGGCATACACAACTGTATGAGCTGATATACCGTCAAGTGAATGTGTTTTCAAATGGAAGATGGGTGCAGATGTGATTATGGCAATGTCACACAGAGGAAACTTTACCTGTGGTGCATTTATCATGGAATACAAATTGCAGTCAGATTAGCGTGTGCATTATGAATGCAAAACCACAAATCCAGTGCAAATACAGCAGTGCAAACATTTCCTGTGTTTTCTTTTAAGATTCGGAGTGGCAAGCTGATGATCACCAACACGAAGAAGAGCGATGCCGGGAAATACATCTGCGTTGGAACCAACATGGTGGGAGAGAGGGAGAGCGAGATCGCTGAACTCACAGTGCTTGGTAAAAAAAAAAAAAAAGAGCATCTTTGTGATTGCCGTTCACCATACTCGTTTAAGTGTCATCTCGGTTTACAGTGGTTCTGTGCCAATCGGCTGTATGAGCTTCTTTTTTTTTACGGGGGGGGGGCTAAAATAACCCATTAATTATGTAAATTATGCCGCAGCAGCATCCAGTCTGGCAGCTTTGGAGAGCTCTCTCACCAAGCATGTGCTGAGCATGCGCCGCTGCTACATCTAACAGTATAACCTTTTGGTATGAGAGTCTCCATGGTACCGTGCTTCTGAAAACCTGGAACCCCGAGACTCATGTTTTCAACAGTCATCCCCCACCTATTTTCCTTTCTTCCCTTTCTATCAGAATGGGGCTTTTATCAGCACCAAACAATTAAATGACCTTGGTATGGGTTGCACATGTACAGTGTACGGCCTCATGAAGCCTTTCAAGGCTGTTGGGATAATCGAGCTGAATGCAGAAACAAATCAAAATGTTACAAGTTGTTCATAATAATTGACTAGATAATGAGAATTGACCGACATTTTAATTGTTTTCATTTAAAAGTGCAAAGTCTATTACCTTGGACCTGCTAAAGTATGTTGGTCTGGTTAAAAAAAAATATATAATTTAGATATTTTTTAAAAGAAACATTCAACCATGCTACAATGGGGGGAAAAAAATTTAACAGACGTGACATTTGGAGGGTTTCTATAAAGTCACTATGTCTTGCATATTAAAATCATTTAAGCAGCACATGCAATTTAATGCAGTTTGCCTGCATGGATGTAGGGAAACAGGAAAGCGGATGAATGGAGGGAAAAGTGGTTGGGCCTCATCTCAACCCTGATTGTTAACTCGTAGAATCTTTTCCCTGAAGAACAGTCTGGTAGTCTGGTTAGTTGATGTTGATGGCAGGAGTAGAAAAAACACCTGAAGATTTGAAATATTCCCACCATCATTGTGGAATCGACTCACTCTGGGGTCCTTCTCTCACCTCTTCACCTCCTTACATACGCCCTTGGAAACGATAAAGCCTGAAGAGATAATCACTGGATAACATTTTAATTAACTGGAAGATGCTGTTCTTTGTCCATAGTCAGCAAAGTTTAATTATTGTGCCTGATGCCTGTTAGTTTGATCACTTATGGTCTGCTTGAATGGCCTTTGGATACAACAGTTTTTTTGGTTTGTTTTTGTTTTTTATTTTGTTTTAAGTTCAATGTACTGCTCCTTTAGAAAACATACTGTATAAAGACTAGAATACGACTTGAACAAGCCTATGACGAATAGACCCAATCCATCATAGTCCAATTTGATTGTTGCATTAACACTGCCTTGCTGTGCTTGCTTCAAACGACTGAGGTCAAGCATAAATGGGGTAAAATTGGGATTATTATTTCTCTAGTTTTAACTAGTTAGCAACTAGTTAGTTCTAAGAACAAAATAATGGATCTTGTGCAAGTTAGAAGTAGCACTTTGGCACTGAAGCTTATTTTACACTGAATAGGAAATTATTCATTTAAGGAGGTTTTTAGATAAACAATAATCTAATAATTGCCAATTATGTTAACAATTTTAGCCATTCTGAATGTAATAAAGCCAATAATGTAATACTTTGCTAATAATATAATTAAATAATAAGATTTTTTTTTTGCAACCATGATTGAGGTAGAGTTGTAGAGTTTGTTTCCACAGAGAAAGAATATGATTATCCCGTCCATTGTATCTATTTTTCACACGCAAACTGCACAAACCCTGCAAAAAGAAATCCAAGAAATACTGCCTTATTTATCTATCATGGCATTATTGGCTGCGGTTAATACATTTTGAAAGAATTTTTTTATTGCTTCTTCAATCATGTAATAACTGATTAACATGTTGGCAAATTATAACAATGGAACAATGGATGAAATATCTTATGTCGCTATTGGCAAGTTATTATGTTATGTGTTTTGTTACATTGAAAAAGGCAAACATTTTTACAGGCTGGCCATTATTACACTATTAGTTGTTTTCCACAACATCTTTAAAAATGCAGACCCCAGACCCCAAGATTTTCAGACATACTGCCCCCCCCCGGCGGTTCAGATCTCTCTGCAATCTCTCAGGAGACGCTGGGCCTACACTCGGTGAAGTAATTGCCATGAGTGGGTTCAAAAGACAAGAAAAGCGGAGTATTTTCAGCATAAATAATGTGGAAATCAATATTCTCTATTGTCAATAGAGTCTCTGCCTAATACGCTTTTAAATGGTATACGATGTGTTGTTCTGCTTTTGAACACGGCTGTAATAAACTCCATAATGTTTGTGCTGCCCTTCAGAACGGCCAACCTTTGTGAGGAGGCCGAGCAGTGTGGTGGTGCTGGCAGAGGAGAGCGTGGAGTTTCACTGCGTGGTTCAAGGAGACCCTGTTCCCACTGTGCGCTGGAGGAAAGATGATTCTGACCTGCCTAAGGGCAGGTAACTCACAAAGGCCCGCTACATACAGCAATTTACCATGCAAACACGCCATTTCAACTCGTTCTTTCATCTCCTGAGCATGTGTGTCCGTCCTGCCCGCAGATTTGAAATCCTGGAGGACCATACCCTGATTGTTCGCCAAGTGACCTCTTCAGATGAGGGCTCCTATACGTGTGTGGTGGAGAACATGGTGGGGAAGTCTGAAGCATCCGCTACGCTCACTGTGCACGGTCAGTACAACTCGACCTTCACACGTAACATCCTCCAACTGCAGGGCTACCGTCACGCTTTTTTTTTTTTTTTCAAAGTTTCTTTTTCATGGATGAGAAGTGTGTACCTGACAGCCGTTGCTGACCTAACAGGAGAACTAATCCAGTCTCTCAGTGCCTTAAATTAACCGGGTGTGACTCTGATACAACATTGGCTTTTTATTTAGTCGTAATATTCATTACAGTGCTTTAGCTTGCTTCTGCTCTCATGACAGCACAGAATGGTGAAATGATCCCTGAGGTACTTGTGTGTGTGCTGTTTTTCCATTCCACTTCCCCCCCTGAAGGTCATATAACATCTGCAGCAGTCACCAGTGCTAACAAGTGACATAAGACACTGCAGGAGTTTGTTTACAGCGCGTTTCATAGTTATGTCCCGAACTAAATTGAAAAGAGAGTGCAAAGTAAATGTTTACGTGACCGAAGGAAAATGGATTCATTCGGTGCGAGACACCCTGTCATAATGACACCTTTCAGTTCTTAAATCACTGACAGGAAATGAGCAGAAAGACACCTCTGACAGTCATACACAGTCCTATATGCAGTGCGCACACACACACACACACACACACACACACACACACACACACACACACACACACACACACACACACACACACACACACACACACACACACACACACACACACACACAGCATTGACACAGTGGGTGATATATACTGCAAGGACAGTAGGGCTTAATTAAAGAAAAGGCAGGGCTAGCTACATGCTGGGATGTGACACGGCTCCAATTACTTTGTCTTCCTCTTACTCCAAAAAAAAAAAAAAAAGGTGGATCAAAGAGAACTATAGGTAATTCCTCCATTGAACACATGAGGGAGGGAGTATAGGAGATAAGCAGAAGTTCTTTTATAAAGTTAAGTGAGAGCAATTGAAAACATTGCAGTCTTAACCTCAGGCTTGTTCAAGGCAAAGCCAAAGTCCTGATCATGGAATATGTTTTTTTAGTGACTTACAACATTTGGTTAATATTAAACTATTCCCTCACTCATTGTACAGAGTCCAAAGCTGAATTGGCGTTTCTCGCTGCCTTCTTTCATACATTAATTTAACTATATATAAGTATATATTCCTCATCTCAGAATGGACGCTTGAACCCACCTTACCACAGTCATCCTTGCGCAGTACTTCCAAAACCAGCAGTCATTTCTCCATGAATCTAGTTTACAGATGTTAAAGATGTTCAGCCATTCCTTTTCTCCAAGTGGGATTTTGTTTGTGAGGCACACACACACACACACACACACACACACACACACACACACACACACACACACACGCACACACACACACACACACACACACAGAGCAGAAAATCCTTCCCCTGCCCCGCCTCATTTGAAACACCACGATCGTTTCTCACCTCTTATGAGTTAATGTGATAACTGGTTGAGTGTCACTTTTTTCCTAGTTTTGTCTTTTTTTCGGGCTGTAAACAGCAATTACATACATTTTTCACATGCCAAGTCTGCTGGGTGTAATCAGAGATAAACAACTTTTATTTTAGGGCTTAAGGGTGTTATGAAATATAATAGAAATAATTGTTGGAAGTCGACCTACTATCACAGTCCTGAAAGATCACAGGAATTCTATTGCCAACAAACAACTTTGAAAATCGACTGCACTGAGATTGAAAACCACTACAAAGACACCAAGAATGATCACAAAAAGATGCAACTGGCTGCAAGGACACACCATGTAGCTACAAGTCGAGGCGAAAGGAATACAAATGGATCTGACATTACACAAAGAAAGAGACACACAACAACTGCAGTGAGGAGAGGAACGAGAGAAGGGTGTAAAATGACCACTGAGAGATGTGAAACCATTGCACCGATGCTGAGAAGATGAGAAACAGAGACATATTTTTTTGGGGGGGGCAGGGGGGGCTGCAGATGAAGCCCATAAATAAAAGAGGTGATGAAATCTTATGATTGTCAATGTATTTAGAATACAATTTGTTAACTTGTGTTGGAAAACTAGATAAGAGGTGAAGATCATTGGTCTTTGTCACAGAGACAGTTAAAGCACTCATCTATCAGCGCAAATGAAGCTCCAAAAAAAAAAAAAAAAAAAAAAAAAAAAGGGATGAACTGTTTTTAAAATGACAAGCAAGGAAATTTCAACTGAAAAACTCAGAAGGAAGCACAAACCATCCACAGTAAAAAAAATGGCTCCTACCAATGTTTAAAGAAATTGATCACATTGAAATGTACGTGACTTTGAAACTGCTTGAAACTGTTGTAAGAGACTTTTAAACTACATGCAAAGAAATGTAGTTATTAAATCAGTTTGTTTGGTGTAACGATGCTAATTGCCAGTAAATCTTATATACATTTGAAAGCCTAATTAGTTCACTTTTAACTGTGCCAGGAACTAAACTGAATTAATCATACTTTAATAGTCCCCTTGGGAAAATTCCTTTTTTTGCATCCTCTTTCTAGATTATAGCAGGCAGCCATATTAAGGCGACCTGGTGAGCTGATGCGGGTCAATGGTTTTAACTCGGGGGTCCACAGGGGTGACCGCTGTGGGATCAAATCCCAGAGTCCGCTGCTCTGGCCGCAAGACTCTCGACAAAGTGTTTAATCCAACAAGAATCCCAAAACAAGATTCAACCGCAAAGAAAATTCGACTTTTCACGGGAAAGACCGACATGCTGGTCTGCGCTGCTCATTCCACGAATATGGCACAATTTAAAAGGGAAATAAACAGGTTTTCATCGATCACCTAAACATTGAGAGGATGTCATTGTATTAGTAGTCTTTGACTTCATGACATATTTCTGCTTCTTACCATTTCCATCGTGACTCATTCAAGCATTTGTCATTACTGTGTGCTGCATGACTGTAGTTATCCACCCTGATTACTCATTACACTGCTTTTCTCTGTCTTTTTCCCCTTGTAGTCAATACCGGTAAGTAGTCATCCATCTCTCCTCCACCATCAGACAGCAACAGGAAATCATGAGCCCCTGTCACTGTCCTATCTGCACTGTAATTCCATCCACCATTACAGTATGTAATTCATGCTTTGTATGGGTAAATCAATGTGATGTTTTTGTTCATTTGAGAGAATCTCTGGCTCCATTTTCTTTAGCTTTTATGCTGACTGTGATGTTTTACAACAGAGAGCGGTAAGAGTGTGTCAGACTGCCAGGTAATTAGGACCTTTCCTCTTGCGCAGTGCCCCCAGCTTTTGCCATACGGCCTAGGAACCAGGTGGCGGCGGTGGGGAGGATGGTCACCTTCCAGTGCGAGGCCACCGGCAACCCACAGCCCGCTATTTTCTGGCAGAGGGAGGGCAGCGAGGTGAGACTGACCCTCAGTCTGTCATCACACTAAATCACTACCCTGTGTAAATAAAGATAATGAACGGGTTTTACGACGGTGATCTCGGTCTCTCCTCCAGAGTCTCCTGTTCTCGTACCAGCCGCCACAGCCCTTCAGCCGCCTGTCTGTCTCGCAGATGGGCAGTTTGACCATCACCGATGTCCAGCGCTCGGATGGCGGCTTCTACAGCTGCCAGGCTCTCAACATCGCCGGCAGCGTCATTACCAAAGCACTACTGGAAGTTACAGATTGTGAGTAAAAACAAGGAGTGATGAAAGGGCGGTGGGCGAGGAGGGGAGTGGTTTATGGCCAAGCTTTTTCCAGCTTTATTCTTTTGTCTTTTGGCAAAACAGTGTGTTTGGCTGCTGGATTGTGCCTTTGTTGAGCAGGTATCCAGCAATTTTGCTCTGGGTGTGTTAGTTGGCCTTGGTCGCTGTCAGGAGAGGCGTTTCATGAAATGTGTACATGTTGGGCTCAACATCTTCTGTTTCCGTGGTAACTGTCTGTAAAGTGGGCCTGTTGTTACCGCTTAGAAAATTGAAATGCCAAACTGTACACAATGTAATAGATTACAGAATATATACAAAATGAACTTAAATATAGTTCTTCATGAGAGAATCTGAATTGATGCGACATTCTACTGCTCATATTTGTTAATTAGGACTGTAAGATTGACATATGACATCATTTATAGATTTTTCTAATGGGGGAATGTTTCGAGGAGCTATCATCTAAATGCTACACGATGAAAGAACTGTGTTAATTGCTTTAAAAACCAATTTAAATGTGCTCGCAGGCTCACACCAGTGATTGCGCACCTGTACGAGAGCACATCTCTGTTAGTTTGTGCTACATACATACATTAATGGAGACAGTTGCTTCAGGTTTTTTAAAGATTTAATTCACATTGAGGTATTCAGTGTAGTCCCTACGCCCATGTGCTGCAGTTGTGACGGGCAAGCCTTTGCTTAACGGGGAGATAAGAGGTATACATGTGGCAAAATTAAAAGAGGAACAAGGGTGAGGTTGTGTTTTTTGCACATTTTTTCAGTGAACTGCACCAGCCTGCACTTCTACTTGTTTTTGTGTGCTCTCCCCCTCCCCCAAAATTCTCCCCATCCTGCAACACTTCTCTCATCCCCCTATTTGGAGTGCTGCATTTGTATGGTAATAACTGGTTCGCATTACCTCTGGCAGTTTTCAAGGCTTGTTTCCACCTTTTTTGGAGGGGGGGGGGGGATTTTTTATTTATTTATTTATCTGGCACCCCTTCCCCCCATTCACTGGGTTTTTAAAACGTAAGAGACAGACAGAGAGAGCGAGAGAGAGAGAGAGCTCTGTTATCTAAGTGGGACTGTTATTAGTTGGGCTTTGCCGTCATGATTGGATCCGGCTCCAGCGGTACCTACTACCCAATGAACGATTAGTTGCTCTCCGCTGGAGGGGAAAGAGTTGATTTCTTTTCCCTCCACTGCCTGCACAGCCTCCAAAGCTTATTGTTCTCCCTCTTTACCAATTTTCTTCTCAATATCGTTCACATCTTATCTGTCTCCTGTTTTTTTTTTTTTTTTTTTCTTTTTTTTTTCACTTTTTCCCCGCATTTCATTTCCATTTGCTCGACTTTCATCTGTCTTACTTTTATTTCTCTCTCTGTCTCTAAAACTTTGACATTTTAGGAACGTCAGCTTGCTGTTTCTAGTCACGCAGTGATCTTTTTTTGTGGCATTTTGTTCATTTTTGTTCTATTATATTAGACTCGTCGTTTTGACTTATGAACCCCTCATGTATTCTGCACAACAAACCTTTATATGATCATATCAGTAATAGCACATTGCATTTAGTCACTTCATTGTTCAAAATCTAGACCAGGAATGGGCATAGTGAGATCTTATACACTACAAGGAGAGGACATCGTAACCTTATTATAACCTGCCCGGGTCACTTGCCCAACACAGGATGGACTCACATTCACGCCAAGGAGAAATTTAGCAATAATTTGTCTAAAATTCATGTTTTAGGACTGTGGCAGGAAACCAGAAATACCTGGGAAAAAAACCCACACACAGTGTCTAAATTTTAGAAATAAACATGCAGGTGTGATATTTTGCTCAAAAATGCATTTGGTTATAGCCGAATTAAAATGAATATCTCATTGAAGTGTGGTTGAAGTGACCTTTCTGAAACCAACTATGAATGAAATAATCCCTACGGTTTCAACCAGTGGATTTTCACATATTTGGGAATAGGCTCAAGGGCTGGAAAAAATGGGATAAGTGCCACATGTAATCCATGTGTCCCCCATGTTTAGTATAGATAGTTTGTTACAACAAATTTTTTCCTTTTAAATGTGATATAATACCATGCCTTAGTCATATAACGGCATAAACTGTAACCAAAATGTTTTGGAGTATAATGAGTTCACATTTTCTTTAGTCTACTGTGTATTTTCCTTGTTCTCTGCAGTTTTATTGCTGATAGTGGCTGTATCGCATTATACAATGTTTCCATGGAGAATGTAGTAATAGTCCCAGTGCAACAGTTCTATCATTTATGGAGTTTACAATACAATTTGCAGTGAGCCGCCATGGAACAATTTTAATATTTTTATCGGGTTTTTTTTCTTACATCCTTTGTGCTTTATTAGCTGGATCGGACCACCCTCCTCCTGTTATTAGGCAGGGCCCGATCAATCAGACTGTACCTGTGGACAGCACCGTTGTGCTGGGCTGTCAGGCTGCTGGAACTCCACCTCCCACGGTCCAATGGAAGAAAGATGGCGTGGTGGTTTCTCCCGTGGACTCTCGGATGTCCTTAACAGAGATGGGATCACTGAAGATCCACTACGCCAAGGTATCGATTAAGTAATGCAGCTAGTTAAAATCCAATCCGAGACAAAACAAGCCTGCCTGCTAATGTTTGCTTCTCTCATCAGCTAGGAGACACCGGCTTATACACTTGTGTAGCTTCTAGTCTCAATGGAGAGGCTTCCTGGACAGCCTACTTACAAGTGGAGGGTAAGTTTTTCAAAATGAGATTTTAACTGTGTGTAGCCTGACATGATTATTCAAATGGATTTGTTGGTATTCAACTTGCAGAGTTTGGAGTAGTTGTCCAGTCCAGTCCCTCAGATCCTAGCCTGATCCCCAGTGCTCCATCCAAACCCGAGGTGACGGAGGTCAGCCGTTCCTCCGTCACTTTGTCGTGGAAATCTGGCCCCGGCGCATCACCTTCATCTTACCTAATTGAGGCATTCAGGTGAGGAGAATAACGCGTTAAAGGTAATCAATTATTGGAAATGAAATTTAGTTTCTGTGAACTCGTAACTCGAATCTGGAAACAGTACGAGAGATGCTGGCCCGTTTGTTCAGCTTTCCCTAGTATTAAACCTTCCACAGTGCTCGTGATGTATTGAAATCCTCGAAATAAACGTCACGTTCATTTATAAGAGTAGGTCTGCTGTGGTTTGCTTGTTATCAACACCATTTGTTGTTTCAAGAACAGGCGTTATACTAAGTTCTGCCTAACTGCTTTAACTTGGATTTCTCTTGTCAGGACTGTTTGCATTTGAAAAGACCACAAACAAAGCAAAATCATTTAACTTCCAACTAAGAAAAAAGCACTGACAATTTATGTACAATGGATAATAAGATCTGAAAATGATTGTGTTGTTTATGATTTAATTTTTTTAATTGTATCAGAAGTAGGTGCCATAAGGCTCGGTCATCAGCAGAGATGTTGCTTTTGAAAATTTTTCCTCAGCTGCCCTCCCACAACTTCTATTTGCTTATTTTATTAGAGGATATATTCCCTTTGTACCCTTTCTTAGGGCTTGCTGTCTTTTCTGAATCTCTTTTGTTATTGTTCTTTTTTCCAACAGTTTTAGCTTTGTGACTGATAATCTCCAATACGTCTCTTTTTTACCAACTTCTGATTTCTTTTTTTTTTGCTGTAATACTCCGATATATTTTACAAATCTCTCCACCGATACGTCCAACGAAATGGCATCATATTTGATTTTGTTTTTGTGGGGGCTCAGTGGATCTTCCAATCTCTCCATGGCGAATGGAAGCAAACAAACAGCAAAATGATAACATTTTAGCTGAATATAATGAGTAATATAGTATTGTGGTACTCAACCAACAATAGTTGGACATATGTGAGATGTATATCTACTGTTTCTACATCAAACAGACCTTGATTTAACATGTTTTCATTCATTTATTTTTTTACCTTTTCCTGCAGTTATGCATTGGGCAACAGATGGGTGACTCTCGCTGAGCATGTGAAGGCACAGACTTTCATTCTGAAAAACCTAAAACCCGGCGCTGTGTACCTCTTCATGGTCAGAGCGGTGAACGCCTACGGCCTCAGTGACCCCAGTCTGATCTCCGACTCTGTCAGAACGCAGGGTTAGTGCAGCTTTTTCATTGCTTTTTTTTAGACTTTAGGATCTAAAATAAATGAGTAATGTGACTGTTTTGCATCCTCCCTTCCTTCGGTACACACAGAGAGCACCTCCACCATGCAGGGTGTGGACCACCGTCACATCCAGAGAGAGCTGGGGGATGTTGTGATCCATCTGTACACACCCACCGTCCTGTCATCATCTGCTGTCAGGTTGCAGTGGATGGTAAGGCTGCGTTGTATTGACTGTCCTGTACATTATGTACTGTTTCCATTGGTAAAGTTTAAGTAAATTGCCAGTGCAATGTTATAAAAGTAGAGGGATCAGGCTATGAAAATACTGTCAAAACTGATGGATTTTTTTTTTTATTATCAAGGTTGTTATAAAGAACTTTAAAGAACAAAAAAAAATATGCACATTAAACTGGCATACAGTAAAACACCTCTTCATTATAGCTTTGGAGATATATCCTAACACAAGTTGAACGCATTAAACTTTTATTGTGTTTCATTGCATTACACTGTTGGATTTTTCTCTCTAAAGAAAAATAAATCGACAACACAGGGACATTAATTCATTGGTTTGATATATTTTTTTTACTATGAACCAAGCACATAAGCGTGCGGATCTGTGTGGATATGTAAATGCCACTACTAAAATCTTTTCAAGGCTCTTTTGTCATAACTGTGTGGTTTAAATGGAAAGTGCTTAGTCCTCTTTTCGCCTAGTTTGAACCGGAGCCACGCTGAGTGGAAGGTATTAATGACCTCATCTCGTGGCTTGCAATGAGAACACACAGATACTGGGAGATGTTAATCTATATCACCCTGTAGGAAAAGCCAATTAACTGAGTTATAACATCTTTTCTGCAGGGTTTTTCACTCACACAAGATGAAGCTTTTTTTGCCCCCTGGATGGATGGCTTTAACGCGCACATAAATCTCATGAAGCTTAGACTTTACACACATTAGTTTTAGTTTGATTCACAGCCAAATGCTTAGTTGCTTATGAGGCTGCTTTGTGACATTTACGCTGCATGTTTTATCCCTGCCTCTCCACTAGGTCGAGCAGCAGTCCCCGTACATCCAGGGTTACAAAGTGCTTTACAGGGCGTCCGCTGAGCACGGCCAGCCTGAAGGGCAGTGGAGTGTCCTGGAGGCTCGCGCGCCGCGGGAGGACGGCGTGGTGATCAGTCAGCTGAAGAAAGGATCCATCTATGAGTTCAAAGTGCGCCCCTTCTTTGATGAGTTCCAGGGAGCAGACAGCGAGGTGAAGGTGGTCAGGACTTTGGAAGAAGGTGAAGTTTGGTTTGTAGTCTTTCATTCTAAACAGAGTATTAGAAACATTGCAGTGTATTATGTTCAGAATTTGTGAGAGTTATTCATCCATCCCTCTGGTGTACAAATCCCCTCTCCTCCTGAATTATTTCTTTATCAGAGGAAAAGAAGAAAAATATATCTCGCTCTCTGATTCAAGCTATTCCCTCAGTAAACCAGACAAAAACATCAACTAATATATTGTACAATCTAAGTAAAGCCTAACTGCCCCCTCTCGGGTCTCATGAGCGATAGATCATACAGCACATACTCATTGAATTTTGGTTGCTGTGAGACTTGCTGATGAATTTCACATTCAGAGGATTTGTTGTTGTCAATAAAGAATATTGCTTGATGGGGGATTAGAGGATTTACTTTCAAAGCAGTGGTCAGGCATTGCTCTACTGCCTTTACATAATTTGCCTTCATTATATTTGTTCAAGTTTTAAACTCCACTTTTTCCATTTTCATCATGATTTCCTTCTGTTTCTTTGCAAATTGCACCCTAATTATAGCCTTCCTTGCTTACTGTAACACACCCACATATGAGCTGGTCAAATGTGAACAGTTTGCTTTCTTCTCAGCACCGAGTAGAGCCCCCCAGGGTGTGACAGTAACCAAGAGTGATGCCAATGGGACTGCCATCCTTGTTTCCTGGAAACCGCCTCCAGAAGTAGAGAAGAGTGGCATCATTCAAGAATACAAGGTAAAAAAAAAAAAAAAAAAGAAATACTCAGACACACTCCCACCCCGAATCAGTTAGGATGTAAATTTTTGTCTTTGCGAAACCGTTAGTGCCTGCCGTGTTGTCGGACGTGTCCCTCGGGCAATCACTGTCATCCCATCCCCTGTTCACTTCCTCCTGTCAGATCTGGTGCCTGGGTAATGAGAGTCGCTACCACGTTAACCAGTCTGTGGATGGCTCCACTTTCTCTGTGCTCATCGCCAATGTGGCACCGGGGATTCGCTACAGCGTGGAGGTGGCAGCCAGCAATGGGGCCGGACCCGGGGTGAAGAGTGACGTTGCTTTCTTTCAATTAGGTAAAAGTCATTAAAAAAAAGGCAGTATGTCGCAGCTTCTTAAGTTGAAAATTGGATATTATTGCAGTTTCCATTGACTTCATTGTGTAAAAAAGTTTTAAAGAAACATCATATTATTAAGTTTCTAAATGATCTTTTGTCTTCTCTTTTTTCTGCCTTCAATGGTTCAGACTCTTCAGGCCAGATGGTGGATATCAATGAGGAAAAAGACACCTTGACTCAGATTTCAGATGTGGTGAAGCAGCCGGCCTTTATTGCCGGCATTGGCGCCACCTGCTGGCTGGTTCTCATGATTTTCAGCGTGTGGCTCTACCGCCATCGCAAGAAGAGAAGTGGCCTCAGCAGCACATACACAGGCATCCGCAAGGGTGTGTACTTCTCTCCCATTTCTGTCAATGCATTATGGATGTTTCTGGTGATGCAGACCAGCCGTGCATGTGCAGAACAGGTTGTAATAGTCCTTTCATGAGCACACAGAAAGGCCGCTCTGAGCGTAGGAGTGATCAAACCTTGACACGATGCCACAGAGCACAACAGAGGCAGTCATTTGAGAGATATTAAAGATTATTTTTCAGAGGCTGATAAGCAGATCACATCAAAAGGTGAAATATATTCCAGTCTAATCTTCCTTTGACACAAAGACCTCGGGAACAAATTTGCATTTGAGACTACGCAGACATCCAAAGGCTGACCTTTAATCGCTTATTTGTAGAGTGTCATTTCCCCCAGACTTGTAGGCATAGGCCTGTCAACCTGCCATTACCGTGTCTGCTGCAACAGTGCTGTTATTTTCATCCCCGTCTCTCAGGTTTGCCTGTCACCCCCATTAACCTTCACCTGAGCACTTATGTCAAAGATGGAGGCAGCAGTAACACAGATGCCATGTGGTTATTTAAATGTCTGTATACATCAAGATTTCTTTAACACGAAAAGATGTCAGTCACACACCAGACGTGGCATGTGTGGTGAAATCTCACACAAAGAAATACAGCAGGAATATTACATGTCTGTATAATATATAATGCTGAAGTTGCTGATCCATTCTGCTTTTCTTTGTCTCTCCAGTCCCTTCGTTCACCTTCACACCTACAGGTATGTAACATATCTACACGACTGCACAGAACACACAATACACTTGAGGAGATTTAAAAACAAAAAATAAGTTTAAGTATATGAGCTAGAGCAAGAAGTTTACTAAAACATCCAAAAACAGAAGAAACTGTGACTAAAACATGTAGATGACAATGAAGAAACAAGAATGTGCTTTTCGATCAACATCTGCAGGCTAATTATGTGCCAAACTGCACTTGCTGGGCTTGGCTCATTTGATTAAATAAGCGGAGTATGGAATATATTTCACAGTAGGAATCCTTTTCATTTTCTTGTTTTGCTGGTATGAAAGACCGTCTCAAATAGTGTTTCTAAATCAGTGGTGGAGTTATGTTGAGTTGGGTAAAGGCACAGGCAATTATTTGTGTTGTCTTCATGCAAATTAAACCAGACAGTCAGACTTTGCACCCTATGGATAGACGCATGCATTGAAGTGAGTGCAGACTTTTGACTTTAGGTTCCTGCTCCGACTCCTTGCAATGCCTTTCATTGTTTTCTGCGCCTTTGGCACTTCCTCTTTTTTGACAGCTCATCAAGGTTGAATGTTTTGCTGTCTCTCTTTGCAGTCGCTTATCAAAGGGGAGAATCTGTGTGCAGTGCTGGCAGGTGAGTGATATTTTTGTCCCTCCTGTGTTATATAAAGGCAAGCAGGAGGAATGCACTTCCACTGAGGGAGCAGTAGGGGGAGTTGTCTCACTGCTCTGAATGAGCTGCACATCCCACTCCTTTCCCTTTGATTGCTGATTTGAGGAGGTGGCAGGTTGTGATTGACAGCCCTGTGGTCCTCCCTGTTGCAGACCTGGCCTTCTCAGCATGGGTGAACCTCTAAACCAGCTGTGGCTGCCAGACAATTGGCCAAATGCCTGTGCCAATCACAAGGACTGTAGCATCAACTGCTGCAATAATGGCAACGGCACCAGTGACAGCAACATGACAACATACAGTCGACCAGGTTTGTGCAACACTTTATCCCAAAGGGCAGCTGGATATTGTGTCACTAATGGGAAGGCAGTCTTGAAGGTTTGTGACTTTCCGTGTCTTCATGTGCCGCTTCTTTGTTCCGTCTACTCAGCTGACTGCATAGCCAACTATGGAAACCATCCAGAAAACAAACAGGGGGGACAGCTTGGTTCTGAGACAGCCATATACAGCGATGTGAACCTCTCCAACAAGCTCAATGAGATTAAAACATTCAACAACTCCAACTTGTGCTATGCAAGTCCAGGAGGGGATTCAGCAGCCACATATGAGCCCATTCCATATGCCACCACACAGCTCATTCAGGCAAGCATAAAGAACAAGGCAGCCGCTGGTGGCTGTGTAGCCGAGCCTCTGGACATACCCTGCTGGAAACAGCCCCCCAACCTGCCTCCAATCACAAAAGAGATGGCAGCGCAGATGCAGTGCAACATGATGGAGCAAAACAGCAAAGGTAGTGTCAAAATTTACATGCAACACACCATTTCCATTTAAAAAAAAAAAGAAAAGAAAAGAAAAGCTGCTGCAAGTTTTGCTTTGTGTTCAGATCATCTGCAAGGAGGTGAGGGGATGATTCATCCGAAAATTATCCCCTACAACCAGAGCCGCGATCACAGCACAGGAGGCTCACACCACAGTTCAGACAGAGGCAGCAACAGCACCTCAGGTGAGGCCAGCTACTACTCCGCGCCACGTTTAATATTGATGAAGCAAACTGGGAGTCTGTGTTTACCTTGATGTTTACTTTTCATTTCTCAGGGAGCCAAAATCAAAAGAAGGGAACGCGGGCACCAAAGATCCCCAAACATAATGCAGTGAGCTGGGGAGAAGCCCTGTCTCCTCCTCATGCTAATGCGTGGGACTGCGATGAGTATAGCCTGCCAATGGAAAGGAGGTAGGAAGCATGTGCTGCTGCACAAATGGTGACAATACCTGGTGTGCGTTTTTTGCGACCCTTCCTTGATTGTGAAAACATACACTTTGACATCAAGCTTTAAATATGTACATGTGATCCCACTTTCAACCTGTTTAGGTTTTTGGAGGGCTCAGTGTGGTGAAATAATGTATTCAATTTGGTATATCTTTCCAGCCTCTCAGGCACTCACGCTCAGACAGGCTCTACTTATCCCTTCCAAACCAGGTTTAATAATTCTGATCTAATCTTGAGCCTCTGATAGTAATTTCATGGATTTCAAGGTGTGTTAAGAGCACATGCAGGGGGCTGTTGCGGGGGTCGGATAATAGCAGAAATGTGAAAACAAAGAGTGGTTCTAAATATATAAGAAAAGCATAGGATGAAAAAGCGTGAAGCTTTTCAATATTACAGCTTCATGTTGCAGTTATATCATAACTGTAATGGGAATGCAGAAGAGAAATAGTATAATACATCATCGTCAACACACAACAATACCACAACAACATCACACTTTCAGTTGGAGGATGTGCAACCTGAGTGGGAGTTTACTTACACTCGGTTTAAAAGACTTTTATATTATGGGTTATGGCTGGTTTGCTGCTAAAGTAGCTTTAAACGCTATGCTGCGGAGATACAATGTATTTAATGTGTGCATGCAGATTCACACACATGCAGGGTTTTCTTTGGGTGTGTTTATCGTGTCCCGGGTAGGTACGCACTGTTCTGACACCCCACACTGCACAGTTGTCCTCTTTCTCTCTTTTCCTTGCAATGTTCTACACACACTCTTCCTGTGATTACTCAAACGTCAAGATGTTGAGCTTAGGTGTCTAAAAGAAAGAAAAAAAATGAAAGAAAGAGCAGACCAGTGGGAAGAACTATCCCAGCCTGAGCCCATTGCATATGAATTACATGATTTCCCGACAACACCTTGTCAAAGAAATGTGTTTTAAAATGAAAGACAAGCAGAGCTGTCACCATTAAAATCCCTCATGCAGTTAATTCACACACATACAGCCCAATTTCATCTTGAGTCAACCAGATTGCTAAATTAATACCACAATAACCTTTACATTTAATCTTGAAAGTGTGGTTTGTTTTTTGTGTTTTTTTTTTTTTTCTTGCTGTACAGAGTATACATGATGAAAATTATATGTTTAAAACCAAACAATTGCTCCTGAAAATGACAATCTCAACATAAAGCCAATTTTTAGTGAAACCTTCTGGTGCGAAATACAGCGAAATCTCCCAAAAACTTGGCCTACAGCTGCTGCATTATGCACCTTTTTACAAACTCACCCTGACAGCATGGCTTTGAGGCTAATTTGATAGCAACGAGGCACCAATATCTCAGCTTGGGTCTCAGTGTTGTGTTATATATATACGGTTTATAAGGGTTTTTTTTTTCTTTTTTTTGGAAAATTACAATTTTCTTGGTGGTTTTGCATGCTGGATTGGAGCTACTTTGTGGTTTTGGTCCACAGTCCTTATGTTTGACAGCCCTGCTCTAAACTCGCATTCATACTACGCACCTTTTCCGTCACACCAAGCAGTAAATTTTGGTTGAATGCCAGATCATTTCACTTTCAAAAACAAACTATCACTGTCCACAGGCAATAAATGACATTTGTTGAGGATTACTAGTTGGAGGTTTATATAGCATTCTCATTTTGTCCATATGACATTGTTACACAACGAGGTTAATTTGTCTTTTTGATGAAATTAATATTTCAATATTCATGACCATCAGTAATCCTTTCTCCTTAAGAAATGTGAATATTTAATGCTCCAACTATGTGCAAAAAAGGTGTGCCCGCTTTAATAGTGCACATGAAAATCCCCCTTTCACCCAATTTCACTATTTCTTGACTGACACACAAGTGCCAAAAATGAGATTAGCAGCATCTCTCAATGTGTCGTGTAACCCTACAGCTATTGCATATTATGTTGCTCATTAGCCAACTGCAGCCATCCGGCTATCCTGACTGGGAAGAAAAAGTAATATGATAAAGTTATCTGATGCACACATGCCTAATTGGGGATGCGCTGCGAACACCTGCAAGCCTTCTGTCAAAACAAGAGTGTGTTGTCACAGCAAGCACTTTACACCAAACTAATTATACAATTTAGATTTTTGTCACTGTCAGAGAGTCACTTTGCTGTTATAGCAGGGTGTACATAATTGTAATGGCTTCATTGAAATGTACAACGAAGAGAGTGAGATAAACAAGTATCCATTCAAAAGATGAGCAGCATGTGAGCGATAAAAAAACAGATTGTGCGGCGTGCTTATTGTTCACTTTTGTACGTTTTCCTTTGTTGGACTGTTTTGAAGGCAGGCCGAGGCTTGTGCATTCATGTCTAATGGGCCGTGACTAATGTGTCAGAACTGCTCGCGCCCCTCATTCCTTTATCTATTACCTTATGTCAGCTGTCCTTTTCTTATCAGTTTTGATCCAGAGGAGAGAGGAGAAGTCTGCCCCACCCCACCAGTCAGAGGAGCAGCCTCATCCCCCATCGAAGCGTCATATAGTCACCCGCCAGTCATATCATCACAGGGAGACCTGAGCAACGGTCTGCACAATGGAGCCCAACAGCTCGGGTAGCCAAATTTATGAGCTTTTATTTTTTGGTGTTTTCTACTTAAACTGTTGTCTTGACAAAAATACTCACATGGGTTTCCAGCCACCTCGACCACCTTTCCCCAACACACACCTACAGCTCAATACGCCTCTGCGTGGACGTGGACGAGCAGGAGGAGGAAGAGGAGGAGGAGGAGGAGGAGGAAGAGGAGGAAACAGATGCGGAGCACGTCGAAACTCACTACAGCCAACACCGCAACCATCACAAGCACAAGCACCAGCTGCACCACCCCTCTCCACACAAGCTGCTGCTCCATGGGCTGGAGCAGACCCCAGCCTCCAGCACCGGGGATCTGGACAGATCAGTCACGGGGTCCATGGTGAACAGCTGGGGCTCAGCGTCTGAGGACAACATCTCATCGGGCAGGTCCAGTGTTGTCAGCACCTCGGAGGGGTCCTTCTTCACAGATGGCGACTTCAACCAGGCGGTGGCCTCGTCGCGAGATATCGTAGGACTGCGCATGTGCAGATACCCAGAGGAGTCAGGTGAGGCAGCTGTCAAACCTACATTAACATATCTTTACTGCGGTTGGTTCGCTTACAAATATGATATGATAAAACTGGTCCAAAACAGGTTCATTATTTTGATTGATGGCGCATTTTAACCATCGTCAACTGAATGTATGAATGAAAGGAATGAAAAAGTATAGAAATAACAGTGAAACACTTAGCAAGGGTTATATTGCATTACACATAGTTACATAGATACGCAAAAATAGGCTCCATTTTCTGACAATCGAATGACATAAAATCTTTCAGGTCTCAAGAAAAACACAAACACGATGGTCACATACAGGCTTATATAATGATGATTTGAAAATAAAACAGTATTCTTGAAAAACAATTACTGTCATGTTATACAATATACTTATGAAGTGAGAAAAGTCACACCTTCTTGTGGCAAAAACAAATTGATGTGAACACGATCCAGTTGGGATCAACTAAGTCACAAAGTGGGAGTTTTTCGGAGCTTTCAGGGAGGTTCAACTTCTTGTCAATCAATATGACAGGATTTGTGCATTTACAGTAGCAGGAAAGAGTTGAAGGCAGGTTGCACCCTGGGAAAACGTGAGATAATACCATCACAAACACTCACATACACACCTATAGGTAATGGCGAGCCAACAAATAAATCTTAAGTATGTTCTTGTACCCAGACATACCCAGAGAATACACTCACACGCACACACACGCGCACACACACACACACACACACACACACGTGCGCGCGCACACACACACACACACACACACACACACACACCCACACACACACACACACACACACACACACACACACACACACACACACACACACACACACACACACACCCACACACACACACGCACGCACACACACACAGACTTTACTAGCTGAGAGTTTTTACACCAACTCCTACACGCTGCAGTAGTCGTATATGTGTAAATATACCATCTATTGAAAATATTGATTTAACAAGCATCATTTCAAACGTGTTTTATTTGTAATGATAACAGTGTCATTTATCCATAGATTTTCATGTAGCTGGATACTGTATTTTGTAATGGGAGATTTCAAACTTCATTCTGCCGTGTCCTTAAGCCCCGGTCCGATTCATGTTCCTGTGTCGCTCGACTTCAACACACCTGATTTAAAAGTTTAAATGATGGCGTCTTTCTGGAGCACCTGGATGAGTCATTCACTCCAATCAGGTGTGCTGGGAGATGTCGGCATAATGCAGGGTGGTTGCTCCTCAGGATCAGAGGGGGAAACACGAATCAAATTAGACTCCTGATGTGTTACCTGCGGTAGAAAACTACAACATGATAACAACAAAGCATTTCCTGAGGAAAGCTAAAGGAACACTGTACAGCACTGTTTATTTGGTGACATGAAGGTTGTTCTCACCTTAGGGTCTCAGTGTTGCGTTGTGTCAACTATTCTTAAGAAATTAGTTTTTCAAAAAAAAAGAAATTATCATTGAAATCATTACAATTCACTTGTTTATTTGGTGGGCCGGATTTGAGTGTTTCACACCCCTATAATAGAGCATCAGCCTGATGTACTCAAACACATACAGACCGACACAGTGCTGACACATCAGCTAATACATACATTAAACAACACAAATCTGTGCACATTATTAGAGAATCTGGATTTCAAGAGAAAGTTAAAAAATAATGCAAGTTATCAGTAACTAATAAAGTAATTCCATGTTATCGTTGAAGAAGTAATCAGTAACTTTATCCATTGACCATTTGATCAGCACTGTTAAATTTACTACAGAACGTAAAGCTACTAGAACTTTCAATTATTCTCATGTACGCCCATATTTAAAGTGAAAAGATTTGACAGAACAGTTTTAAGAAAATAAGCTGGGACTTGTTGATATAATTGAAAAGCCTGATAATTGCCTGATCAGTGTCGAAAATAGATGATTCTCAATAGAAATGTTAAGAACTGTTGAAATGAGTTCATACTTTATGCTACTGTTATTGTCAACTAGAGTTTGAGTTTTACATGTACGATGCAACCTAAACTTTACACTTGTGTGTTAATGTTCTGTGTGGTGATGGAAGGCCGGCGGCACCAGCGACCCAGCAGCCCCATGTCGACAGATAGCAACATGAGTCCCGCAATCACACATAAAAGGCCCCGGAGGCATAAACAGAGCCAGTCTGGTCAACAGGGCTACCCATCCAAAGACGTCTTCAATGATGGTAAATACGAGCCGAGAATGATCAATCTGCTCCGGCGTGACTTTATTTAACCAAAACATTTGAATGTGCGCGCTCTGGTTCGTCCACAGACTCCTGCATGCCTCTGAACTTCACCAGCCACACCTCCCACGGTGACTACAACGTGAGGGGGGCCACCCTGCCCCGGATGGGCTCCGGCGAGGCCAGGGGCCGACGGGGCAGCACGGGGACTCACAGGGTCAGAGAGGGCACGTTTGAGCCCAGAGAGAACCAGGAGAACCACAAGAATCAGACAGCGGGGAAAGGAAAACACCGACAGCACTCAGGTGCTGTATGGGTTCCAGTTTCAACAGTTTCAATGCATTTTGTATTTTTTCTTAATGACACCTCAATCTCACGTCTGCTGCAAATCCTATCTCAGAGACATAAGTGATTGAGACGAGTGTCCCTTTCTTTAATGCTCAAAAGTAACCAATAGCACAGCGAACAAAACATCACATACATATGATAGACAAGACAAACATAGGAAAGGTGCAAATGGAAACCTGCCTTTACTACCAACAAAAGGAAAGGAACAAAGGACAAACGTGAGAAAATGAAAGGGGGAATGGATGAAAGAACAAGCAGTGCTATTAATGTGGAGTGGAGTAGTAGGTGATGTTGACCCTCACACCACTTTCTACTCGATTTTGTCACCAGAAATGTGGGTGACCTATTTCTAGAAAAGGGTCCAATAGGCAGGATATAATGGAAATCGAACACACTGTGGACATCAGCAGCGTTTTGGGTTAAAAAAAAAAAAAAAAAGTGTTAGAGTTTCTTGTCATGGAGGATCTATTACCGGTAGTTGTTTTTGGTGAGTTTGAATAGCAGCTGGTGAATCATACATGTGATCATTTCTTATTGAATGATTTGTGATCTTTTTTTTTTTTGTTGTTTTTGTTTTTTGTCCTTCAGAATTTGGGGACGTTCTTCTGTATAGCCGTCCCTCTTTCCCATCAGGTCAAACTCCAAGAGAGGCAGATGAATCTAATCCATCCAGCTTTTTGTCTTTTGGCGACTCGAGGACCAAACAGGGAGGACACGTGGTACTTACGGGAGAGGTGGAAGAGGTAACTGAGTATAATGCTACACATGTAGTGCGACGCTATCCCTAAATATCTTTTTTGTTTGTTTGTTTCACAGTACCAGCATAATTGAGAAGTAAACAGGTGGACAAAAAGATACCCTGCAGCTGCTTCACATAAAGAACTATGACCTTTCCCAGACGGAAAAAGACTCTGAAATTACTGCACAAAACATATAATTGTTTTTTTCTACTTCGAAATTTTCATTAGGTGTTGGAAAAAAAGAAAAAAAAAAAAGAAAGAAGTGCTCTCATGTTTGAGTCCCCTGACTTGGATTTGATGCACTGCTTATTTGTTTTTGGTTTTTTTGGGTGACCAGCCCCTCCGTCCCCCCGGGACCCTGAACTGCTGGTTACTCAGTAACGTAAGATGAATGCACATTTGATGGCGGTCGTGAGTGTCTATGAAAAAATATTGTCCACGATGACTGCTTGACGCGGTCCGTATGAACTTTGTTTGTCGGTTGTCTTCGTTCTTTTACTGTAATTGATATACAGTCATTACCAGCCATCTTGTAAATTGTTTACTGCCACAGAAGTGCTTCAAATTCAAATTTTATATAACAGTGTTAATGTTTTATAAGTGATGTACATCTTGTCTTTGTATTATTTGTCCTACTTTGGTTATAAAAGCACAATCACTTAATTTTATTCTGCCATTGTTAAATGAATTTCACTCTGGAGGAAAACGCTCGTTTAAGCATTTCATCAGTTCACTGGGGCTGAGGAAAAGATTGTTTGTTGTGGTTGTGCATTCGGTTGCGTACTTTTGAGCTGCTTTACATTCAGATTTGAGCTATCTGTTGTGTGTACTGAGAGAATTGCATGCAGATTCACCTGTAGGAGGTTTCACCTGACATCCGGACTGCTCTGTGCTCCCTCAGGATGAGGAAAAGTCTCATCATGGACTGGTTCCATTTCTTGTTTCTCTCCACTGAGTTCCTTTTATCTACTCCTGTGTTCCATTGACCTTGGCCGTAACTTCTGGAATACAGCTGGACTATAATCAGAATTAATCAATGCACTGACGAGGAATCACTTACGGATATGTACTTGCAGTTGCCAACAGATTGGCTGCTTACATCTATATTATTAAACTGAGAATGACTTTGGCAATAAATGATATCCATGGATAAGAGATTAGAGCCAACTTCCAATTCCTTAAAAACTCAATAGCAGCATGTGTTCGATATTAATACTCACTTCATGATCATGCTAACAATATTTTATTACAGCTGATCCCAGATGAGTTTATGGCAAATAAAGCACAAACAATATTTCGGGTTCAAAATAGTCTTGTCGTCACCGTGGATGTCTTGCGCCTGTCTTGAACCCTGTTTGATACCCTCTCAATAAATCAGAAGCGAGTCTTCAGCAGGGCAGTTTGGTCCTCATCCATCAGCTCCTGCACTTCTGCTATGAGCGCCGTTTGAAGATTCCTGCAACGTTTTATCCAGCTTTCAGATTACTCAGAGTGAAAAGTGAAAGTGCGTCTTTTGCGCTTTGTCTCGTCCTCTGGGCTGTCCTCATGCACATAATTGCCACAAGAACAATTACTACATAACTGATGAGCTTGATTATTTATTTTTTTCCGTAGCACTCAATTCATGAATAACCTACAGGGTGACGCAGGATGGGTTGTGCGTCGATGTGCATAGTAGTGGTCCTCGACTCCGATTCAGTGGAAATTAACATTGTGTGGTATGCACTATCAAACTAGTCCGATCTACTGAAGGTCTAAAAATGGACGCAACCTTGCACACATACATGTGGAACCTGATAGATTAAGCAAAATAACAAACTTGTGTAATGTTCTGATATGTTTGGCAACTTCCTTCATGCTATCTCGTTTAATTTTTGTGCTCAGCCCTCCGTGCAACCACTCCACAGTGAAAGCAGTCAAAGGCGACAGGAACAATATCGTTTTCAGGAGATCGTTCTCATTTCAACAGGCACGCAAAGCCCTCGTTTGAACACTCCTGTCTGCCCCGTTGTGTCACACTTCTTAGTGGATTACCCACAAATGCATGCGAACTGAGATCATGCAATCTGTTTGCCTGAATGTGCAATTTAGCACACTTAATACAGACTCGTAAAAACCCAAGTTTTAAAGTCACACAGTGTAGTTTGCGATATTGTTATGGAGTTGTCACTATCTTTTGTATTTTGTCATGTGTACCTTCCTCCATTGCTGCAGTCATTATTACTAAAAGCCACAAGTTATCCTCAGTAGCCATAGCTGCTTCATGTTTATGGGTCTCATAAAAGCTAATTAACCTGAAAACGACAGAATCTGCTAAAGTAATAAACCAGCCCACAGTTCAAAGTTTCATGTCCGAAATCCTACTTCATCCAACTTCACGGGGCGCTGAGGGCGATCACAGCTGACTGTAAGTTTAGATAAACTTTTATTCTCATAGGAAAAATAAAAGTCCACCAGGCCCCACAGGAACGCTAAACCCGGACGTTAACCTGGATCTCTTCACAATGAGGCTAGAGTACTAATCACCACACTACATTCAAATACATTTTAATTAAGCATCATTGTTCCCTCCAGTTTTTCCCTGCATTTGCTTTGTTAATTTTGGTCATCTTGTCCAGCTGTACTCTGTGGGTTATTTATGGAACAAATATGTCACTTTAACTACTCTCTTTGAATAAACATTGCTGTTCTTAAAGCAACAACAACACTTGAATAACTCATTTGTGTAACACAACGGCTCATCTTGCTGGGGTGAAAAGAGGAAATGATTTAACCCAAGTAAGAATACGGCTTGGGTTTGTTCTCGCTTTGCATTTGTGTTTTTAAAAAGTCAATTTAAAGTTTGAAAGAAGTTGTCATGGTCATTTATTTTTTTGTGCTTTTGTCCAGCAGCACATGCAATCCCAAAGCCTTGACAAGAAGATAGAATAAAAAGAATGAATCATTTCTATGAATCAAATTAAATACAGTTTACAGAACGAGGATGTTCATGATGACAAAACTTCACTTGCTATATTTTAAACGAGCTGAAACGATTTTGAAAGTCATGCTTCTGCGTTTGATACCACATGAAATTAAACTGACAAAAGTCTGAAATCAAATCGCTTTGAACAGACGGGACGTTTGCCGCGATGGTTACAACCAAGACTTCTTCAAAGACATTTCTTCATGTGTGTGTCTCCCCGGTTTAGCTCCTGAATTCTAGCGATCATAATTCTGCTGAATGTCTCTCAGTTTGTCTCGTAGGCACATTAAGACCCGTGGCTCTCTGTGGTTGCGAGGTGAGGTAGATTAGAGAAACAGGAGAAAGGAGAACTGAGAGGGTGTGATGAGATATGCCGTTTAATTAACCTCGCTTATGAGTCTTCAACAAGAGAGCAGCTGGAAGCTTTTGAAATGAAGAAAGTATTTCACAGATGTCTTTCAGCACATTGTGTGGTAGGTTGGTTATCCCAAGACTCACATGGTAAGCGGTGTGTCATCCACAAATAAATACACTGATTGTATAATTGTGATTTATTACCGGGAGACATCCTGCACTAATTCTGCAGTGAGGCGGTAAGACACTGTGACATTTAAGATGATCTTACCTCCAGCTTGAGAAAAGGCACCAAATCAGGAATAATTGCATGCAAGCTCTGCCGCAACCAGTGTGTAATGTGTGTCCCCGCTTCTGTCCAAAATGTGCAATGCAAAGGGATAGTGCTTTCTTTTTAATAAGACATGTCGTGAGGACATGCTCCATTGTCTGCCTCTGCACGACTACACATCCTCCAACCCAGCTTGTACTTCACCTCAGTCCTTTTTATTCCCCTTTAATTATGATGAGAAATATAAACGTGTGTGGTGGGGGAACACTGGACCGGGAAACATCCCAGTTATATTGCATTATTTCAGTTTTTCCATGAGGATCTACCGAAAGCCAGTATTGCTTTGGTCTGCTGTGCACTCCATTCTATTTAATGGGCATCTTGTGAGTTTGAGCCCACTTGCAATATCATATCTGTGCTGGACGGGCTAATGATATAGTAGCCAGTAAAAAAAAAAAATGATTTTTTTTTTTTTATTATTTCTGATGCAGCCATTAAACTTATAGCTTAGATCAGGGCTTTTCAAAGTGTGAGAGGATGAGTCTAACTCAACTCATGCGTTGTCCCGTGCCAAGTAGTTATTTCAGCTGATTGCTTTTTCCCCATAATAAGATCTTATTGTTGGGAGTCATATGAATTAAAAGGCATAACTCTGATAAGTATTTGTATACATTCTGTTATGCAAGGTTATTTTATTTTTTCAATATGTCTTTATGACACTTGTAAAGATGTGTGTTTTAATTCGTTTGGATAGTTTTACCCTCCCCATTTGTGTTTATTTTTAGTTATATTTTCACCTCGAAAATCAAAGTCATGCTAAGAAAACGCGTCCCCCCCGATCCCTAGATTTTTCCTGTTGCCTTCTTCCTTCAAGCGTTTCTGTTGGTAGTTGAGCTTTTCATGTTGATATCTTTTTCCAACCCAAGGCACCGATTAACAGTAACAAGAGCAGATGGATTTATTATTGCTGTAAAATAATTTCCAGATAGGATACATCACTGTGCTGTGGTGGTTGTTCCCATTAAACAGTTTCACATAAGGGGTGGACTGACATGCAGATCCAAAAAGCAAAACCAAGATGTATCTCTTATACTCAGATACTCATATGTTTAATTAAGACTTACTTATTTGTCAAATATTTTAAATTGCATAGAGTCAGCCTGCTGTGGGAATTGAATTCGAGTTGATAGTTTCTGATGTTACTAAGTGAAGGATGAATTAAAAATTTTTTTATAAAAAGCAAGATGCTATTAATTCCCATTTGGTCTTTGATTTAGACTGAAAATATATTCCAAACACTTAGAACCTCTCTAATCTGTATATAAGCTCAATTAAAAAGACATCAACAGAAATGATTTAGTTTCAGAAGATGTAAAACTATAAATACATGCAACATTCACACAATCACACAACCATTGTAAGCTGGGAGTTTTTTTTTTTGCTGGTCCTAAAGGTGCATTGTGTGAAATTTAAGTAATGCTGCTTAAGTGGCAGTAATAGATTTTTTTTATTGTCTTTTTAGTTAGTGATAACTAACTAAGAAAATAGAGTCCAGGTAGGGTGAACTTTGCATGTTCACCTTTTGCGTACATGTTTCCGATGCAGGCTGTTTCACTCCAGTGCTTTGCAAACTCAAGTTGGATAAAGATGATTAGAAAAAGGAGAAATAACTAAATATTAAAGACATGTTCCCATATTGGGATTGGAATTGAGGAACGAAGAGAGGAAAAACAATCTTATGTTGTTTAATTTCTGTGTCTAGAAAAAAACAATTAAATTATCGCTATTTCGATATATGGACCTTATCTAAATCAATGATTAAATCCCGAATGAGTAATTCTCATTTTATCACTAGGCTTTGAAAGGATACCATTCCTATTTGGCTGTTTACTGTCTGTCTGATCTGGATTTCAGAAGTCGAGCAACTGAAGGCAAGAGACGCAGAGGAGGATAATCTCTTGACCTTGTAAAGTAGGAATGCACTTTTCGTTGAAGTGCCCCCTTCGATCTTCTTCTGATTTAAACACAACCGAGACAGAAACACTTGTGTGGAGAACAATGGCAAGAACTGTGTCCACTCAGCACTTTGTCAACCTACAGTGGCTTTAATTCGCAGGCCTGTCTGTAGACTCAAGATCCACAGCAACATGCCTGACTAACGTCCAGTCCTCCAATTACATCAGCACAGCAGCATCGTGAGAATAAAAAAATCTGGGTTTATAAAATAAGGGTAAAGTGTAACATCATGAGGAGGTAATTAACAAAAAACATGTTCAATCTATCTATCTATCTATCTATCTATCTATCTATCTATCTATCTATCTATCTATCTATCTATCTATCTATCTATCTATCTATCTATCTATCTATCTATCTATCTATCTATCTATCTATCTATCTATCTATCTATCTATCTATCTATCTATCTATCTATCTATCTATCTATCTATCATTTCTAAAGGTGCTGTATTTAAAAGAAGAAGAAGCGTTCTGACGGACATACGCAACGCGGTAAAGGAGAACAAAACACAGAAAGCGAGCGTAATAACATTCATGCTGTTTCCTCTGAAGAGAAAAGCAATTCTCAGGTGCACTTGCTTCTGTGTTGTTACATAAAAATGCTGCACAGCAGGCAGGAAGCACAAAAGCCTTTTCAGTGATAGAAAATAAAAAAAAATATTGAAAAAAAACAAACTCTGAGAACATCTTGTCTGCTCTACTTGTAAAAAAAAAAAAAACGCTTGACCTTCCGTACAGCTATGCATCTATCAACAACTACGACACGGTGGAACGTTTATTCTGACCTTTTTGTCCTTTTTGATGTGACCAGTATGATGCTTCCTTATATGGGTCAAAATAAATCAATAATTCAAACAATGCCTCACTATATATATACATATACATATATATATATATATATATATATATGATTTTTTGCACAGGGATATGTAAATTGTCTTCAACGTGAGACATTGAATCATTTTTACACTGTGTTTACTCGGACATCCCTGCAATGAGGCTCTTCATGAATTATTCCAATCAGTTTAATGCAATCGAAAATGAATTCTGAGCCAAATTCACTTTTTAGTGAGTGATGTTTTTCTCAACTTGAAAAGCTACTCCCCGGCACCATGAATGACTGCTGTCACCTCGCACATTTTCTTTCTCCTCTCTTCTTTTTCTCTCTTCCCTCTCAAGGACAACTGTCTACAGTGGGTTATTCAAGTGTTTGCCTTCGTTCCTAAGATACTGTGCGTGCACGTGTGTGTGTACGTGCGTGCGTGCGTGCGTGCGTGTGTGTGAGCTGCCAAGTTTCATTTTCAATTTTGCTGTGTTTATCCAGCAGATTCTCTGCAATCTGTTGACAAAGAGGCAGCCATGACAGCTAGGGCAAATGTGGCAAAATTGCACAGTGGCTGACAGAAAAAATGAAACTGATGGCTGTCAGCTCTGAAGATGTCTTTATAAGGAGACAGATCTATAGAGGGTGCTTGAGGTGTGTGCGCTGTGAATGAATGCATCTCGCATGACCCACCAGCTCAACTGCACCATATATCCTTCTTAAGTATTCACATTCGGTTTCCCGCCAACAAACACATCTTGGCTATTTCACAAGTCAAAAGTCAAAGCACAAGCAATTTGTTAAGTGGATTTCTCACCTGTATTTGATTATTTTTCTGACATCATTCTACACATTTAGATTTAAATAATAACATCTGTAATAGTTTGTCCATATTTTCACATGGGTGACTTGGTGTTTGATTACATCTCTGAGAAAATGACTGACTTGACATAAAAGTCATACCAAAGTTATGGTGAAAGTAAATTTTAAATTTTTTTTGTGGTCAATATTGGGACAGAGACTCTAATGCTATACAGGCGACAACTTGTTTTGTTTAATGATGATACAAAAATATTTCTGTACAGGGGAAAACTTACAACACCTCATGGAGGAAATCACCTCAGAATAGAACAAATTAATAAATTCATTCATTTTCTTCCGCTTCTCCGTTTCCGGGTCACGGGGGTGACAGTCTGAGCACCGTCACCCAGATCACAATGCACCATTTAAGAACCTTCCTGCAGGTGGTGAGCCCACGGGAAGGTGGCGCCCGGCCTGGGACATGAACCCACTACCCTGAGATTGTAAGTCTCATGCTCTACCAACTAAGCTAGCCGGGGGGAAATTTAACAAATGTCATTTGATAATAAACTACCATTAAATGTGGACAAAAGACTATGTAATCGTAATGGAAACAGTGATTTAAAGTTATATGCTTTTGGGTATGTGTATGTTTTGATATGATTGAAACATTATTATTATTATTATTATTATTATTATTATTATTATTATTATTATTATTATTATTATTATTATTATTATTCATAACCCATGATAAGAAACTTTCCATTGTGTGATTATAGGAAAAATAGACATGTGGATGGATGCACTCTGTGTATTCTGCAATTACATATATTTTACTTTAAGCTGGCTGTTAAAAGTTGACGTTGTTCAGTTTGATAGATTTGATGGGTCTGTACTCGTCATACACAGTGAAAGTGTTATTTCATATAGTTGATGTTATAGCTTTTGGTTATATGTGTTCTCATTAACATGCACAGGTCAGAAACTTTCTGTTTTCCACAAATTTGTCAAAAAGTATTGCTTTTATCTTGTTTTATTTATTTCCTCTGGCACCTTGAATCATTGATTTGTATCACCCAATGTGTATCAGTAAAGTGAATTCTACTAACCTGTGGTAGTGGCACATCAAGTAAAGTCGTGACTTTAAGCATGCAGGATTTAAATCCTTTTTGCATCATTAAGTTAAAAAGAAAAAAAGAAAAAACCCTGCTCACTGAGTCTGCAGTGACTTGCTGCAGCAGCCACTTTAAATGGGAGTGCTGAAAAAACACAACATTCACACTAAAGTGAACATTTGCCTCCTCTGGAAGTCACTTGAGGTCTCAGGCAGGTACATGCAGTCATTCAGGCAATGGGATTTTCAGCATGAGGAGGTTTATTGTGCGGAGAGCAGTGTTGCAGGGAATAAGTCTGGAGGTGATGAAGACATTGATTAGCTTCACAGCAGCGAGAAATAAACAGGTGGTGTCATAGATAGGCGGCATATTTCAGCTCCGAGAGGCAGTGTTTTCCACCGGTGGCGAGGGGGTGCCAAGGTTTGAGAATGAGGGGACGGCGGCAGCTGAGTGAGAAGTCATGATTGGAGAGGGATGCGGATAACAGGGCACAAATTTATGATTTCTGATTTACTGCAAGTTGTGTTTGGGGAAGATTACGTTCTCTTAAATCAGGCAGTTGGTGAGGAATTAGGAGGTGTCAGAGATAATGAATCTGGAGGTGAGGTGGAGCTCGCTGCAGCAGTGCTGAATTCAAATTTGTTTATGGAGCCGTATCACTGTCTGTCATTATAGAGAGATGGAAAAAAATCAAAAAAAAACAGTGAAGATGCATCCCGTCGTGCCGAGAGAGGGCTTACAGCAGCAGCCGAAAAGGGGACGGGAAGTTGTCACAAACTGCACTCAGCGTGGAGAGGACGGTTCCCGGGGCTTCATCGTGTCAGCAGGAGCATCGGGGCAACATTTCAACACACACTGACACATAGTTCCAAAGATTAATCTGCAAACACAATAAGAGTTAGAGGATTGTGGAGAAGTAAAACAAACAAACAAAAAAAAGTACTGATAGAATAATGCAGGCAGGCACTGTGGTTTATGGCTTTGTCATATTTGGAGATAAGTTTCATGGTCACAAGTTGTTTTGCATCATAACTGATATGTTTCACTTGTTGCTCATAATATCCATCAGATGACACTTCTTCGTCCAAGTCAACACTGGAGGCAATCTCAGCCGGCTATATGAGAGGGAAGAGTACACACAGTGTAGACAGACGGTACACAGAAGGTGCACCTTCATACCGTAAAAGGTGTTTTTAGTTTATTCCATATACTGCCTCCCACTGGTCAACCAATCCTTCCCAAAACAAGATCCTTTTGTCTGTTGAGTTTTCTAGATCTAATTCTTCAACTCAGTGCTGATCTGTTATCTAACCAGTATCGTGACAATAAGGAATATTTTGTAGTATTTGTGAGTCTTAAAAAGCACAATTCAAAGTTACTCATACATAATGAAAAACTATTCACTATTACTATATTGACGATGTCAAACCGACTAAAATGACACTGTAGTTTTCACAGTTTATAAATAAAAAAATCGGTAATTAGGCGAAAATTCTGATCTGTTTTTCCCTCAGAAAGGGTCATGATGGTATGCCTGATCTGGAGTATTTTCTGTAATAATCCAAAATGCCTCTTTTGAATAGTCAAGTTCAAAACTACATTTTATATCCAAACGTAGGCATGAGACAGTTAAAGAGAATATTATTTCAAAATAAAACAAACCCGGTCCTTCTTGTGTTTGTATGTTCCCCAGTTGTTTGATAGCTTTCCAAACTACTGTAAATCTTTGTTGTGTGAAGAAACTACAAGACGACTTTAGAGAGAAAGCTTCTCCGGCAGACGGATTTGAAAACAGCCCTCTCATGTCAGTCATGCTCCGGCTCAATGAGATTCCCATGACAGCACCATCAGACAATGTGCGAGTCAAAGTTGCTGGAAAAGAACGTATCTGGGCACCAGTGCAGAGACATGCTGTCCGAACAGGAAGGCCAAAATACAGATGTACCCTCCAGGGGGGCCTCTGGTTACTGGAGTTGAAATTTGATGCCAGGATTAAAGAGTCAGAACTTCTTTCAGATACAATCCCGGAGACTGTGAGTCGGGAAAAACTGAACATGGACCGAGATGAGGACTGGGATGCATGCGTATTTACTCCACGGCCTCCATCAAAGACCTCCAGGAGAGCCTCGGCTGCATTATGTCGGGGGCACGTTGTGAAGTGGCGGCATGAAAAGCGGCGGACGGAGCATCGGGGTGAAAAAGATGAAAATAAATTGGTCACTGAGGGAGCTAAAGGCCGGGAGACCACTGGCCTTTAGCTCACCCTCAGGGTATCTGAGCCACAGAGCCGGACTGGTGCTCTCGGGTGGGGGAGGGGTGTGGGGGGGTGGGCGGGTGTGGGGCATGTAAACCACCGCACTGTTTGAATGTTGCAATTAGCCAAATGTCATGAGTCACAAATCAGCCCTTTCGGAGCAAGGTTACACATAATCATACTGAAAAGGTTGTCCACCACATGTTGGGAAAAATACTTGAAATGACACCACTTGTGCTCGATTGGAAAAAAAATAAAAGTATGTTTTTCTTTTCTTAACCCTTTAGGAACCATATGTGATAACTCGTTATGCTTTCTTTATGTTCTATAGAAACAAATAGTGATATGGGGATAGGTGTAAACATGTTTGCACTATTTGTGTGTCACAGCATAAACTACAGAGTTTGGTCTGTTAGTGCACCAGATTATAGCAAATTAATATCATGAGAAATGGAAAACTATTGATTGTATCTATTTTAAATATGCACAAATAGGTTATACTGTATTTTTTCCTACATTTTATGAAAATATTTTCCGTTTATTCAATCTTTATAGAGGACCTCGAGGGTGTTCTAACTATAATAGAAAAACCAAACAACAGAAAACAACACAGGGAAACACCACAAAAATAAAACTGAAAACAACACACATTCTAATAATGATGACATCTGTGTGATTTGGATTAGTTTTAAGCCACTTTGCAGGAGATTTTATAGTATCTTTATACTGACTTTAAAGTTCAAAGAAGTATAGTATTAAAAAAAAAAAGTAAAATACCCATAGGAAGTGTCCTCTAAAGGGTTAAAGCAGCAATATGTTCTGGAGAAAATAAAACAGCGCCTCATGTATCGTAGTATACTGTGCATTCAGTGTCAATGTGCACTTTGTAGTTTATGTCTTGCTTTACTGAAAATGTATTTCAGGCTATTTAATGTATTCTGTTTACTTGTCGGAGCCTCCTACTGTGAAATAGACCACTTCACTTTGAAATGAAATGAAGGATTTCAAATTGTGCAGAGGATATTTGCGAGCTCTGTAGTCACACCGTCTGCATGTCCTTTGACAAATGTACCATTCTGACATAGCCAGTGTCTAAAATTAACCCTGCGCTGGGGTGAAAGCATCACAAATGTAAATACTCACTATATAAATATGCTAATAATGTTCTACATGTTGTTATATCTTGAATATGTATGCGTGCCGACAGGAATTGTGTGAGGTCGGTTTTGTTAATGTAAACTGCAGCCTGTCATTATTGTTTTTTTTCCAGATAAGAGGCAGAGCTGACCATACAGTGTCCTTTCTTTCTTTTGCTTTGCATCCATAGTGAGGTTTTCAGGTGTATGCTGACAAATTGAGTTCAAATTACTTTCGTGCTCAGATCTTTATCGCGGTGACAGCAGCTGCACCTGAAATGTGTCCTCGCTCATTTTATCCATCGTTTTTGGACGAACCATGGGAACCTGCTCAGAAATAACTGAACTCATAATATAACTGTAAAATGTGGTCACAGCTGGAAATATGCTGCCTTATCCGCATCCTCGGAGGTGATATTGTCCTTTTGCTTCACTTATTCAGAGGTAAAAGGTCGGGGTCGGTTCCCGAGCAGCGCTCTTGCTACCGACCCAGCTCACCCCGGGTGTCCCACTTTACAAACGCAGCATGAATTTTGCATGAAGACCAGAAAGGTGAGGAAAACACAGTAAACTCAGAGAAAGTTGCACACGCGGTCATACTGTGCCTACCATCCATCAAGAGCTTGCTTGAATAAATACTAATTTCAAAAAAAAAGAAGTTTGTGTCATCTTTTCAGTTCATGCTTCCTCATTGTCACTGTCAAATAATGCTTGAAATCAAGTATTGATTCTTGTAAACTGAAGTGTTTATTTCTTGTAAAAAAAACCAAAAACAAATAAAAGCTTTATTGTTATGATAGCAAACGGTGCTTTCCAGTACAAGCATTTCTCAGTTGTTTGCAGCCGTGTCTAAAGAAGTGAAGCAGTCTGAGGCCAAATTGCTCCCGGGGGCAAACAAAAAAAAAAAAAAAGAAGTACCTCGGCAATAAATTTGTTACAGTAAACTGATTGTTCATTGAACCAAAACCACAACAAACCACAAAGTCAGCACACCATTCCAACACCGGTATATTAGGCGACATCTTTATAAAGACAAAACTGCAGCTGTATGAATGCAGGTAGAGTCCCGTAATTGGGCTCTGTGGACTTAGCTATGTGTTTCTGCTCCTCCATTAAATTCACATGTTCTACAAGCCGGGTAAATTAGGAGGCGTCTGTACAGCGCTCGGTGACAAGGCACTGGTCCCTGTAATAGGGGAGCCAAATTGAGTGAAAGTGCTATGGATTTGACTACACTGCAGCGATTCTTCTGTCTGCCTGACACCTTTAGGAAACCAAGGAGAGGAAACAAGGTGTGAATGTATCTCGTATCCTGCACAGTATCTGCAGACCGTCCTAATCCCTGTCTGTACCAACAGGTACTGACACTGACAGCACCAATCTCTGCAGCAACAATGATAGATTTGTGTAGTATTGAAATAAGCTAAATTCCTCACTCTGCAATCAAAATCTGAGGTTGCAGGAACAGTCATAGTGTGATTTTAAGTTCGTGTGACACTTAAACTGATCTTAAACCGTAGTTTGTGGTGTAGCAGGAGGCAGTAGGAGCATTCTGGGGATCACTTTTTCCCCCAGAGTATTTTTTTAGCTTATTAATTCAGTGGAGGAATCAAAAACAAAAAGTGAGGGGTGGGTGAAAACTGAGGCCCTATTTACACGACAATGCTTCAAAGGAAAAATGCATAATTCCTGTGTTTTCGTTTAAGGAAGGTTTCGCGTTTACACGGTAACGTCTTGAAAGCGACGTCCATTTTCACGGGAACGGCTGAAAACAATGTAGTGTTTATGGAGGACCACACACATGCATGCAGAGAGCAAAACGCTAAAAAGATTAACAATGGCAAGTGTGCAAACAGTGTTGATGATCGTTATCACGATGACTGTCAAACTATAAGTCCCAGGAGAATTTGGACTGGTAGTCATCAACCGCCATTCTTGTTATTGTCCATCTACCTGTGCATGTGCAGAAGCAGCATTTTGAAAAAAAAATAATAATTTCCCTGTTTACACAGAGAGTTTTCCATTTTCACTTAAATACTTTGTTGTGTAAACAGGGCCTGGGACATGAGCTTTGGTGCAAAACCACGAGTTTAACAGTTCTAGTCTATATATGAAGACTCGTCTTATAATTAATTAATACAAGAATAGTTATGGATTAGCAATACGACCACATATTGTGTAAAACAAATTAGGAAACATGATGCAGAGCATTGTGGTTCAAGCTATTTGAAAATCCTCTCTCTCAAGGGAACTATCACTTTGTTATATGAAGCTGAAAATGTATCTTTTATAAAGGAAATGAGTAAAGTTCAATTTCAAACTTGCTTAAGCAGCACTCTGGCTCAAATGGTAAGGAAAAAAAGTAATTTTGTCAATATATGTTAATATTCAGCACCAGTGACAATCAGAGGTTTGAGACCATCAGCACTTATAATTCTACTGCTGACTCGTGAAAATCCCTGGTATATTTAGCCACGGGACACTGTTTAATTAACCGAACTACGCAACCGACATATTGTAGTCCTTCTCGCTTCGAGTGTAGAGCGACCTGGAAGTAAGTAAAAACTTGGCCGTCTTATTGAAATACCCGGAATGAACCTTCCTGTGTAAATACTGCACATCGTTGCAGACTCAGGCACCGTGAGAACAAAGTGGCTTCATTTTCACATACACATTTTTTATTTTGCATCAAAGGATTGAAAAAAACAAAACAAATTGGCCCTACTGTATGTGGCTGTGTATTCCTGAGGGCAAACCACTCTGGCACGTATCGATTCATCAAAAGGGGCGAGCCATGGTCAAAACAAACGGTCCGAACAGAACCATCCAAACGGGCGTGGGGACGTCGCATTCTCAATCTCATCGGCAGAAAAATGCGCACTGGCTGCATTTTCCCTTTGTGGAAACCTTCCCGTCGAAAATTTGGCAGTCACTCAAGTCCATACACCTCTGTGAGATGATAGTGTAAATTCATAACCATTCAGCAGTGTACAGTACATTACAATAAATCAGAGCAGTATCATTTCTTCGATGTTTAGCAACACGCATCGCTGTCATTTATCCTTGCATCTCATTTGCCTGCAGGTAGACGTTAGGACATTGTGGCGCCGTTGCAATGGATGGCGAGCGACCTCCACTAAGTCCCTTTAATCTTCATATTTCCCTTTTTCACATCATATTGGCTTTTGAATATTGCACTCATCGTTCGTGTCACTGGATTTCACTGGAAAATGAAACAAATATATAATATTTATTGACATATTCTTTTTGGGAATGGCAGAGAAGTACCTATTTTCCTACGTCATTGCTTTGGATATCACAACTGATGTGTTGCTTTGTTACCATTAAAAAAAACAAGAAATTGCTCTGGTAACCATTTTCTGAGAGCCATTGTTAATATTATGCATAACAGGATTCCCAGCAAGAAGTATAAAACACAGTTATTTTGGCATATTAGTTCCAAGCATTTACCTGTGTTTTCTTTCTTCCCCTCCCTCCAATAAGTGAGTATTTCTCAACAGAATTACAGCACAGCCAAGTATACATCTCGTGTTCACCCCGTCGCCATTATGATTCTCCTCTTCAGCTCAGCTGACAATGAGTTTGTGCTTATTTTCACCAAAACGCTCTGTGCAAAGTACAACAATACAGTAGCTTCGTCGAAGTAAGCTAACAGTTTGAGCATTAATGCAAAATGATTTCACAGTTATAAATCACAAAAGAGACAACGTTGGGTTTGGCTTGCATAGCAAAGCAAAAAAAAACAAAAAAAAAAACAAAACAGAAAAAACATTAAAAAAAAACATATTTACAAATTATGCAAGTCCCGTTTTCATTTTAATTAGTCAATTTGTGGTGTGTTTTTTTTTTCTTTTCTTCTTTGTCTCCACTGTGTGAACTGCTGTACACCATGTGACAGAAAGTAGAAGCAGACATATAACATACGGTTTTACTCTTTTTGAAGAAGGGAGGGGGGATGAAAATAACACTGTGTGAGTCGGTGTCTGTGTCTGTACATGACATTTACAGCTCTGCATTTCATCTCGCACAATTTCGCCTCCTCTGTCTTCGTTCTGCCTCCCCTCCCGTCTTCCCGAACATCACTCTGTGTCACTCGCAGAGAGAAAATCTCATAGCGCTTACAATAAACAAGGTGTCCTGGGACAGTCAGCGACCGCAGGGAATGATGCTTCACGTAGACTCTGGAAGAAGAACAGTGGGAAGAACAGAGTCAAATCTGGACCGCACCAAAGCTTCTCGTTCAATATCTGTACTTTCACGGGACCCTCGGTGGACCCTGCAAGCTTTACACCAGAGGGTTCAAACCAACCCCCAATGGATGTCCTTGCAAAATGCAAAAATCGAAGAAAACTTAACTTTAAACCCTTGAAAATGGAGAAAGTTTAGTCATTTGGTGCATTTGAGACATGGTATTTTGACTTTCCATTGTACTTTGCACTGGCAGGGATCAATAAAATTCCAAGAATGTTGAAATTTTACTTTTTTTGTTTTTAAGATTTCATGTTCTTGCATTTGTTTGCACTGAAACAAAAGCAAATGATTCATAAATACGTCTATTTAGAGACCATTACGACATTATTACTCCAAATTACTGTCATAACGGGTAAAGGTAAAATATCAACTGCATACAAGTTGATTAACAATAGAGACAATTAGTCCTTTTCATTGAATTGTAATCCTTGTGCAAGATTTACTCACAATTTGGTTCTCAAGAAGTGAATATGACATTTTTCTCTCTTGTTGTAAAAGTTGCTAAAGTTAATTCAGGCATGATGAAGAAGTGAGACTTCTGAAGGGAGGGGTTAGACACCGCTGGGCTCCACTCCTCACTCAACATGCAAAGTGATTTACTCCATATTCTACACTAAATGATTTACCCGCAACATGCTACCCTCTCCTGGCTGCACTGAACTCGACACGGCACCAGCCGAAGACAAACGCTTCCAGTCAACACCACTTCAGTGAAACACGCAGCAGCACGTCTCATTGTTATTACACAAACAGGATCTCTCACGGTAAAACCAAAATGATTCCGGTCCTAATATTTATATTTCACTGAAGAAAAATGTAGAAACACTTTGAATAAATGGGTAACAAAAACCTGCCAGTTATGGCTCCCTACAAATACATCAGATCTGTCATGTGTGATGTGAACTGATAGATCCTCCAGAGGATTACCACTCACAGTGCTCCCGTTTCTCTGTGCCGTTTGTGGAGGGATGCCCGTTGTGTGAGGGGTCTGTGCCAGGTCTCTTGTGACCCCTACCCAGGGTGGCCCTGCCGGATGATGTTGTGCCACCCCAGGACGCCATATGTTGCCGCTCCAGCGTCGACACGGTCACCATGCACTCCTCCGAGGGGTCCGAGGCCGCAGCTGCCCACGAGCTGTGCATGTGGGAACTCATGCCGTGCAGGGACTTGATGGCCGGTGTGTGGGCTGCTGAGTGGATGTGTGTGTGTGTGTGTGTGTGTGTGTGTGGGGGGGGGGGGGGGGGGGGGGGTATTTGGCAGTGGATACAGACAAGACATCATGATATAAGACCTTCTCATTGAACTTACTATGAAAGGGGACTCTTTGATATGCAACGTCTGAGAGTACTGAAGTCCAGACTTACCGTCTGTGTTGGAGTCTCTTTGTCTGGGAAGAGTTCCAACCTTGTCTGTCTGAGGTTTGTGGCCAGTAAGTGGTGCCCTCTTGTGTCCAAGGCTATGTGTGCTTGCTGCACTGTGGTCCGCTGTGCCAAAGCTATCCGAGTGACACTGCTTGGAGGCCTTACCTACAATAAGGAGCAATTAGAAACTTTCGGAGCAAAACACGTGGCTCACTAATAACGGATTAGCAAATTGTGAAGTGATACGAATGCACAGGAACCTTCAGAAAACAGAAATAGTGTCACAACTGAAATCCACAAAGGAGATTAATCAGTGCGATTAATTACAAGATATCAGTCTTCAAAGTTCCCATGAAATTCTCTCACATATCATCATCGTCTTCTGAATAAATAAGCCGGCTAACGATTTGCCAAACCTTTATAAAGCATATGAATCTGCCGTTGCCCCGCTGTGCTCAAAGATAAATCCCACTTGACTGAAATAGGAAGACGAGATACCTGAGAATAAAGTACATACTTTCCCCAAAAATACCTAAATGTGTGCAGGTGACTTTCTACAGCAACGTGCCCCAAACTACATGACATTGTTCTGCAGACAGCAGATGGACATTTATAACAGTTTTGTGAATATTGTTCATAAATGATAATACAGTTGAAAAGCATGTTTTTTTTTTGCACCATAAGGTGCTTCAGACGAGCTCCTGTTGGAAATAGAAAAGAAGCCTCAAGTGTTGAATTTGGCAAGGTGATGAATAACACAGGTTTAAAACAAACAGCAGGGATAGGCAGTTAATTGCTGATTTTTAATGTTTTTTTTTTTTTTTTTGTAAGTAGACATAAAAAGAGTATTATTAACTTGGGTTCCCAGGGAGTCAACAAGATTTGTTTTGGGTCTTGAGCTGAGAATAGTTTGGTGGTTCCTTTGAATTCGTGTTTTAAATGCTGGAAAATGTGAATGAACATAAATGTATATTAGGGTAGTTAAGGATTTAAACACATTAGCATAATGTCTAATGAATATTCTTTAGGACAGACATTTAATGATTTTTAAATTTATTTTTTTTACAATTCCTCGAAGCTTTTTAACAGTTATTTTGCCATACTTCAATATGAAATTTTGTGATATAGCAGATAAGAGCATTAAGTAAAGAAATATGTCGACTTCTTAAAGTGTTTTGGATTATTTTTTTGTAGCTGGTGTCACACATTGGACAATTCGAACTGCATTATAAAAGCCAGCCGGTCTCTCAATGAGCTTTAAGTTCATTCATTTGTCAAGAAAAAGGGCATCTTGAATTGACTCAGTTTACCGACGACTTCTGCATTGATCATTCTGATTATTTTTACTTTTGTGTTGTTGTTTTTTTCATTCACACATCATGCAGTAAAACATTTACATCAATTTCTTTAAAATTTTGAATAACTGCTTGAAGAAAAATGTCACCAATCCAATCAGGTGTCACAGCAAAGTGTATTAACAAATGTGTAGTTGAAACCGAAACAGTTTATGGCTCTCCCTGTGGAAAAGCTGCCACCACAATGGCTTTATTCATGTTCTGATTTACTGGACTTGAGACAGTCCCTCAACGCGCCTCGAAAATAACAGTGACAGTTAAATATGAGTTGATAAAATGTTTGTACATAATTTCCGCAGCACTGACCTGTATCGTGGCCCACGTTGGTTTTATTAAAAGTGTTGAAAACTCATATTCTCAATGCACTAGTCGGCTTTAACCTATCAAACAATGGAGTCTAAAAATGGTACAGTTGTGTCCCTGTGGGACAGGACATCAAATTTCCCTCTAAAGAAACACTTTCAGAGAGGATCCTATTTATAAATGCATCAAACCTTAAATGTCTTGAACAGAGCCCTACTAAAGTTGTTAAAATATTCTATGTTATGGCTTCGATGTCGATCTAAGAATGACTTCAAATACCTTTAGAAAATCTAGTCTGAACATCTTACAATTACAAAAAGGTTCGGACGAATCAGACGTGAATATTTGAATAATTCCGAGCCCATAAAACTGTCACTTTTGACCAACTACAGCTTTTATTTGTCACCTTCAAGTATCAATCACCTTCACTGCTTGCTGATTGGCCATGTCATATCCTAAAGGATGAGATTAACGTGTGGGGAGCTTGCATGCATGCGATTAACTGGTCTATTGTCTTCTGTAGTGTGTCGATAGGTGATATTTCAGGAGGCCAACAGCCTGTACAGTGTTTTCAGCCTCTGTTGGAACAAAAGGCTATTGGCAGAAAATATTGCTATTGGAATCATTTGTACTAAAACAATATTTTGGGATAAGCAAGGTTAAAACTACAGAATTGTTGTTCCAGTGTGTGCATCCATAACTTTTTAATAATGAAAAAACCGGCCTTTCAAATGCTAAGTATCATTATAATGGGGAGCATCTTGGTTCATAACAAGCTGAAAAACTACGCCTTACTGCAAATCTATTTATCAGGATAACTCAAAGTCTCCAGGTGATTCAGAACGCTGCAGTGAGAGTACTGACAGGAACTCGCAGGAGAGATCAGATTCCTCCCACCTTGGCTTCTCTTCGCTGGGCTTACTGTAAAATCCAGCCCAGACTGAAATTCTCCCCCTAATGTACAGAGCTCTTAATGACCGAGCTCCATCATAACCTAAAGAGCTGATAGCGCCATATTGTTCCATCAGAACGCTCTGTTGGCAGAGCTCGGGCTTATGAGGAGCCTCCACAGCTTCCAAAAGGAGAATGAGGGGAAGCAATAGCTTTCAGCTATAAGCCTTCTTATTTGTAATCAGCTTCCAATTTCAAATCAGGATGCAGGCATACTCTCTACGTTTATGACCAGGCTCCAAACTTTTGTTTGACATTATGTTTATAGCTTGGGCTGGTTGAAGTCACTCTGGATTGTTTTCTTAGTTGGGCTGCTGTAGGTTTAGCCAGCCAAGAGGTCACCTTCTGTTTTCACCATCCATGCATGCACCATTGCACATGTGTGTCTTTCCTCTGCAGTCAGTTGTCTCTCCTTTCGCTCCTTTCCTGCAGGTATCACTGACTGTAAGCTCGAAGTTTCTGATGGGTGTTTCCAGTTCCCATCAGTCCACACACTTTTGATTGACAGGTTGCCGTATGTTGTTCCCTGTCCTGTCTTTTCCTTGTTTTTACAATTTTTCCAACTGCACAGCTCGTTGCGGCTGACGGCAGCCACCACTGAGTCTGGTTCTGCTGCTGCAGTTTCCTCCTATTTATTAGGAGCTTTCACTCTCCCCCATTACAAGCAATAAACTAAACTGAACTGACATTTTTTCAGCACTTGGACCAAACTTTTTATTTTTTTGGTGGAGTTAAATTGTGTACTGCAAAACTCTCCAGTACCAATGAGATTTACAGTCTGCCGAGTGGCTACTGTCTCACACTTTCTATAATTCCCTGGAAGTTTTGTTTGCTTGTGTCCATTATTTCTGAAGGGAAGATATTTAATCTCGTAACAATCTGTATTAAATTTTAAATGTAACCATTTCTAGTTTATTAGTAATGACTTGATTAAACAAAACAAGCAATCATGAGTAAGTTATTGTAAAAAAAAAAAAAAAAAAGCGAAGAAGAGTGGAACTATATAAATGTCACATCTATTTTCTCCTCTTAAGAACAAGCGTGATTTTTGTCTGTTTTTGTTTTATTTGTTATTTTAAGATTGTTTTATAATACAGTAGTATATTTGTTCATTCATTCAAGCTGCACGAGCAATAGTAATATATTTAAATAACCTTTTTCACCCTCATGATGAAGTCAAGACTTCTGTAAACCTCATTCATGGGTGTTCATTGTCTTGAATGTTATATTCTATGTTATATGAATACATGTTTATCCAAATGTTTTATTTTCCCATCACCTATGACATGACTATCTATTAATACCCATCTGCATACAGTATGTGCAGGTGAAATTCCTTACATGTTTAACAGGTTTTAACAATGTTGTCTTGCACTCGTGATTATTTGGGCTGATAACTCAAAAGCAACAGCATCAATTCATTTTCAAAAACTTACCCGAGCCATCAAGGTTGTCCACACTGTGACCAGGCGTGTATTCGAAGCCGCACAGATTCTTTGAAACCACTGCGTATCTCTCCTCCTCCTCGTCCTCCTCTTCCTCCTCAGAAAGGAGAGTGGCTCCCAGATCGGAGCCCAGAGTACTGGACATGAAGTCCATGGGGCTGTTGGAGACATTTGGACTGCTCTTCATGTGCCTAATTCCAACGTAAAAATATACTGCATATTAATAAACCAGTGGATTTTTAAAAAGCAACGTCTGTCAGATAATGAGTGGGGAGTAATACCACAAAATAAGCATTAGAACGCAGAATTGGTTGATACTCAACTGAGTGGAGCTGCAAAGTGCAGAGACTATGAATGCCTGGAGTGATTTTACTGATTACTTTCTCAGCACTGGTGTGTGTTGTGTTAACACAATGGAGTTGTAATTGGACTGGATAAAGGATATCTGGATGGGCAGGGCTGTCACCAACATGCCTGTTATCTTGTGCACAGCTGTCCTCCAGGATGGCTCACGTCCCACCATAGAGGAGATGCATGCATAATTACTAACTCTATTTACTGATGTCAGAATAGCATGTAAGACTAAACCTACTCATTACTCCTTCCAACACATGTCGCCACTGACTTGTCAAGTTTTACGATGCTCCATCAAAGGTGTAATCAATGGAGAGATGTATTTATCGCTTGCGAGGCGTGCGGCCGGCAGGTTTTGGGTGACACGTGTAAATACCGGCATTATAAGATGCTCTAACGTTGGCCATTGATATGCAAAACTCAAACTATCAACAGAATGAAATGAATACAATCACAGGTATCTTTCTGACTGTCCTAAAGCAAATATTTGACAGAAAATTTGCAACGCCTATTCTGACAGTATCAACAGTATAATGCTTTCAAACGATTCAATACACATTGTCTTTTCTAAACTCAGTTGAAAAGATATAGGATCCTCACCATGCTTGCTTCGCCACCTCATACTGGTAAGCTCTGGTCAGCTCATCCAGGTGGGCCTGCAGAATGGACTGCATTTCATCATGGTGTGCGGAACTGAGAGAGGAGGATGACGGCTGGCTGAAGGAAGCCGTTGCAGGCGATGACGATCTTCCTCTGAGAGGAGGAGTGGGACCTCTCTCTTGTTCTACCTCGCTGTCCAGAGCCTGATGGCGGTATGTCTGCATGGACATCGGAGGGGCCCAACTGTTGCTGTCGTAGCTGGTGGACAAAATTGTTGTTAGGTTTTTTACCAGCTGTCTCATTACAAACGAAAAATTCCACACATGTTGAAATATTCATAAGCTGGTGGAGTTTAAGTGCCTGCTCCTTGCACACATTTCCCATTGACATTGATTTGTCGGGTTTTTGCACGATGTTGCTAAAAACCAAGTCCACACAGATCAAAATTTCCTTGGGAAGATGTTATTTATTTTGACTGAATTTCAGCTCTGTCACAAACATCGCACGCAGGCACAAAACAGAGGTGGAGCAGGTCGTCGCTCGTATCTCTCACGGTGTTTGTGCACTTGTTTCAAGGCAGAGATTGATGAGATATGAATGTATCGTACCCTGCTGCATGATTCTCCTGGGGGTAGTGGTCAAGGTCAACCTCCGTACCAGGGAGAGGGTGCATGGGTGGCGGAGGCAGCGGCATGTTAGCCCAACATGTCCCATTTGATTTAGAGGTTTTTGTTCCACCCTTCGCCCTCTTTTTCTTCCCAACCTTTGCACCTGGGGGAAGGTAAAAAGGGAAGAATGTTGAACCTTCTCTTTACAACACAAAGATGCCGCTCAATACACAAATTTATAAGTCAGCAGTACACACACACACACACACACACACACACACACACACACACACACACACACACACACACACACACACACACACACACACACACACACACACACACACACACACACACACACACACACACACACACACACACACACACACACACACACACACACACAGAGTTTTGAAAGCTATCTTCTATCTTTCTCTGCTATCTGAACTTTCTCAAACCTGTCTCCCACCCGATGTTCATTATTCCTCTTTTCTGTGTGCTGACAGCGCATTAGGACTTTTTCTAAATGTTGACATTTCTTAAAGAGGCATCAAAACCTGCGGCAAAACCACTTTAAGTTGCTTCCGTACAGCTTCCCCACTTGCTCGGCTTTATCTCTGCTAAGCCTGACATTTAGCTGAGCACACAGCTTATTGTGCAAAACCACAAAAGTACCGACAGAAATGTCTCCATGACTTTACCAAATGTATTTGAGCTAAATAATGATTTCAATAAATAAATAAATAAATAAATAAATAAATAAATAAATAAATAAATAAATAAATAAATAAACACTGAGGGATTTTCTGCCACCACTAATCAAATTAACCCAAAGAAATGTGTCATGATTGTGTGACATTTCTGGGCTAGATAAGCTCCCAGGGTAGAATGGTGATGAAGACAGAAGAGTAATTAAGAACATTATCCTAAGGGTCCATTTTTAGTGAATATGTAAATAAATTCCCCCCTTTTTCACTTTGCTCTTTCCCTACTGCTTGTAGTAATTTCACTATGGGGGAAAAAAAAATGGAGTGATTATCCATAGAGACTCAACATGAATTCACAGGAGTGCAAACAGCAAATCAACAAGAAATTGAGAGCTCGCTACCTCCACCGTGCCTCTCACCATTTCCAGGGCGTCTATCCGTTAGCGAGTAGCCCAGGTTTGCGATTTCCTGCTGCGCTTGGAGAGAGGCCTTCCAGCGGGGATCTGGCCGGTCCACGGCCAGCTCGTGGAAGCTGTTGGACTGCAGTATCTGGGTGGTGGCATAGGGGGTAGGCTGACTGCCTCGCGCTGGGCTGCTATAGCCTGCTTTCCCCATGAAGTCAATACTGCTGTAGATGGCACCGTCAGACAGCATGGTGCCCGTTTTCTCCACCGCTGCAGACGGTAAAACATCTGAGAGAAAGGCGAATGAAGACGGAATGAAGAGGGAAATGGAAAAAAAAAAAAAAAAAAAAAAAAGGCATCATGGAGAGATAAGTTGACATGAAGTTAACGATCTTTAAGGTCATTAACACTCCCTGCTGCTCTGGCACTCGGTATTAGTTAAATACAGGTCTCAAATGGACTTGATATAAATGAAAGTGATTATCAACAACTCTAATTAGCATGCAACACGCTGTGGGAGCTTGGTGGAGTGTTCACTAGAGGGATACTCAAACAGTGCTAACCTTCAGCTCCAATGTCTTGCGTACATAAAGCCGGCAGATCACCGGTGCTGCACTGAGCTTTAAGAGCATGCAACCATACAAATGCCAACCTGAAATGGACTATCAATTCCTATTCATCAGTGTGTGTCTAAAAATGGACAATGGCAGTGCATGTCAGGAAATAACAAGCGAGAAGTCTATCCGAACACCACACATTTAAGCAAAATATCAGGCCTGTCAAATCAAATTAGTAAAATATAGCCCTCAAAGGCTGTTTTAATTTGTGTGCGTGTGTTAAGCTGGTGTGTATATGTGTGTGTGTGCTTCTTTGTGATGTACTGTCACTACACATCCCAGAGGATGAACATCAAAACTGTCCAACTAGGCATCGCTAAAGCCCCGTCCTTCACCGCCCCAGCGTGTTTGTGTTTCCTTACCTCCTCGGCCAAAGTTGCTGCCGCCCTTCGGGCTCCCTAAGCCCCCGTTAGCTGGGAGGCTTGTGGAGGGCCAGGAGTCGGCCAGCCAGGGAAGGCCTGGATCTCCCGCCTTCAACAGCCCCGGACGGCTGCGAGAAGTTGAAACACAGGGATGGGAAAGGTGTGGAGGAAGGAGACAAAGCACCGGTGACATTGTTAAACGTGCAGCCAGCCCCGTAACTGTATTGCTCATTTTCTTTGCGCTGCATCAACAACAAATTGATGTGAGAACTCATTCAGCATATTCTCGCCTGTGGAGCAGCCCAGTGCACGGGCAACAATAAACAACAGAGAGACATAAAATGGCGAGTCTATAAATCAGACTTCTGGCTCCCCTTAACTCCACCACCCCTAACTCTCCCCGGAGAAACAAGGCAGGCCTAAATACACACTAAATCCACTTTAGAGCCTTAGCACAACAGAAATTTACATTTTAAATTGAGAATCATGGACAGCCTCTGGCAGATCAGCTACACAGGCGCACTGTCTCCATGGCAACAGAGACAGCAAAAGCCCATTAGGTGGTTTAGGAAAGCTACCGTGTCATTTTGTCTTTGTGAAATACAACGGTCATGAATACAGGCTTTGACTTCAAGGTAGGAAAGTTGTGGGCAGCAATTCAGGGAGAAAAAAAAAAATCAAAAACAGTTTACAACCCCTTCATACCAGCCGCCATAAAAACGGCAAAACAGCCACATGCCTGCACATTAAGCAAACATGTCCTGTTTGCATATGTTTACTTAACGTGCAACTCCACAGTGCATTTTCCACAGAGGCTGATTTGCCAAGAGCCCAGGGAATTGTTCACAGCTGACTTGATGATGGCTCAAAGGGGTTCAAACAATTACGTCAATAATTTCCATTTTAAACTACCCCACACATACGCACGCACGCACACACACACACAGACACATTTACATATATTGTTTCAGGAAAAGAAAAACTAAACAAAAGAAAAAACAAACACAAAATGGTTTATTTTTAGTTTTATTACTGGTAGCATTTGTTCTAGCTGCGGGCTTATCTGCATGTTTCAGTGCAGGGTGTGATTCTGGGGTGGGGGAAGGTTTTAGTCTAGATTTATAATAAAGAAGGATTAAGTAGAGGAAAACACAATATTTATTTAATGAAAACACACAAATTAGAACTAAATGTAACCGCCTTGAAGACAAATAAGCCCCAGACGTGGCTCTTACTGGCTGTAAAGATTTATCGGACCTTTTTAGGTAAACGTTAGTAAATGCTTCTTTAATTATAGATGTTGTGCTACTTCTTAGTATTTGCCATCTTTTCTTAATTTCTTCAGTTGTTCTTTTTGTATCTCCCATGTCCCATATTACATTCTTTTCTTTGCCAAATGCTGCTTATTTCCTCTGCCAACACTTCTAACTTGGTTTATTCAGGTTATCAACTTTTATTCATCTTCACCACGTATAATCGACGCCACAACAAAGACAAACTTTAGATTTTAAATTTAAACGTTATTATGCCACTATTGGTATAGATTTCACAAAAGTATGAGTAAAAACTTGAAAAAATGTATCAGAAATTCTACCTACCGGTATATACATAATTGTATTTTTAGTTCCACCTCTGGTTAGTTTAGTAACCACAACAAAAATGTGTTTGACACCTCTGCTTTAATTAGATCTTTAGTAAATTAGGTCCAGTATCTTCTATCGTAAAATACATTCATCTAAAGATCAATACTAACACACAAAGGGAGCGTGGGATTTTATAGTTAATAACATGAGTTTTACTCTTGAGAGTTGACAGGACTGTTTTATGTAGATTTAAAATCCATTTGCTTGATGTGTGTTGTACGGCGTGCCAGTGAAGTAGCTCTAATCACTACGAGAAGGTAATAGATTTTAAAACCATTCGATAAAAAAAAGTCTGCCAAAAGGCTCAGGTGTAACAGTGAGCAACGAGTGAACAAGGAACAATAAAAAAAAAAAAAAAGAAAAGAGAAAAAGATGAAATCCACTCTTTGTGATGCGAATTCACCTTTTCCTCCTGTTGTTTCAGCAACACTTTGATATTCAAAGGCTGGCTTCACATTGGGCATTTTGAGCAGGCGGAAAATTCTCTTGGCCCCTGACGAGAGTCTCAAGGTCCAACACTTTGTTCTTCCATCTTCACATACAATCCGTGACTGTGTACATTTTGCCAAGCCTTTTAAGCAGAGCATTCATCAGCCCTCCTCCCCTCCTTCTCCTGTGACCTCTCGCTGTGCCAGCGGTGAACTGAGAACCAGCCGGTGAATAATACAGCTGCCCACCTGCATTAATTGGTAGTGCTCACTTCAAAGGGGTGATTAATGATTTCATCAAGTGAACACCAATGCAAATCATACGCCGATACAGTGTGAATAAGCCGGGGAGGAGAACGCATATGCAAATGCCATTCATCACGGGAGAACTCTTCATTTCGGGGTTTCACAGTGGGCTCGAGTCGCTGAGGTTTCAGACAGTGTGGCACCGAGACGTCAGCGGGGGAGCTCAAGCAGCGATTTTCTGTGCTTTTATGAGTTGAATTCTCACCTTCCATTTCTGATCAGGCCTCTGTCTCTTTGGAATGTAACTAGTAGGAGAAAGTAAGGAGACGGGAGCACAAATTAAAACTTGTTCAGCATTGTATAGTACATCAATCAAAATGACTGACTGGTACATTTTTGCTGTCAAGAATGCATGTAGCTTAATTACTGTCGTATTTCCTTACAGAAAGGAGTCATATTCGTGCATACCTGCTCGAGTAAAGGTGAAGGACTGAACTGCAATTGGGAAAGAGAGAGAGGACATGCGTTACAAAGATTATATCAGGTGTCAGCAATTACAGGTATACATTTTAAAAGATGAAGCCACATTGTCATGCTCAACTAAGCGATAGATGTGTGGTTCGAAATGTGGACTGAGTCCTTTCATTTTTGCTTTGCTTGTTCAGCCATCACTAATGATATGTCAGGGTGGATGGGGTTTTGATGAAACTTGGAGCAGTGATGCATCTCACCACGACAGTCTGTGTTTTTTTTTTTTTTGTTTTGAATTACATTGATTTATTTGAGGGGTAAAGTTCAAATGAAGGTGACACTTTTGACCTGGGTATCAGCCTTAGGGTATTTTTTGATAATACATTTTTGAGTGTTCGAACAGTTGAGAGAAAAAAAGTAGAGATCAAAAAGCTTATATGATCATTTAACAAACATGACACCTCAAATCAACTGGGAAAACAAAAGTATCACTTGAAACACATTCAAACATTTTAAAACACAACCAAATAAGAAAACAGAAAGGAAATAGTGTTCAAAAGAGAAATGCGATGCTTTGATATTACAGTCCCTGGTTTGTTTTGAGAGAAGGGATCAGAGAAGCAGCACTCAATCATATAAATCCCTATTGAATTAGGAAATCACAGAGCTTTCTCCCAAAGTCACTACAATGATTGCTGCAATACACATTATGATAATTGCACACAGCTATATGCTTGACTCTCAGTGGGATAAAGGAATATTCCATACCTCAACCCAGACGTGGCTGGTGTTAATGTGCAAACAACACCGGCTATAGTCTGATAATGGAAGAGGATGTTAAATTACTTATCTTGCGTGAACGTATTAGGGTGTCGAGGTTTGGTGCTGATGGAACTCGGCATAGTTGATGCACATCAGTGCACAGTGAATTAAAGTAAATAGGGCCTATTTCCATCGGCACTGAATATATTTTCTTTGTTCTGCATTTTAGCCAGCTCAAATGGAGTCACATCTGCGGACGACATCAGCTTCCACTGGAGAGGGCCCTACCGCGTGTTGATGGAAAACCATGTAAATTGATTTTTTTTTTAACCCTTCTTTTTACCTGCATAGTTGCTAAGCCCCTTCCTTTTTTTTCTCCTCCAGTACAGCCAGGCACTGAACCCCATGAGGACAATCCAGCAAGCCCCTCCCAGCCCGGCGATGAAGGCCGGCTGCTTCACCACATCGGAGATGCTATTGTTGCCGTCCGAGCCCGTCATCACATCCCTCAGTTCTGCACCTGGACGCAGCGCAGATACACAACAACCAGGACACACACACACACACACAGTATATTTGCATTAAAGAATGAATACTCGAATGAAAATCTGACTTAGTAATAAAACAGTCCAACAAAAACCTTATATTGCATCAGAATTCTCAACACAGGAGACAAAGAGAGAGAGATAAAACACATCTAAGTAAATAATCTTAGAACAGACAATATATTAAACGTCATGATCCATGTGCTTTAGATACAGCCAAAATATGAGACCATGACTACAAGGCGGAAAAAAACCCCCACTGAGTAAAAAAAAAAAGAAAAGAAAAGAAAAAAAAACAAATAAAAAAAAGCATCAGTGCATCCAATATAAAGTTAATCAATTCAGCAGTGCACTTATCAACTTGAGCTGCAAGACACGAGATTGACAGAGCAGCTCTGACAGAGTTTGATTTTCTGTTGCAGCTACTGTGCTGTGAAATTAGATTCACAGTCTCCAGCAGGAACCACCCCCCCATCATTAAGCTTCAGACTACAGGCCTGTTTCCCTTTCTCTCTGCGTTAAGGGTGTTATTATATATCAGTCAAAAGTCATAGATGAAGAGCATCTGGCCAGGGCTCCCATATTGATTCGTGGCTTATATACTCTGGGCATCCTTTAGCCATTTCATAAGATGCAATAGACTGATAAGCTCTAACAAAAACACTGTCTACTTTGTTAGCGCCAGCTGCCCACATATTGAAAAGGATTGTTGATATGGCTAACAGTACTTGGCACAGTGTTACCAGACACTACACTTAATGAACCGCTATTGATTTCTTTATGGACGTCGTGAGTTGTAAAGCGCAATCTTCTTTCTTCAAGCGTGATAAATTGATAAATCTTTTTTTTTTCTTTCTTCAGACCCCCAGTCTGTAATCGAGACCCCGGGTCCCCCATTATGAGGTCATTTTATTTGACTCCAGGTTTGGTCCGTGTGTGTGAGAGTGGATTACCCAAGATGATGAGCTGGGGTTTGCTCTTGACCCCCACCCCGGCGCTGGTGCTTGCAGCCACCTCCACGTGGTACTGCACTCCGTTCTGTAGACCCCCGACTACCACTGAACGGATGGTTGCATCCACAGACTTATTGACGTGAAAGCGGGTTTCGTTGGCCAAACACCAGATCTGACAGACACGGACAGTGCAGACAGAACTCGGTGTAAATTCATAATGTACACGCCTGAAATATTCAGTCTGGAGGAGGTTGAGCGTACCTTGTACTCCTGGATGATGCCGTTCTGTTGGTCGGAGGGAGGGGGGTCCCACGACACACTGATGGATGTGCTATTGTGGTTTCCCACTGTCAACACTGTCACTTGCTGTGGAGGCGCTCCGGGTGCTGATGGGTCAAGAGAGTACAAGAGATTGAAGAATATTCATGACAAAAGAAAAAAGAAATAAATGAGTGGGAATGATGTTTGTATTTAAAAAGGGAAGTGACTGTTTTTCTATGTTGTCAAAAAAAAGGGATTTGTCTTCGCTTGCTGTGATGTTTTCTCCAAACAAAAACAGCAGATGGTTGCTGGAGCCTTTCATCTCAATTTTTTTTTCTAAATTATTTCAGATAGCCAGGATGCACTGAGATAAAACATTCAAACAAACACCAAGTTTCAGATTCCAGTACTTTACATTTGAGGTCCATTTGAGGCATAAAACCCCCCCCGAAAATGACCATTTCATGCAGATCAGAAAATTCGGATAAGAGCAGAAACTCACCCGCCAAGAAAAAAAGTGGCAGAACCCAAAAGCTAATAGGACTTTCATCATGGATTAGCGCCATTATGAAAACGTGTAAATGCTTCCAAAGTAGCCACATTCAATTTTGCATATCTTTATAGGAATGAGAATATTCAGCCACCATGTCCTATAATGAGGGCTTTTGCAATGGTTTGTCACCAGAAATGTGGCGCCTTAGGGTGCCAAATTCCTGCTCCACTCTTTAATAGGTCGTTTTTTAAAATGTACCAAACAGGCCTGATAACCTGCACGGGACAGATCAAAGATTTAAAGACACTGCAGGCTGCGGGAGGCCGAAACCAATGTCTATGCAACTGAGCAAATCATCATCCCTCTCTGAATAGACGAGCTCTGGGCACATAGTTTCTCACGATTCCCATTAAAACTATCATTACGTTCTGACTGAGTGGATGAAATAACTACTCTGAACCCAATTAAGGAGCTGCAAAATAATAATGCTAACCGCAGTGTGACCATATAAGCAACGCATTGAATTTCCAAAGCTGTGCAGAGAAACCAAAGCAGGTGGGCCATTGTCTGGGCCAGCGAGGAACATGGGTACTGCGAGTTAAATTCTCCAGATGGGCTTAGTTCTGCAAATGGGCTACGAGGAGCGCATACAAGTGCAGAGACAACACAAAGCAAAATATACAGTGCATGTTGTGATCAAATGCTGAAATGCTACAACAGAAGAATGGCTGGAAGCATCTGTGCCCATGCCCGACACTGACCTCTCCCAGTCTCCTGACATCTGGGAAGCTCAGCTGATTCACATTGTAAAATAAAGCAAAACAATATTTTTTTCCCCCCATAGGCTGGACAGATCTCCCTGTAAGATGTGGCTTGTAGAACAAGTCTTTAAACAGTCTGGCAGTACAAATAAATTAAATCAAGCACTGAAATGTCATTTAGTTTTCATTACGTCAACTGAATCCATTCAAACTAGTTCGAATGATCCCGACTTTCGGAAGCAATTACAGATGATCACAGATGTACTGTCCACAAACTAAGATGATGCACTGTTCAGCAAATTATTTATTTAAAGTCAAGCCAGCCAAGTATAAAACCCAATATATTATCTAACACCGATGGGATGGATTAATGATGAATTAATAAGAAGGCGCACACATAACTTATTAGTTCTTGCTTAACGCTCTAACTTCTGACAGGAATTAGCAGGCGTGCTTTTGATAACCATAACTCGTACTCTGTTTGCGTTGAATAATTTGATTACCATAAAGCAGCCAGAAGGCAGATAAATACAGTTTTGTCCCCATATACTAGTTATTACAGTGGTACAGGACTTTCTCAGTATCCATTCATAGACAAGATTCACCATCAGATCACACATTTGTAAGATTCAAAAACACACTAATATTCACTAACTTGCGTTTACTTTGGAAAAATTGGCAGAAGCGCTCATGTATTACTCCTTTTTTGACAATGCTCCATTCAGAAAATCAAAAGTAAATCTGGTAAAAATGTAGGCAGAAAGAAGTACACTGTGCCCAACAAACCAAATTTTCTCAAATCAGACCATGATCAAAAATCTGTTGAGGGAAAAGCAAACATTCAAACGAAAATGTCGCAGAGAAGACAGATTTCCGCCGCTGTTTCGAGGTTCATGAAACCCTCAGCCAGGAACATTTTGTTTATCCATTTTATTTGTTCCTCAAATTTGATTTCTCAAAAGTACAAATACGTACACAGATGTTCAGTCAGTGAGCTGCAAAATCCAGATGTTGTGCTTTTGCACCGGCACAGACAAAAGGAATAATAGTCGAGCTTTCCACGAGGGATACGGTGCATACTGAAATCCTACAAATGCCAGGTAAAATCTCATATCCCAATTTGCAATATTATGCTTTCCTCAAGAGTGCAGTGAGCAGTGAGAACTTGCACAAGCAATAAAAGCAACGTGGGGACATTGGCCACAAAAATATGTTTTTAATTTCATGCGGCTCTACAATCATACCCGGTAGAGGCTTTAACTCAAATCTGTATATATTTCCAATTAGCTGGTGAGTGTGGACCGTCATGCAAGAAACCCCCACTTCTCCAGATGTTACTTCAGGGGTGCTGTTTCAGCAAACAGATGGAGCCTTCTCAGCCAGTCAGATGTTTGCATTAGCAGAAGACAGGAACCATTAAGTGTACTCGTGCATTTTCCGTACGTACCAAAACAATCCCCGAGGACGAGTAATGGCTACAATACCAGTAATGACTCAAGAGTTACATCGCTCTAAATGGTCAGCGCAGGAGAAAAGGTCAAAGATTACATTCTTATTATTATGACTAATACTTACATTAGGACTGATGAAGACTGTGGCCAAAGAGTAAATTAAAGCAATTAATGTTTCTGATGTATGAGGGAATATTTCACCTTTTACTCACAGCTGTGCAATTAAACAAAAGGCACTTAAGCGGCTTAATGCTCTGCTATACAGGATGCAGGGAGGTAAACATAACCTGTTATGCAAATGCTTGCATAAATTATGCTAATCAGCGCGAGCATTCGCAAACATTTCTATGTCAACACGTCTGTGTGCAATGTGCGATAAAGCTAACTAGTCGAATCAGAAATGCCCACATCGGTAGAAATAACAATTGTAGCTCAATTCATTGTTTAAAGCTTACTTTAACTAGGTATGAATGCCTACACAGAGTGGAAAATAGCTCTTAAAATGTCACAGCGGATTAAATCTAAAGTTGGACTCTTTAGATTAAGTTAAAAGGACACAAATACAGGTCATCTTGGCACGAGCTGCTGCTGTGAGATTTTCACGTTGACTGATCAATGTCTTCATTATCAGACACCTTGGATGCAAAGCGTGAAGTGTTTGTTCCTCTGTCTCGATAGCTGATTCATATTTAACATCCTGAGGTTAATGAAATTTGTACTTTGAGTTAATTTAACTTCATCTAAGTTTATTAGGTTCATTTAGCTTAACTTCCCCAGTTTGACAAGCGAAGTGTCTATTAAACCAGCAGCTATGTTGCCAGCTGCACATTAGAAACGTTGTCAGCTGCCGTGCCAAATATGTTTTCAGCGCTGCATTTCGCTCAGCGTGCATCTGACTTTCAAATCCGACATGGAAGGCATCTGAACTTGTTCTCGGTGCAGTATTTCATGTCTGCATCGACAGGACCTGATTGGATTGGTATTCGAAGCTGGGCCAGAGACAGTCACAGTCTACTGAGGTTTCTTTGTTGTAATGCATCGTATGCTGGAGAGTAACTATTAATTATTGTGCACAAGACTCATTAAGTTATTTCAGCAATTGCGGCGGAAAAATAAACTGTTCCAGTAACAAGCCTGTTCTTGTAGACAGTAATTCAGGTGTCACTCTGTGAATTGCTAATATTCTTGAAATCACTGGAGTATTAAACATTAGGGCTTCGCAGCTAAATTAAAGATACAACTCTAAATTTAAGAGGGCCTGCAATTCTTTTCCACTTGAACTGCTGTTCCCCGAACTGTCTCTTCAATATTTAAGTTTTGATTTCAGGCAAGTTGTGAAAAGTTATGAAACGAGAACTAACTCTGATGATCTTGCGATCTTCTTGCGATGAGACACCTTAGGTTTCATCGCCACACCACATCGCTTCCTCTGATTTGCCATCAGTCAAAGGGGAGAGCCCGAGGATCCTACAAATGACAGTGACAGCACCTCTAACCTCTGACCAGCCACCGTCACTGAGGGATTGTAAGGATCATTAGTTTTAATACACAATGTTTCCCCTAAGCAGTAGATGCTTTGACATCTATCACCCCCGAAGAAACCCTCTGAAGGGGCTTCACAAAGGCAGCGGCACATTCCCAATCTGCCTTTGATAGATAACAAGTGTTTTTTTTCTTTTTCTTTGGAGGAGCACATTCCCTGGCTCTGGAGAATCGCTACATCAAGCCAATTTTTTTTCCAGTACCATGATGCTTCATTTCTTGGATCCCAAGTAACGAGAGCATGTTCACCGGTCTGCAAAGACCTACACCGATCCTGTGTGGCCATTTTAATTGGGCTCCAGTGAGGTGAGCTTCCCGTCCTCCACTAACTTTATCCCCAGCTCCGAGTGCGTCCTTTTTCTCTTGCTGGCCAGGAAGATGCAATGCTGTGATACTCTCATCATCAAACAAAGACGCTCTGGGCGAACATTTTCTTTTAAGCATTAATGGCGTCAGGATGACTTGATCTCAGCGCAAGTTCGAGCAGTGATGCAGAGGCGGAAATACATAATGATAAACCTTTGTTCACGCAGAGGAGAGCAGCTTAAGAGATCGACTACAGAGAGTATGAACAACAGTAACGTTAAGTTTTATCTTCCACATGAGCCAATTGAGTCTGGTCATGGTTTACATTTATTTCTATTCTAAGGTAAAATAAATAATGATAAAAAAAATTCAAAATAAAAAAATGAATAAAGCTCAAGCTATTGGCTTTGAGCCCAACAGACTACAGATCACAAAGTCAAGGAAGAACTTGTATGATTAATGTACACAATTCAAAGCTATTAAAGTAATCGTTTGTTCTACTTTATTCCAAACAAAGTAAAACAAAAGTGCAATGAATAAAATGACAATTAAAAGTTAGCATGCCCAAAAAGGGGTAGAAAGAAGCATAAACTAATTATATTCTACCACATCTCCAGTCAGTGTGTCTGCATCCTGTGATGTTCTTTTCTTTTCTTTTCTTTTCTTTTTCAGTCACATACTCTTAAACTTTCAGAAACTTAAAAAAGATAATAATAATAATAATAATAATAATAATAATAATAATAATAATAATAATAATAATAATAATAATAATAATACGAAGAAAGGAACCATCAAATAAATAAATAGGTACATAAATCGAAATGGTGTCACATTTGATCATGTTTGCCATACATACATAAAAAAATAAGAGAGAGAGACAGTCAACATATGAATAATCTGTGTTTGATTAATACATTTTTTGCACAATCACAGAACAGAGAGAGAGACACCTCCGGTGTGTTGTTGCCTATGAAAATTGGTGTGCGTATGCATGTGTGAGTAAAGAGGGGTCATATCATGCATGTCCGGACAGAAACATGGCAGCAGGGGTCCACAGAGGAGCAGAGAAAGAGTTGCGCTTATGTCAAAGGAGACAGTTTCTGCCCTCCCCCCTCCTGCCCACCAGCCCACAGAGGCCCGGGGTTGTCATAGAACCCCACTGCGCTGTCTGGGAGACCTGTTTTCACACACGGGGGACATGGCACTGCAGCAGTATGCGCGTGTGGGAGGGTGTACTTGAAATGCCATTATCCATTACCATCTAGCCATGAAGCCATTACTAGCGGCAACTAAATATAAAAGTAGGTAGAAACATTTACACAAGAGCGTCTGCTCATGCATAAGTAATCTTGCCTTCTTTTCAACATTAAGTGGGCAGGCATGATGATTTTTTTTATGTTGGCAATGTGGTTTTATTAGTTGCTTACCTTCTTCCATGGTGCGTGCAGTCATGGATTCACTGTCTGCACCCTGGAACTCATTGAAGTATGGCCTCACTTTAATCTCGTAGACAATGCCTTTCTTTAAATCCAAGAGTGTGAGGTCTCTTTCTGATGCAACCTTCAGGTCTTGTATCTGCCAAGGTCCCGGGGAGGGCAGCCCTGAAGTTTGCCGGTAAAGAACACGGTAGCCCTGAATGAACTGGGATGGATTCTCCACCTGGGAGCAGAGGGGAAGAAACGGGAGAAGGAAAATGACGGTGACTGCGTGCAGATGATGTGGGAGGCTTCAAGCATCTGTGTACCTGCAATGGATCAGCATTCAGCTTGTGTCCTCCGTCAGTGACAATGCATGCTTAGTTAGTCATACAGTTTAATTAGCAGCAGACAAACGGAAACCCCCGGGAAGGGACTTGTAACGTGTTCTCCGAGTCTGCACAGAAGCTCTGAGTCAGAGACCTTCTGCTTTGTCAGAGCTCAAAATTTGGATCAAAATACCTTTTCTTTTTATTTTTTTATTTATACTGGTCCGATTCAGAAGAGAAGTAATTTTGTTTTTTAAATAAATAGTGAAAGCATTCTAACAGGAGTAGAAGCAAGAAAGTGCTTTTACAAACTGAAGTTGAAGCAGCCTCTTCATCATCAGACTTGTCAAAATGATTCAGGAAAGGTTTTACTGTTGTCATTTTCCTCTCTTGCTCTCTCTGTATACATTTTCTGTATCTTCTCAACAATATGTGTCTAAAAGTCTTGTGAAATACTAGTTCCTTGTTGTCTGAGTCGATAGATTAAAAACAAATAAAATCACTCATTGTGGTTTGAATAGTGACTGCATGTCTGTATTTCAGAATTATTTCAATTCAGTCAATATATTTGTATGTTTATTTCTTGAGAGAACATGGCCTATAATAAATAGAGTTATTTTTGTTGTTTTTAGCCATTTGTGACTATAGGTTCCGTATAATACGAACAGGGATTAGATGTGTGTATGATATAAAGTGTGGAATGAGGCAAGCAAACAGGGAAAGCAGTTGCTGTCCTCTCATTGAACAACAGATTGTCCAATTAAAGCTGACTGGAATCCAAAACTCAAAATGGGGAAATGTAAATTGTTCCCACAGGACACTCACAGGGCAACAAAGACTTTTTGAAAACGATTTCAAAGGTACCCACGGCCCATAAACCACATTAATGCAGAAACTTTTCGAGGGTAATGAACGAGACGCTCTTTCCACAAATGGAACCGGGTCAAAAAAACATCTGCGGACCCATTCGCATCGACACAGTTTATTCTGCCACTGTATCCGTCTAAAAGCTACATTACAGTACCTGCTAGTCATACTGACAAGCAGGAAATAGCAGAATGGCATAAGCCCATCCTGGATGTGTTATTAACCTACAGCAGCAGGCAGTTGGGACTCCTTGCCAACAAACAGAAACATTTCCCAAATAAAGCACTGACTGCAAACTGCTTCCAGAAGTGACACATGTAGCACCTAATGGTGATGTATTTGTCCCGAACAGGAACATTAGTCTTGATTCCTGCATCACCTCAGACCAATCTGAATTGATATAGCGGCAGCTGTTCACACTGCAAATGTGCATCCATCCCATCGTACTTCCTGTGTGTGTGTGTGTGCCAACTAATCCCCAACACTGTGACATGCCAAGTAGAAAGTTCTCAAACAAGCTTAGCCACACAAGAAAAAAAAACAAAAAACTGAAAAAAAAAAAAAAAACTACTGTATAATACATTTTTAAAATGTTGTAAGTACTCACAGTCCATGTGACCTGCACTGAAGTGGAGCTGAGAACGACAGGATTATGCATGTTGACCACCACATCCCCCAGCTCTTTCTGCACACGGCGGTGGTCCACTCCCTGGGCTGTGGGACTAATGTCTGAGGTGGGAAGAAATACAGGCATTTAGCCTACAGTAGTGATGCTTATCACTGAAAATCCTTTGCAATCCATTCTTGTTTCTGTACCTTGAGTGCGGACAGGCTCAGACATCGGGCTTGGGTCCCCAAGCCCTTGAGCATTGACTGCCCTAATGATAAACAGGTAAACAGTATTGGGACGGAGGTCCTTCACCGCGAACTCAGTGGTCTTCACGTGGTCAGCGACTGTCTGCCAACTGTTACTCACTGATTGGCTGTAAAAAGGAAGAAACGAAATTAGTTATTAAAGATGCTTTACAGGGACAAGTAAACGTATTGCAAGAAATACAGAGTCAAAATGATGTGTAATAAAATGACAACATGACAGAACTGTGAGTGAGATCTTTTTTTAAATATTTCCTGTCATCATCAAAAAGAGCAATTACTTGAACAATCAGGAGACAAAGGGAGGGAAAAAAATACAAAGAAGCAAAACTAAAGTTTACGTCAATCAAATTCTGCTTCAATTTTCATTGATTTGCACAATAATTTACATGTGCAAATGATTTACACTCCATAAGAAAGACCATCAAGCATCAAGTTCATTCTTGAAACTGCCCACGCCTGCTTCAATAACCACAGAAACACCCACATCTGTTATTGCCATGAAAGTTCGGGGTCACTAAATGTTGCTCGGGGCCGTAGGTCAACAGACGTACCCAAAAGCCTCGATGACATAGGAGGACACTGGGGAGCCCGCCTCTGGCCCTGGTTCCCATGACAACGAGATACTGCTCTTGGTAACATCAGTGACCTCTGGCTTGGAGGGAGGCCCTGGGAGGGCGGTCGCATTGTGAGAGATGAAGTCCATGAGGTCAGTGGAGTCTGAGGAGGAGAGAGAGACAGAGAGAGCGAGAGAGAGAGACAAAATTAATACCCTTGAGACTGAACGAACATCAAGGACTTTTCCGCTTGATATGCATGAAACTGTGTTAATGTTTCATGTGGATTGTTGCCAATGAGCCAGACCTCTGACATCCAAGTAGGCACTCCATGACGTCTCTCCACTGGAGCTGGTCGCAACGCAGGTGTACAACCCCGAGTCCGACAGCTATGAAATACAGAACGTCATATTATGATTCAGGTGCAGTCAAGATTGGTTTAATGTGCAGCATGGTCTATCTAAGAGCTGTGACAACAACCTCAGCACAAATGATGAAAGATTTAGAGGACTCATGTCTATTAAACTGACCCACAAAGATTGTCTGCTGATCCACATAAAAATAAAACGGCTTTCAGCCTGTGCTCAATCGCTGCGTTTAAGTCAATCCTCAAGTCTTTGTAACTGTGATCCCAGTTGGTTTCTACAAGCGCTTACGTCACTCTGGGCTTTTGAAGAGGTTTGGAGCTGGTAGTACAGTAAAAATGCATTAACCTCCACTGGCCTGCTTTTGGCTCGAGAAAAGCCAGAGAGTGGATGAGAGGAAACTATAACACAGGGCAATGAAAAAAAAAATGACACACCCCCTCTTTTAAAAGCTTACATTAATTTTCTTAATTGATTTCCTCCAATAAGAGTCACCCACCATTCCAAGAGTCATCAACATTATCATCACCAGTGCTGACACAGGAAATAGTACATATGACAAGCTATTTTATATTGGCAAAGCCTTTGGAACCACTGACGACTGTGCTACCTCTTGAGGGAAAGTAGAGGAGTGACATAGGAAAAGCACTTTGACACCGTCACAGGACGCTGTATATTGCAGACGCTCCGTTATATTACCCCCTTTAGACTCCTCTTACCAGTTCCTGTCCTTGAGTCCTTGAGTCTAACAACTGCTGCCTCAGAGATTCAAACTAAATAGCAACATTTAACGACTTATAAAAATCAATACTCGCTATTCATCTTTTAGAAGCAACCTGACTGCACTTGTCTATTTGAATTACATTCAGCTGACATCATCTGGCAGATGAGAGAATTCTGCTTTCCTCTTTCGCATGCAAGACAAGATGTGCTGTACAAACACAGAAAACATCAGATGTGTGTTTGTTTGGGTTTTTGTGCTGTAATCTGGGTACACGTTGTTCATTGACAATTCAGATTCAAAAATACTCCTTTCACTGTAGCACTTTAATGTGCAACTTTGTACTATGTGAAATGTGAAAAACCTAAAGGCCCAACAACACTGTATTCAAAGTTTATTGCACCAAAACCAGCCTTGGTCCTAAATTTCAGCCAGTCTAAAAGTGCCTCATTGAGCTCTACTGAGAACAGCCTTTTTCTGCGTCTGTACCTTTAAATGATAATGAGCTGTGACTGCTCATTATAAGAAGAAATGGTGCTCGCCCGCTGAAAGTAAAAATCGTTTTTTGTTGCAAATGGTGAATTCAAATGTAAATAGGAAGTTTTGACTTCTATGCTCCTTGGCATTTTCAATTGCTTTTTTTGTCAACTGCTCTTTGTTGGTTATTTGTTGTGGTCATGTGAACAACAAGAAGCGGGACATTAAAATTTTCCAAAGCTCCAAGAACAAAAAAAATAAAATAAAGTTGAAGCATGACTTTCTCAAATAAAGATAATTCTTTGTATTTTGTTTGGTATTTTGTAAAGATAATTACATTTTTACGATCATACTCGACATCTTTAAAAAAAATAAAAAAATTTAAAAACACAAAAGGGAAGCCAAATCCTGCCAGACACACCCAATCTCAAATTCATATGAAAGCGAATGCCTTGTTGCAGATCTGTTCTATATTGTGCAGATTGTCTAAGGAGGATTCTCAAATCCCCCGGTTGAGAACTAATGGTCTACTTTATTATACCCACTGTGGTACTCTGGATCTGCAGGCTGCCGTGCTCCATGAGGGAAAAACGCGGATCTTTTCCCAGCAGACTGGCCCCATTCTTTCGCCAGGTGACTGTTGGCTCCGGGTCCCCTGATGCCTGACACCTGAGTAGAGACAAACCCCCCAGCACTTGCGTTTGATTGGACGGGCCCTGACGGATGATAGGTGGTGGGCGGTCCTTCAGGGCTGCGGAGGACAATCAAGAAACGATAGGTTAGTTATTTGAAATCACTTCGAGAGCTGTAATTTTCATGTCATGGTCTAACTAGTTGCCAGATTTGTGAAGTGGGAAAAAAAACAAAAAAAACATGACCTTATCAGAAGGTGTTAATTTGTGATTGCAATAATTACACAAGTGGTTGCAGGGCCAAGATGGTAGGGTTCAATCTGATGGATTTATTGTAAGAGAAAGTGACTGTTTTGTGAGCCTTTTCCACTGTAGGGCAGGGTGCTCATGGCACTGCATCACACCTTTGAGCTTTAATTACTAGGTGAGGATTAACGATGCTTCACCCGTGGTGCTAATTACCATACCTTCTTTATAACACCTCTCAACACAACCATGCCTGTCCTCTCTCCTCCCCCTGAGCAGCCCACCTCCCACCCGCGAGCACGCACAAAAGCTAAACTTGGAATTAGCATGCCAAGCAGAACAACAATACATCTCTTTTTAAAGCTTTTTAGAGCATGTTATATCATCCAGAAAACAGCCACTCAGAAACCGTAATTTCTGGAGTGTTGAATTTCCCTATGCCTTGTAACTACCCCTCGCCACCCAATTTCTTCACTTGCTGCTCTCCACTGTTATCAGGTCTGTCTCGATTCCACACAAGTGTTTACAGCAGGCTGCCCCTGCCGTATCTCGCATCACACTTCCTTCAGCACAATGAGCAGCACAGCAATTCGAGCAGAATAGCCGAAAAAATAAAATCAGGAAGACTACAAGCCGCACAGTACAGTAAGCAAAACCTCATGCGGCATGCCAGTTATTACTGAGACTGAACTGCCTATATTTCCAGCAAATAAACATGAGCTATATTGTGTTGCAGACAAGCCTTTATCAGGATTTGACTGATGTGTTGGACCATTTTGAGTGGAGAATATAAGGTCTTGCCAATCAGTCTTTCATGGGAAAATAGTTTTTTTTCAGTTGAACATAAAACTGGTCAGTGCATTAACTAAATAAAAAAAATAAAAATACATCTGCTATAGAGAAAGCCAGACATATCCCAAGTGATCAAGGGAGAAAACCAAAAGTACTTTATTGCTTTTTGTTGATTTAGATGTATTAGACGTATTTCTGCACAAATGCAATGATGCACTCAAGATTTAGTGACAGAGGCAATAATACAATGTTACTGTTGGGAGAACAGTTGCTATTTATATGCCTGCGACAGAGCAGATTTCCACAAACACCACTGCTCAAGGCTACAGTTGAAAGATAATTCTCCTAGTCCTGTTTTTGATTTCTACTCCTTGATCCAAGATCACAGCAGTAGCCAGGATCAGACTTCTGGCATCCGGAGAGTCTTTAAACATGAGTCATATAGGGTCATGTACACATCTTATATATATATATATATATATATATATATATAACTATGTAACTAAAAGAACTGTGATCACCCACTTCCACAGCAGTTGGGTGACAATATTAGTGGAAATTATACTTGTTGTTTGTGTGTTGATGAATTTCTCTTTCCTTGCCAATTATAAACAAGACAATTAGGTGATATTCCAGTTTATTACCAAAGAAAATTGAAAAAAATAAAATAAAATTGCAATTGTGCACAATTAAGCTAGAATCTGACAATGTCACCCCCAAAAATAAATGAATCAGAAAATAGTTTGGAAAAATACAGATCACTCCAAATACCACAACAAATAATTACATCAGATTGAAAATGTCAACTTGTTTTCCATTTCGCCTGTTCAAAATTAACATTATTAGAACGGAAAGTACCCACTTCTTCGTGCCATGCAAAGCTATATAACAGTCACCTTTTTTTCTGATGTAAACATATTTTACATATGAAGAGGAAAAAAATAAAGTTGGACATATATCTGATTGGAAATCTATGTAACCTGTCAGTCGAACATCAATGCCTATTTTATAAATGAATCATCTGATTCCTCAAAAGGCTTTGACCCCCCCCCCTTCCCCCCAATACTGATATTGTAGTCTCAAGTAATGCTAGAAATGACACAGCCTACACAAAGAAAGAAATCCCCTGGGCTTCATGCCAACTCTGTGTCCATCTTTGTTTACACCCATCAGTCAAACACTTTCCCCCCATCGTTTGAGCCCAACACCTCACATTTTGATATTGATCCATCTGGAAATGAGTGACAGGACGGGAGTCATTTCCTCTCCAAAAAACACTCCAACAGATGTTAATTTAATAATATGTGGGAGAAAAAAAAAAGCCAAGAAACAAATGGAGGGAAGGGCATAAACAGCTCCCAGCTGGCAGCAGCTGAGCACTTAATGCTGACATTAAAGCTTTGTCAGAAACGTGTAAAGTGTCTCTCCATCAAATAGACAGTTTTATTTTTACGCAGTTCCAGTCTTTTCAGTCTTTACCACAGCAACGTGAAAATGAAAAGAATAATTATGGCCGACTGGCTTTTAGGACATACAGATTCATCTTCTGGGCGGGAAAAAGTGTGGGCAGAAGAAGGCTCTTTGATATGCCGGTATTCAGTGTGTTTTGTATGACTGTAAAGACCGTAATGCATCATAATAAATGATGGGCCAACATCAAACATATATTGAGAAGACTCATAATGCATGTTTTCAGCAGACTGTTGCAACAGTGTTGAGCAAGCGTGCTTTAACAGAGAAAGTTCAAGAAGTGCGTTTGATTTTCACACTGTATGAATGAGGATATGCTTGAGTGTAGTTTGTGAGGATTGTGAGTGGGTGTGTGTGCTTTTGCATCGTCCCGTCTTACCGTCTGCTACCTCAAGCTGGGCCTTGGCCATGATGCTGCCTGCCACAGTGAGGGCCTGGCAGATATAATATCCTGCATCCGAGCGTTGCACTGAAGAGATGGTCAACTCTCCCTTCTCAGACACGGACACACGGCTGTCGCCCTGCGTTGGCTGATTGGGGAACAGGAGGTCCTACAGGGAACCGGAGTGTTGTGAAAACATGAATGAAGTGTGTGGCCACGCTCGACTGTATGAGGTTATTTCATACATCCTTTTCATATGGCTTTAATTGATTTAAAGTACATAAAACAACATCCAAATTGTGTGTTTGCTAGATAATTACTTTGTTGTAACGATGCATCTTGACACAAAATGACATTGTTAAAAAGTATGGTCATTTCCTCTTTAACAAGTAATACATTTGCCAGGAATATGCATTTGTGGAATGAGCAGCAGATGTGGGAATATGCCTAATCCCCTCTGCCCATGCCAAAAAGCCCATTGTGCTATTGCAAATTGACTTGTTTTGAGCTTCTGGTACATCCAGGGACTGACAATCAGGGGACTGATTTGCCTTTTGAGTGCAACCACTTGCAATTCTGTATCGTCACAGTCTAGGACCGGACTTTATTTTTTTTTCAATGTGACCACGCCCGCTCCAACACGAGAAGGTTATTTTCAAAGACGACCAAACGGAATGTGGGTGTGAGTCACCTGACATTTATGCCAGAGTGACCAACAAATGGTTGAAGAATGAGATACCGTCTTACAATGGTATCTGAGCAGGAAGGTGACAAACATATCCAAGAGGCTGTTACGGCGTCATATGGTTCTTTAACCTGCTTTTTAATGGGAACAAACAACATATTTCAGTATGGTACTTCGTATCTCACAAATGCTGGTTCCTTAAAATGTGGCAGTTGGAAGAAATACTGAAGAGGAGAATTATTTACAAAATGCATATATCCTCTTACTTTGTGTTATGTTTATTTTTTGGGGTTTACTTTTTGTTTCCCAGTTACTCTCTTATTTTCAGTCACTTCCAAACAGCAACGTGTAATTTGCATAAACAAGGAACAGACACATCACAGTGGAACACTGCTAATTATTTGGGACTTGGCACGATTAAAAATGTTATTTTCGATATGGTAGATCATTTGGCTTGTTGTAAAAGTTATTTACTTATTTTTAGTCCTTGAGTTTGGAGTATAATTTTGAATCTAGGTTTAAAAATCTTATTTTTGAGATTTACTATCAAGTAAAATTTACATGCTGCAGGGACAGATGACTTCACCAACTTTAAATAATTTTCTTCTCAAATTAATTATTTATATCACCAGGAAAAACTGAATCGCATGCATTTGAATATTACATCTTTGGATACCATCAAATCCACACAGACTGATTCAAGTTGTGTTCAAATCTGGCCTCAACTATAATAGCAGAATTCTTACAATTATGTCCAATTCAGCTAGAAAAGTAGGTCAGTGTCTCTCTAAGTCTGAATGGTAGTTTACCACTGGAGTGATAGTCCTGCTGTGATAACCTGCAGTCATAGTCGTGAAATTGAGGCATCAGCACTGTCCATTTCTGCACCCCAGGCAGACAAGCGGATGGGCAGGAAAGGTCATTAGCCTGCTTTCATTATGTCTAATGTCTCTAATGCAGCATATGACATTGTCTCTTGCTAAGTGAATTGGCAAGTCAGTCCAATGTAGATTAATGATAAATGACCACTTCATTAAATGTATATGCACAAGAAGCACATTCAGTGGTCCATGGTTTGATCCATTTAGTTGAATCAGTGGCCCCATTTTAAAAAATTTCAGATACTTTTAGCCAAATTAATGTCTGTATATGGACCTGAAAACAAAGAATGTGTACATCCCTTCACACACACTTAAACATGTGCGATCAGTTTCCTCACCTTACTACCTTCTCGTTGCCAGAAGACAGTGGGCTGAGGTTTGCCCCTGGTCTCACAGGGAAAGGTCGCCGTCCGTCCTTGAGCCACGATCTGGTCGCGAGGTCGCACCACAAACTGAGGTGCCTCTGAATTGAGATTCAAAAAAAGCAAGCGACAATACATTGACATGTAAGCATAGGTGTGTTTTACTATAGGAACACAGTGCAAAATAAGTATTCACACCGAATGCCCAGCTACAAACTAGAGGGGTTCATGCACCGTGTCTCATTAAGGAACTTTTCTATGCCAGTCACACAAGCCATTCATCCAGCTGCTAGAACATCAGAATGAATGATATCAGCTAATTGACTAACAGAGTGCCTCAATATCTATTATCTCTACTCTAGTTTCCAAACTGAAGCATATCAACCGTACCTGAACCCCCATTTTGAAAGAAGTGATGTGGTAAATCCAAAGTTTCTACAGAAGGCTGCCAGGAGAGGTCAGGGGTAGACAGCAATGTAGATATGCATGTCCAATATTAGTTTGATGATCGTGTTTGTGGAATGCCACAACAGTGCATGCATACTGTGCATGTTTGTGATATAAAAACAGAAAAAGAACAAAACAAAAAAGAGCAATCCATGCACAATGGGATCAGCTCTTACTTACCGACAGGGCGAGCTGGTGACAGGACAATGGTGTGGGTGAGAATAACACGCAACACGCAGAGAAAGAAAGCAGCGGAGTAGAACAGAGGGACAGAAAAAGAAAGAAATGGAAATCAGAAACGAATGAGATGGAGTCGGGTTTCCATCCACGATGTTCGGGGACAAGAAAGGGTAAAGGCTCATTCACCGGTGAAGGTGATGGCATGATCCTCAAGCAAATGATACCTTGGGAGTATCGGAGGAGGAGGGGGAAGCTGATGCCAAAAACCTCCATTGACATTGAGCAGATTTATCTCAAACACTTCATTTGGGTAGATTAAAAAGCTGTTCTTTAGATCTACATTTAATAACGGCTCAATTAGAAGCTCCAACAGCATTGATCATCATAAATACTGAGTGTGTGTGTGTTTGTATTCATACACACACATATATATATATGAACAGAAAAAATAATTGTTGTTGAGCACTGTGATCATCTTTACGATATAAAAATTGTATAAGCATTCTGACCGTCATCTTGCCAGAAAAAAACTAAAAAGAAGGTAAACGTGGTCACTTGGCTCATTAAAGAGTTAAGACGCTCAGGTAAATTTGTTAAGGAATAGACATGAATGATAAAGAAATGTCTTCAAATGTGTAGAAAATATGAAATGAGAGTTATGAATAAATGCCATGAGAACTGTACAGCATGTATGATGATTTAGCATGTCATTGTTTACATGGTAACATTGTGATATCAGCTGGCACCAAGTCCATCATTTTACAAACATGGTGTGAACAATGTTTTCTCAGTTAAACTGAATAAAAAAAAGCAGGTTTACAACGTGCAAGACAATATTTGTTTTTTTCTTCTTCTTTTTTTCACAAATCAACTGTAACTGTAAAACATCTTCCCCCCACTGTTATGGTGTAAATATGGCGTGAGCGGGCTGGATGGAGATTGAAACCTCCCCAGGAGAGGTCATAAAAGTTCACTTAGAGCTGGTTAGATTGTTCATATCTGGAGCCTGGCTGGAGATCAGAGCAATCAACTACATCAGCTCCGCTATATGAAAGGAAAGCTGAGGCCAGGCCCAGCCTTTTCAGCAGGGGGGCAATAATACTCATAAAGTGGGCAATAAAGGGCTGATTGTCCTGTGGCCTGCTTTGGGAGATACCAGAAAGAAAATAAAAAAATAAGGGTTGGGTTATGAGCTTTGCGAGTCCACAAGCAGTTACCCACCTCTGATAGTCAGGTAGGCAGAAGCTTCGGCTTTACCCACGCGGTTCTCTGCAAGGCAAGTGAAGGTCCCCTGATCGCTGACTGAGGCTTTTTTAATCCTCAACAGGAAGTCCTCCTTCTCGTATCTGATGTCGTACCTGAGAGGAACAGCAAGATCACATCACTCGCAGTTGATTTCACATCAATGAAAGTTCTGAAGAAAAATGCAGCCAATGCAAAGTAAATATTAACACAGCAATTAAATCAAGAATGTGTAAACGCGCGTGTGATGTTTCTGACAGAAGCTTCAGAAAGGCTGTGTCATTTTTGATAGAATAAAGAGGCAATTGCTGCAGTGGTAGGGAACAATTATGCTGAGATGAAGGCGTTGCAAAATGAAAGGTGCTTTCAGCTGGAACCCTGGCTGTTCCACTGTTACAATATTTATAAAGACGAGCCTCCCACTGTGGGGTTGGTTGTGCAGTATCGTATGTTATGAGCGCGTGTGTGTACATGTGGGTGTTTGCGTGTGAGCGAGGAAAAGGAAACGGAGAGAAAGGAAGAGAAGAGGAAGAGATTTAGACAAACAGTCTGAGAGTAAGGGAGTGGCACAGTCTGGCAAACTGAATTTGATGAATGAGCTGAGCAGGAGAAAATGACTAATTCATGGAGATGTTGCATGCATGAGTGTGTCTCCACCAGTGCAGCACACTGGAATGCTGCAGTGGTGCAGTTAGAGTGAGGGGGACGTCTCAGCTACCAGAGTTTAGATAAGCGCCTCAGAGGGGCTACAAACAGAATGAGTGGAAGAGCAAGGAGTCGGGCTCTCCCTCTCTAGGGTCCCTTTTGGCGTGAGAGATCCTGTGAAATTGTCTAGCCAGCCATACTGATTCAGCGATGGGAGACAAGTCAGGCAGAGAAATGGCACAAGGGGTGAGAAAAAGTCACATTTGAAATAGATGTTTCAAAGGGTGTGGGCAGAATATCGATGGGGGCTTGAGGAGTCTGTCCGGACTGTGGTGAGGACTCCATTCACGACACATCTCTGACCCAGATACAGACTTCCCAGGAGGCCGACGGGTTTACGAAAGGAATGAAAGAACTGGAAGGAGGGAGGCGAGGTGAGGCAGGTCTGAAAGTAGGACATGTTGCTGAAGTCAAGGGGCACTGAGGTTAAGGACACGACACAAGTAGAAAGACATACTTCCAGACTTGGAGACAGTTAAAAGAATGTACATCACCGTATACTCCAGTCTGCCGGTCTGATATGTTTCACAGCAATAACCTGTAACAACTGTCACTCTTTTCTCCCCATATTACTTTTCCTATGAGTAATAATCTAACTGACCAAAGACAGTCATAGATAGAAATTGCCAATCTCTGACGTTGCAATTAACAGTTAACAAACCGGTAACCTACATCCAAATGCCAATAACACAGGTATTTCCAGTATGAATCAGTGTGGAATACTATTAAGACAGTAAAACCCACATTACAGCTTGATAATGACTTTTGCAAAAAAATAGCACACTAATGGGATCCAAGCAATTAGCATATGGCCATAATGCGTGTTTGCATGGGCAGACTAAATCTCAGCGATGGATCCTAACATGATGAAATCCAGTGCAAAAGCACTGAAAACTGAACTGACTTCAGAAATGACCGCTGGATTGATTCACCACCTTTCCAGCTGACTGGACATGATGAAGTTAGTGCTTCCTTTACTTGTCCTTGCAGGTTCAATGCATTAAATCACAAAGCTTTCATTCATATTATATATATATATATATATATATATATATATATATATATATATATATATATATATATATATAATTTTTTATTTTTTCCCTGCCTAATATATTTCACTCTCCAATAGTTTGCTTGATAAAGAGATAATTTCTGGTATTGACTTTATAACTGAATGGTCGTAATGTAATTGATGATCCGTGTATACAGTTCTGGTGTATCTGTCTTTCAGTATTTTAAGTGCCACAGATGAATTAAAGAATTAAATTGGTGGTACTTGAAAGTTGGCAAAAGCACATGTTCCTTTTTTAAAAAAAAAATTTTTTTAAGCAAAATAATTCAAACAGGAACTAATGAGATTCTCTGCAGCTAGGAAATCATTTTTTGTACGCTGATTAAAGCCTCTCCTAAGTAATATGTTGAATCTTCTTTTTCTAATGGGACTCATTAGGTCTGCTTAAGCACTTATTCATTACCATTTAACTGTATTAACACATACAGACATGCACACAAATGCACGCACACACATTTGCACTTTTTTTTTCTCCCCACCTGCCACGAGGAATATCCACATCTTCCTTCTTCCAGCGCAGCGTAGGCGGGGGGTCACCGAGGACCTGACACCTGAACTCTACGATTTCGTCCACTAAGGCCACCTGGTTCACAGGCCGCTGCACGAACACTGGTCTCTCTGGATGTGAGCAGTACACATAATATAGAGGTTGAATACTATTTTCGACAGAGTGCTGAGTGCTGTATGCGCTACTGTGAAAAAAATGTCTTCAAAGAGTCATCGGCTGACATCTCACCAAATACTGAGAGTTGAGCTTTTTCACTCTCTCTCTCTCCGACCATGTTGGCCGCCACACACACATAAATCCCCGCGTCGCTTTTCTTGGTGTTGGAGATTGTCAGTTTCCCTCCACGAACCTGCGGAAGGAAGATGCTCATAGTCACAATGAAGCAGCGGCAAAGTCTTTTACCAGGTGACAGTTCTGGGATTTAAAAGAAGGGGAGTCCTCGCGGGGAATAACCCACCGTGATCCTGTCATCGTTCAGGTCAAGACGAGCCTTATCTTTCCTCCAGAAGGTGGTGGGCTCGGGATGACCACGTGGAGCCTGACACTCAAAGCTCGCCGTCTCCCCAACTGCCACCACCACGTCCTGCGGGTTCTGCCTGAAGTCATCACGCAACACTGAGAGACAAAACAAACAAACCAAAAAAAAAAGAGGAGGGCGAGTTATTACTGTTGACCCAGCAAAGTTTTATCAAGCATTTGACTTGGGTTCAGGCACTGAACCTGAAAGTTACTCTCAACCCTGAAGTGTCATAACCTCAATGAACTCCTTCGCCCTTATTCTAATTTAGGAGTCTAAAGATAATTCTGTCAAAAACACCGCCTCACAGGACCCTCAGCAATCTGTCTTCAATAATACAGTCTTGCCCCTCGAGGGCATCAGTGTGGGCTTCTTGATCTCGGCAGATAAATGTAACAGAGTATAAATCCAGATAGGATTAATAGTGTATGGGAGATATTCCTCAAAGCAGTGCAAAGACACATGAAAGATGAGTAAACTTTAGAAGCAGCACCAACATGGAGGCAGAGACAGTAAGTTAAAGATCCAACATCAAAAATTCAAACTATGCTGAATCTATAGAGCCCGTCTGTCAGTTTTGCTCGAGGCTGCGTCCCACAGCACCAAGCAGACGCACAGGATAAAACAAATGAGCTACTCACACAAACATTAGTGAAATCTGACACACACTGTTTTCTTTTTTTTATCCAAACCCACACATTAGTGGCACAATGCAAATGGCTGGGTGGGTGGATCATCTGACAGGAAGCGTATGCTAAAGGAAACTCGATGGAATAAGGTCATCCTATATAATTTAGCTAAGTGCCTTTAAACTTAGCTTCTTGAGCAGAAGTATTGGCAGTAAAAGTTGTTGTGGTTGATAGAAAATATTTTATGTCCGTGTAAAGTGTAAAAGAGCCCTTGCATGTAATCCCTGCTATAGTGAAGATAAGAAGCTTGTGATGTGGGAAAACATTTTCTCCACAGGCAGGATCTGAAGCAAAGAGCCCAAGCTGCAGCCTAACACATCTTTTCTTCAGAGCTCTTAAAATGCCAGCATCTATTTTACATTATCAAAGGCCCGGCAGTAAAGAATTCAGACATTTATTTGACACGGGTAAAAACAAGGTTGATGACAGTGAGTGGGCGATGAAATTCACTCTTATCAAACGCACATCTTCTAATTTTACTAATTCACTACAGCAGTTTGGCAAAGCCACTTCTTTCTTCTTTTTCCATTCTCTCTCTCTCTCTCTCTCTCTCTCTCTCTCTCTCTCTCTCTCTCTCTCTCTCTCTCTCTCACTCTCTCTCTCTCGATGAAACCTTGGATGACGAGAGTTTGAAGATGCGCTTGTACTATGCAGCAGCCACAGGGTCAGACCTTGGTTCTTTGTGTCTGTACAACTGCATGCATAAATTCAAAAAAAGGAAAGCACAAGTGACCGGGAATATTGACAAGATCAGACACTGCATTTTGAAGCATTATCAAATGCCATTGGAACAGGTGCAAGGTCTCATTTTGGTCCAAGGGTAAAAATATTTGAAAATACATCAGTGATTTTACAGGGTTGCAGTGTGGATTTTATTTCCGGAGTATTCTTGTGAGGAATTTATGGCAGAAAAGATGCCAACTATCTTTACCGAACACAGCCTCAAACCCTGACAGCTATATGAAATACAGCGAGAGCATGCCAGAATGTATTCCTCTCCCATCATGCATGCACACAGCTTTTGTTTGTTATATTTCTGTTCATGAAGATTCTTCTTTTTTTTTCATCCTTCCACAGTTGTCAGCATTTTAATTTAACCATGGCAGGGATATCTTCGCTTGATTTTGAGCGTGTTCAAAGGAACAAGCACATCAAGAATTGTCAAGAGACGCCTGTTAAAGCCATACTGGTGCATTTCGAACAGATGTATGAGCGAGCTGCGGCTAAGTCGAAAGGTTAAAGCTTCAAAACTTCCTAATTCTGTCACAACTGTTATCCCAAATATCTCTTCAAAAGCTTCAGCTTTAAGTAGCGTCAGGAATGACTGCACTGTAAGCCATCAGTGGAATTACGGATAAAAATAGAGATAATGATTTGGATCCTGCGATGAATTGCGTCCTCTTTGCATTAATAGCTCATGACATGTTGTTTTTGTGGAAAGTCTTGCTGAAGGCCTATTTTAAATAGTAAAGTACACAGTGTGACAACAGTCGTGAATGTGAAAAAGAAATGAAATAAAGAACTTTGATGATGCCAAAAACCAAACTGCTTAATGTCATTTCCCGGATTGCCGGTGAAAAATTAAAGAATCATTAAATCTTTTACTAAAAATGCTTGTTTGTAAAAGTCAGAGCAGCGGGGACTGTAATAAAACTGGCTCGGTGTTCAGTTTGCTTTTCATCCTCATTACCGCCATAAGCTATTCTGCTGATATACTGTAGCATGAATTCCAAGTCCCACAGGACACCTCCAGTGAAAAAGAAATCAGGAAGGAGCCAACAGCCCTTTGGCCCAGCTGTCAATCACATCCAGTCGCCGGAGTAAACGACTCTCGGGTGCAGACACTACTTTGGCACAGGCATGCCTGGTTGGCCGTCACGTCGTACTGTACGCCTGGCGACCTAAACGTAGCACTCGTCCACTCTCACAACTGCATTCCTGCCCCCGTGTCGTTGCTGAAGATGCTTCTATAGTATCTCTCTAGAGATTGTGAAACCCAAATGCACACGGACACACACATATGCATGAACACTCACTGAGATGAAGTGAAAATCCAATTCGAGAAAAAGTTAAACAGAGCAACCAAGTTTAGAATTGTGACACTTGTCTAAAAGCATGAGGCTAACAAAAACAACAAAAAAGCTAATTACATGTTGTCCGCTACTCGGAAATCATTCGCTCCCACATTATAATTTCCAGGACCTTTTCATTTACTGTCTCATTTTCTGGAAAACTTCTAATTAATTGATGCACTTCTCTACATCTCCAAAACATAGCGTGTGCAAATTTTGGCCATTTATTTTTATTATTTTTCTGTAATATGATTGATGGTGTACATGATGAATTGTGTCTGTGTAAATTGAAAGTGAATAACTTATTACGTACAATCTTTTAGTCATAGGCTTCTGCAAATTTGAAAGGCTAAAGAAGTTGGGTCTTTGTCCAAATACATGAACACTGTCGGCGCAGTGATTTATCCAAACCTGACAGTATGCATTACCTCACTGCGATGGCTGCTATGATACACTCCCAACACCACCCTGGGTGTCCCTCTGCTCTTCCTGCTTCCACTGAGACGTCTGGGCGGGTCTCTATAGGTGGTGTCCATGGAGGCATCGGATGGCGTCGTTCTAATTGCTTGGTCTCAAATGTAGAAACCCCGTGGAGGCGGCATTGACGTGCGCTCTGTTGTCGCGTGGGTAATTATTTCGGATGGCGAGGCCGCCACCGCCGCCCGCCCTAATGTTGTCTGATTGAGTACTGCTCAATTATTCAAACAAGGCATTCAAGGGACTCACTCATTTGCCAGTTACATTTATCAAATCAGAAGGAGAATGATTTGTAAATGGGCTTCATTTCATGGCACAATAGGTGGTAAAAATATGCGACAAGGTGGAAGATGCTGAATACAAATAACTATACAGGGACTCATTACATGATTACTGGAGAAGGAGGGGTTGTGTTCTTTTTAAACACGTTTAATTCACATTTTGATTGCATGAGACTCTATAGAAGACATTTACTTCTTTTTGATCGAATCTGTGACCAGATGGCTGTGTGGTGCTCTGCACATAAAGCAAATCCGCTAAAGCACACCTGAGTTTTAAGCCGTTTGCTTATTCCTGTACAGGAAGTGATGTTTTTAAAACATGCCCAAGCTTTGCACAGACGGGGCATTTGTCAGACAGTACATTATCTGGGAGAATTAATGTCATTAAGCTTGCGTGCATTTACTCCAGGGTCTGTTTTGAAGCGTGCACATCAGCTCAGTTGTGACGTAAGCCCCATCAAGGGGATAAATTAATAAATAAAAGAAACAAAGCTTTGAGGTATATTTGTACTACTGTCACAACTAACGTTTTTTTTTTTTGTGTGTGTCAGCTGTACTTTGATAAAGCATAGCGTGCATAGCCAATAAACAAACAGCATGCATGCATGCTAAATTTCAACCTTGGCAGGATGTTAACATCAGCTATTAACATTAACATGGTCAAGAATAATAGCATCAGAACTCTACATATAGCTGAGCCTGATGACATTTAAATGAAGCTGATAAAGTAAAGCTTGCAGCGACAAGGCTGCCAAATCAGATAATTCAGCTGTGCACTAGTTCTGCGTGACAAAGGTAGGCTTTGCTAACACAGTGGTAAATTGCGTTGTACATCATTTCTGGCCTACCACTAATATTTTACATTTTACAGCAAGACTGGCAAATAAAATGGTGGCTAATGATGCCAATGCCGGTGTGTTTGTCATTTGGTTGTTTGTTTAGTCCACCACTTTAGGCCATATCCAATATATCTGCAGGTAATGGACTGATAAAGATGGATTGCACAGATATTGTTGGTCCCCAGAGGGGGGGAATCCTATAGACTATTGTGATCTTGTGACCTTCTTTTTATTGCTCCTACATGGGTGAAATTTTCTTTTCATTTTTAAGTGACGTGTCTAGACACCACCAAGGTGGATCCCCATCAAATTTATTACCAAAATCCCTATAGAGCCAGAGGATGAACACTTAAATCTTGAACAGCAAGAATTCTCCATTAACATACCGAAATTTAGCCTGGATTGACTCAAATTTCTTACAAAAAAGCTGTTTTTATTGTAGGTTTCTATTGTGACAGTCTGGCTTTCTTACTTGGACAGCACCATGAATGTACGAATTTTGGATTTCTATAGATAGTATACAAAACATTGTATACGATCCATTAGCATAGATTGCAACTGTGCCTAATAACCAGGATAAACAAAAACCAAAAACATGATATACTTAAAAAAAATAATAATAACATTGCCTGTTGAAGCCACAGAGAATGTTCATACTCCTAGTAACTATTATTCAAAAAATGGTAACATATCAGGAAGACCACATGTAAGAAAAATAATTTAATAGACTCCAACATAAAATGTACAAACAGCACAAAGCTATATAATGATATATAATGCCATCCCACTCATAGCCAAGCTAAAACAGTCATCATATTACTGAAGAACATGTTGGTGTCCATACTAAGGTAAAACAGAAAGCATCTAATTCTGAATAAAACAGTTTACCGTTTTACCTAATCATATGTGACCTACTAATATTGCCCTAATTGAGTCAGTTCAGAGCTATAATTAATCAAAAAAGACATTCATTATACTAAGTGTTAAATAAACAAGGTGTGACAGACAGATGGCGATGAGTGAAAAAATTATGCTAAAATTATGTCCCAGAGCATTCTGTTTAGTGATCTGCTTGTTTACAGGGGTGAATCTGGGTGCAAAGCTTGACACCCAGTGATAATGATATATTACTTTATGTGGTAAAAAGTCACACAGCTCAATACGGTTGAGACTGGAGCGAAAACACAAACAGAATTTTTTTTTTTTATTATTCTTGTACGAAAAGAGAGCTAAGATAAAGCTGCTAGCATCATGAAGTGTTGTGTGTAACAGATGGCTGTGTTTCCTTTTGGGAATCTCAGATGAGGTCTGAATGCAGACAAAGGTTTCCTCACACCAGAGTCGTACAGGTTTCAACAGAAATCCGGCAGAAACAGAGCAACTTTTTTTTTTTTTAGGGATGCTTTGTGTGTGAGCTGAATGTCAGAATCTGTGATGCTAAGATGAACCATAACAACATTGTATGGGCTCATACAGTCAGTGATCCAGTGTCAGAAGATACATTTCAGCCCGGTGATTCCTTCTGACAGTGGTCTGCTAAACTGTGGTGTGGAGTTTGCTGAAGATCCTTTTTGAAGAAGATAGCCTGTAGGGGTGTGTCACTTTCTGAACAGCAGTCAAGGATGTCCCATATCTGTCACATGCATAAATTGTACACTGACGCACACACACATATACGCACACACAGACAAAAACAAAAAGCAGCTGCCCTGTTCACAATATCACCAACTTTGCTGATGATTGCAACATGGCGTCGAGACAGAAAGGGAAACCAAGACAGAAATGCCGACACACAATTGGGTGGGAGGGAGCTTGAAGAGGAAAAATCTAGAGTGGAGAGGGCTATTTGCATTGGGGATTGTTTTTGCTGAATAAATAAACAACTTAACATGTCTGTGCCCTGAAAAAGTCATCAGCAATCAGTCAGGACCACGATCAGCAGGGAGATGAGGAGCATTTACACAATGTCCCCTGAGGCTAAGAGCCCAGCACAGACGTACATTACCTATTATAATTCTGCCTTCCAAACAGCAGGAACTCAAAACCCACTTTTATATAAATAATACACTCCTTATAGAGAACATCTGAAACACTGGCATTCATTCAGGGTATAACATCGGTGCTATAAAATGCAAAATGAGAGGTACACTGAATCCTCACAGTGATTATCGAAGGCTCAATATAGCAGCTTGCATGATTTCTAACTTCAATTTTAATCACGAACCACAGTTTGAGTGCATCGATGAGTAAATGGGTAAAAGTAATACTTCAGAATGTATTTTATTAATGACTGGTGCAGCATTAAGACCAATTATGACCCAAGCATATTTACATTTTTGAAAAGCAGACATAAATCTCTGTCAGATGAAAAAGGTCCACGGTAACTGAGGTCAGCTGTCTCCAAAAGTATAATCAGGCAGCTTGTAAGCCTCGCACCGCTTTGCTTTTTTGGCATCATTAGTGTCGAGTCCAATTAGCATCAATGTGAAGTTTGAAAATAGATGCATGCTGAAATATGACCACGCCTGTGGCGGCAGGAAATTTTGTTGCATTTTTGTTTTTTCAGATGCAGTTCAGTTCGGTCTGTGACAATAGCTAGCGCCGGATAAATTTAATATTGAAGTTTTTCCCTCATTTTCCCTTCGAAGTTCTCCTCTTGGCTTTAATTATTATGCGAATAGATATTACTTTTTCTATTTGGCCCAAATTTGTACTCCACACAACCACAGGGTACTCATATATTTACTCATAACCTCCTTTTCTATGTGCTGCTTGAATGTGAATTCACACTTTAACATAGGACTATATTTGTTATGCATTCGTTGGCCTTTGAGTTAGGAGCCAGTCAGCCACCATGACGACTTAACAATAAAGGCCCCACCATTGTCATGTTTAATTAACCTCCATTCTCCTGTCATGTAATGTAAATTGAAGTTGTGGATGGTATAGGAGGAAGGGTCTCCCCCTCCTCCACACTTTCCCTACACCCCCACTCCCTCGCCTTGCCTCTAGTTACTGTAACAGCATTCCCTCAGACCACATTTGCACATCTATAATTAATTACCCCTGTCTCCATGCATTTCTTCACAAGAACACATTCTTCTATCTCGCAGACGAAACTATGTAAATCTGCTTCCCGTGGCTTCCCAGACTCTCCATCTCAATCGCTTCTGCATACACCTGTAAATCCAGACGTACTTTTGTGTGCACGCCATTAACATTTGTACACCGCCTGAGCTCATGATTTTTCATTTACGGATACTTAATTCTGCCTCGTTAATTGCAATGTTCTGTCCTTCTATCGTCTTCTCTATTTGCAGAAATCTTTCTGTAATCTCGGGCTGGGAGGCACATGTGGCCCTTGTTCATCAACCTTGCTACTTGTCTGAATGGTTATTCAAAAAATATGAAGAGTAAGAAGTGGAGAGAGAAAAAAATAATAAAGAAAGACACCAAAATATAGAAAAGGTCGATCACATTTTTTTTTCTTCTTTCTGCAAGACCACGGATATCGTAAACCCTTACAGCAATATTGTGGAGATGTACAACATGAGCTGGAAAATGAGTCAGGGATCAGAATCGAGCATTTTATCCGCCTTGTTTCACTAAAGCGGCGGTCACCAAGGGAAAGCGAGCTTTCTTACAGGCCCTCATCTTCTCGAGTTGAAATTATGCATGCTGCTGCATTTCATAGACATCGCTATTGTCATCATCGACATTTTTAAAGAGGGAAAAAAAAAAAAAAACCCTAAACTGCTTTTTCTCCCACATCTCCTGTAATTCCAGCAGCCGGCTCTGCTGTGCTCATCATGTCCTTGAGTAAATGTATATAGAAAAACACGCTCTTTGTAATCTATAGTGGGCTATTTCTCCATTGCTTCCTTGTGGAGTCTAATGGACGAAAACTATGTAATATCCCAAGATATTCTGTGCGTTTGCACCTTCAACTATTAACTTCTCACACAATCAAACACAGATCGTGATGGCCGCCGGAAACGGTAGCACCGAGCTGTGTTTACCACAACACCCTGCTTATATCCTGCTCTGCATGGGTACATACAGATGGGCCACAATATGTGCATGTTTGGATAGTATACAGATATGTATGAACGCATTTGAATAAATGCTCCGAGCGACGAGGCAGGCCACAGCTCCGCCACGACTGTTGGCATTCGGCACAAAAGGAAACTAATTATTATGGTAATGTCATGCCACCGCATTAACTGATAATATATGGCAGGCTTTGCTGCTTTGATTGCACTGATTTGACCTTTGATCTCACAATGAACAGAAAAGGAGCTGAAATGATCAAATATGAGTGTAGTATACACGGTCTGTGTGACTTGCAGGTGATGCTGTGCATAGTCACACACTGGCCACTTAACCTTTTTATCGTGCTAGTGACTATAGTTGAAAGCTTCCCATTTCACCACATTACAGCTGTAAACAAAATTATAAATATGTTCTAAATATTCAAAGTAGGAATTCCATGTGTTGGATTTTTATTGTTTGTATAAATGTGCTTTACATGTCTTATGACAAACTATAAATGTTTTTGACACAGCATCAGAGTGCACATAAATCATATGCATCTATGTGGAACTTTGGATAAAAATAATCCAAAACATTCTGATACCGTATCTGATCATATGAACTGTATACAAAAAAAACAAGTGTGTCTAGTAAGTAATGTTTATTTATTACATTTGGACTCAGCGGTGCATCGGATAACAGAAGAGGATTATGAATCCCACCGCTGAGAAATATATCCCATTAGGAGATTTTATTTTAAGCTATAATTGATGTGATGCGTGTGCCTTTGATTCGTTTTTCCACTTTTGAATTGATTATATCACAAATAGCAGGACGCCTTTTATGCCCCAAATACAGTTTGAACCCAGGTTCGTCACTCTCAAGGTCAAGGCTTAACCTGAAGCGTCACCTCATCACATGTAGATTGAATAAAATGTAATTTTTAAAAACCTAAAAGTGAAAGAAAACATTTTATCACCCAATAATTAACCCGAGCCCTGCTCGGGTTAACAGGTTGCCAGTTAATCACAGGGCAAATACAGACAGAGACAGTTACACACATGCAGTTACACAGGCGATTGAGAGTCACCGATTATTGCCAAATGCATATTTTTGGAATGTGAGAGGAATCATAGTAACTAGATAAAACCAAGGACAGGAAAAGAGTGAAATCCCAACCCAGACTAGAAACAGGATCTTGTGATGATTAAGATAATCTTAACCTCTACAACACTGTGCAGCACAATTATGAAACATGGATTCAGAAACAAGAACTACTTTTTTTATGGTTTGAACCAGGAGTATCAAACACATTCTTATTCAGCGGCCACATACAGCCCAATGTTATCTTGAATGGGCTGGACCTGTAAAATATTGCCATAATAACTTTTAAATGTAGTGTTTTTCTTTGTTGTGGTCCTGCGTATACGAAATGAAAATGTCGATATTTTTTGAAAAATCAAAGAATTATAAAGGTGTTTTCTTTGAAATTTCTATGGTTTTGGCTCACGGGCCACATGTTTGACACCTCTGGTTTAATCCTATCACTACCTGCAATAACATTTGACATTAATGTCTATCTAGACTCATTTCATCAGCTGGCTCCTCACAACTTTTGTTTGCATACTTTATTATAACATGTTTTCTGCGTTGTACCCCTTCTCAGATCTTGGAATCTTTTTCTGAATTCTCAGTGTTGTTTTTCTTTTTTGAATCATTTACCATATTGTGTTTCTCTTTTTTTTTACATTCACTTTTATTTTCTAATTAACTCTGATTTGACTGATCTTTTCTGAGAACAACTCATCCAGTTATGGTGTTATTCTTAACTGATCACCCTCAAACGACCTGTCCTGGGCATATCCTGCCCTTGTGACCTTAGTCTGAATGAAGCGGGTGTAGAAGATGGATGGATGAACCTTTAAGAGTGAACATGCGAGCTAATTGTGAAGAGGCTTCCTCCAGAGATATCGAGCTAACGAGAACTGGAGAGGTCACAGTGAGTTTGACTTTTGCCACACAAGAATTTAATCAGCTTATCTTTAAGTGAAAGTGAACGGAGGTACCAATTCCCACAGGGATTCTGAAAATACCACCTTAACAATATTGGAACGGACAGACGTATGGATGGATGGAAAACTTGAGAACATTCCCTCTGGCATGTTGCGCGTCGCAGGCATCAAACCACTTCAACTAAGTGTTGTATACATAATATATGCAGCCACGATGGTTAGTCTTATAAGCTGTTTAAGCCCAGTTTTGCAGATGTGGCCAAGTAACAGCAGATAAGCTTGTAGACTTTATTATCTCCTGTCAGAATATGCCTTACATCTGCCTTCTTGCTAACATCAATATGTACAGGCACATTTCCAGGGTGATGAACCAACTGACCTGTTATAGAGCACACAATTAATTCCTGCATCACATCAGAATTTTAACTGAAAATTGGGTGGCCATTGAACTACTTTCTATTCCTGTGACCTATTTGTTGGTATTTACACTGATTTGTTTAAATTTGGCTGTACACAAAGCACTGATCAATACATCCCCAGGCCCAAACAGTCAAGAGTCACTTCCATCAAGAAATGGACAGGAATTCAGGTACACTGGTTAGTAACCAGAAATCTCCGCTTATCTCCACCCCAGCCCCCAACACCAATGCTCCACTGAGCAGCTTAGATGATTATTCACCCAAAATCTCTGTTAATCATATTTATGCACACCCCCTGGTAAGCACAAGGCCACCCAGCACATACAGTATCCTGCACAGGCACTGGAAGAGATCCTCTGCCGAGGTCCGCTGCTGACCCGCCGCCTCCAACACCTTCCCAGGCTCTTGTTCTACACCTTCCATCATATAAAGCATCTGGGTAGATTAAAATGCACAATCTATCAGAAGAAAGACTGCGGTGCCACTTCAGAAAATGGCATCAATATTTTATATATGACATTTCCATGGAGAGACGGGGATGGAGAATCAGTCCAATCTTCCAGTGATAGCCCATCATGGGGTGATCAGTCTCTACAGAGAGAGAACGACGCTCTCTCTGTGTGAAAACACACATGCATATTCATGGACTGGCTTGGTGAGGTTACACACACACACACACACACACACACACACACTGGGAGGTACATGTGCAAACACAATCACATCTAACATCTCTCGTTCTCCTCCTGACACACACACACACACACACACACACACACACACACACACACACACACACACACACACACACACACACACACACACACACACACACACACACACACACACACACACACACACACACACACACACACACACACACGATATAACTCCTCAATCCATCAACATCTTTACAGCAGAAAGTCAAATTAATCATTTCTCTCTCTTCATCCTCCGTCAGTCTTCCTCTTTTTTTCACTCACTTACCACTTTCTGGTTCATTTTTTATTTATTTTTTATCGGAAACTGGTGAGGTGGCTTCAGCTCTGTTTGGTCACACACCTCAATATTAGTTCCAACCATGAATCATTCCCACTACGATTCCTCGTGTTTATCTCCACCGAAGTACCTAAATTTGCCTGTTTGTGCACACAAAATGTACACAATGGCTCGCAGAGTTGTTTTCCTCGTTAAAAGGTCTGCTTTTTGAACAAATGAGAGGAGGAAATTCAAATATCTCACTTCATTATTTGAGCAGAGTGTGCGGTGCGCCGGTTGACAAAATAACTGTAAATACTGACATGGCTAATCTCAGCACAGCTGTTAGTATTAGGTCCTTTAATCCTGGTCCAGATCGGTGATGTGCTCACACTGGCTTGGGGACAGATGAGCAACAGCCACCAGGCTGCCAAGTGGGCTAAAGGCAGCAGTCTGGCCTGACACTCACTTTTAGACATGATAAGCTGTGAATCTGTGGGTCCTGGAGACCGGATCCAAACAGCAGTGTCTTTTTTTGGTGACTCAAACTGTCTTTTGACTTAATTCCGCTGGCTCTGCCACAGCCTCTCACACCCAAGCTCTCTGACATTGCTGCAGTCTTCTTTATTGCTTTTCACACAATTGTCATATACATCTGTTCTGACCAGGAGCTTTGTTACAAAGGGAAACAGCGATGGGTGACTAAAGCACGATGAAATCTGACAAAATAAGGACTTATTATGACCCACAGCAAAATGTAGTGCTGAAACAGAGGTACAGAGCAAATTATGTGAAGAATAAGTATAAATAATAAATAATGAGCCTCACAATTTTTTCAGTATTGATTTATACACACATTCACTGCTTTTGATTCACATTGGTGTAATATTCCAATAAAACACTGTTATTTTCAGCAAGAATACTACTTGTGTCCTGACAAAAGTAAATAAGGACACAAACAAAACTAAGCTGTTCCAACTGTATAAGCAAACTATCATTTTTCATTAGCTCCATTTCTTTTTTCTTCCTTTCTCTCTTTGTGTTGTGGAAGCTAAGAAAATCCTTTTAAGACTGACACAGACAGCTCGAAGCTCCCACAGCAAACACACAGTGCTTTTGACACATATCAGTACAGTTAGCTCAGATGCTCTCCATATAAAGAAGGCTCACACCCATTTGATTTTGTAGTCCAATGTTTCATCTGATCTTATCAAATCATATTTGTCAATGCTTTCATAATCTGTCAATCAGAGTTCTCGCTGACATGCTATCACTCATCCCCGAGTGCTCCCTCTGATGAAATACAGCATACAACACAGGGATGGCTCTCCTCCTGCAGGCAATGTAATAACCCCTTAAATCACAGTGAAAATGACTGCTGCGTGAGGCTGACTCTGCAGTATCTGCTGCTGTACTTCTCGGCTGCTGACACACTGGAGCCAGTCTGCACCGACTTTACAGTCTGATCTGCATACGACGCCGTGTGCCAAAGCCAATCGTCTGTGGTCAGATGGAGACGAAAGACGGAAAGAGACAAGACGGCATCTGTGTCACGTATCAGTAAGTAGAAAGGTCACTAGTGTAAGACGTGCAATAAATGACTGACAGATGGAATCACAGGCATAGATGCCAACCCATATTCTCTAGGTACACGCCGTAAGGATAGTGACAATCCTGTCTCAATCTTCTGGATGAGGAAAATCAACCAGCACACCCACAGCATACAAACAAACAGAGCAAACAAAATGTTGTCAGCCTGCTCTTTGTCACTTCACTGCTGAAATCCAAAGATCTGAGAGAGAATGGACTCCAACTATTCAGTCAACCAATTGTATAATCCTTCAAAAATCCACAAAGAATGTGATTTCTACGAGTTATTATAATTGTTCTAAACTATAAAACTCACTTTGCGCTGAAGGTGGAAGAGACTTGAGGAAATTTCACAATAAGCTACACATCAGTGTTAGAAATCTCATAGTGAGATGGTCCAAGGTTCGAGTCCAAGTTGGGGATTTTTCTCTGTTTATATTCGTCCAGTCCAAGCACAGGTTTTCTTCAGGTATTCCAGCTTTGTCTTTAGGCGTGCATGTGAGTGTGTCTGTCAGCCTGTACAGGTTGTAGTCTACCTCTGCCCATCGTTAGCTGCACCTCCTGCAGCCCACGGCCATGAACTGGATAAAGTGTTGGAGAAGACGGATGGATGGATGTTGGTCACTCTAAATTGCCAGTTAGTGTGATTGTGTGTCTCTTTCTGGTGTACTTTGCCGACTCCCATTGTCAGCTGGGATCGGCTCCCCACAACACTATGTTGTGTAAAGTCTTATAAACAATGAATGTGTAATAAATCCACTCTGAAAAAAAAAGACAATCTGCAAAATGCTAGAAGGAACAAACATATTATCCATTCACCCACCATTATTAAAGATCCCAATCATCTACAAAGGAAGTGTGAAGCTTTAAAATGCATATTGACGAGTACTTCACTTCAATATACTATTTTCTCCTCATTACAGTGCACTCCTATGATGATTGGCAGTATTGTTTTGAATCTGGGGCCCAAACAAAAAGGGCAGCAATGTCAAAAGTGGAAGGAATGGTGGAATAAAAAAAAGGGTCAATCAATAAAAATTGGCTTTTTATAGTTAATAAAGCTGTACTCAGCCCGAGCTCTCGGCATTAGAAAGACTGCACTTATGATTGTTAAGTTGCTCCAATTACTGGTTGGCAGAAGCATTTGAGAAAAGCACCATTAACCCCGGCATCCGAAGAAAACAGAAAACAGCCGGGTGTTTTCTCTCTGGGAATGTAATTGATGAGACACCGTGGAACAACACACCCACTGGAGCATCCAGTCCCTCAGCAAATTATTACTTGGCTTACTGTATGTGTGGAATTGTCTACCTTGTTCTTGTTTTCATGTTATTCTGTACCTGAACGTGGACAAGCTGTCATCATACACTGAAAAATCATGAGTGCTGAAAGAGTACGGAACTATTAACGTCAAAGTCTGCAATTGCAAAGGAAAAAAAAAAGAAAAAAACAACTAAAATGTCACATTTTGCCCAGTTTCATTGTACCAAGTGCAGCTTTGTGGAGCCAAGACAATGTGCATTTTCAGCATTTCACTTCTGCTGGAAGCAGTGATGTGCGTAAACATAGCTGTATTCAAGGAATACTCGAGGGACACTCGTCCACACATCTCTCAGACTGATGGGCTGCGTCTTCAACATCTGATGTTTTTCTTCCCCCTCGCAAATTCTTTTAATCAAAGAGCAACATTTAAGGATTTAAGCAAACAACATCTGCGTTGAAACACTGATGTACTTTCTGTCGGAAAATAAATCGGCACTTTGCAAGAGGGCTAGGAACTCAAAGACACAAAGACTAAGTGGTAAACACTGTCACCAAACAGCAAGAAAGAGCCTCCGCTCGAAGTGAGATTGCATGTTTAACCTGTCTCGCTCTGAGCCTCTTTAGGACTCTCTGGATTCCCCTGTAGCTCCAAGACGTGTAGGTGAGGTGACTTGGAAAGTCTAAATTGCCAGGAGGTGTGAATGTGTTTGCACATCCATGTATCTGTGTGTGTTAGCCGAGTGAATGACTGACAGCCCGTTAAGAGCAAACCACACTTCACTCAGAATACAGTATATGCCGGGAGTGACTTCAACCAATGAGAGCTTCTTTAAAAATAATACGTGGTATTTTGTCAAATGCTGGTTGTTTAATTTGGACTTTAGGTCTACGTGATGTCGTTTTAGTGAATGTTATGGTGAAAAATTATTATTTGGTGATGCAATTTGCGACACACCTCCTTTTTTGTGTGTGGCAGGTTTTCACTGTAACAATAAGCAAATAGAATAGAATTACCAACAAATGTTTTGTATCCTCTTAGTTTTTATTTTTGGGTATGTTTTCAAATATCCTCAACAATCCTATGTAACTTTAAGCTGTAAATACCGACAGTGAATTCTGATAAAGACCATCAGTGCTAAATTGTCTAGAAATAGATTTTAGTTCAGGGGCCACATACAGCCCATTTTATCTTAAGTGGGCCGGACCGGTAAAGTAGTGCCATAACAATCTATAAATCTAAACTTTAAAGTTATTCTTTGTTGTGGTGCAGAGTGATGAAAATGTTGATATTTTGGCAAGATCAAGCAATTACTCCCAAAAATGTCTCCAGTTTCAACATAAAGGCAATTTTAATGACTTCTTCTGGTGCAACATACAATTAAATGCCCCAAAAATGTCTTCTATCGCTGTTGCATTATGCACGTTCTTACAAACTCACCCTGACTGCATTGCTTTGAGACCGAAAGTAGTTTGGTTGCAATGAGGTAGCAGATATCTCAGCTCGGCTCTCAGTGTTGTGTGTTGTGTTTGCTACTCTTAAGAAATGTGTTTAAAAAAAAAAGTATGTTTTCTTTCACATTTTAACCATTTGCTCGCTAGTTTGGTGGGTCAGATTTGACCCTTTTGCGGGCCAGTTTCCGCCCACAAGCCCTATGTTTGATACCTCTGGTCTAGAAACACACCATGATGTAGATTCAGAAATGGTTATTTGTTGCTGGGGAAATAACACCATGATTGATGCTTCGCAATGGAAAAAGCGTCCACACATACAGTCGCTTATCCTTGTCTTTCACGACGAGCATTGCGTTTCACTTCATGAAAAACATGATTAAAAACATGCCGGGTACAGTTTTGGAATTATCCATGTCTCTGCTTGAGAGCATTTAACCTTACTTAAACCACAATGTATTTGACCATTTTTAAATCACCTTAGCAGTGTATGTTACAGCTAAAGAGTCTGCTCATCTCTAGAGCAAACATTCCTAAAGGTATTTGACACAATATAAACAATTTTGAGGGACGGTAATAACCTACTATGGGGGAAGTGTTTTGGTGATAATTTCCTTTAAAGCTAATCTTCTAATGCTGGCATTGCTTTAACTACCACAGCAGAAAGTGGATTTCTAAGAGAACAAATGGTTTAAATTGGCATCTTTAAATCGATTGTTTCGACAAAGTTTGGAAAAAGATCTGTGTTTAACACATGCTCAAAGGACTTTCATGTTTTCATCTACAATACAAAATATCATACCCATGATATATTTGATTTTCCAACTTTTAAAAAAGGCATTTGTACTCAAATGACTCTACCTAGCATGCAAGGGATCATACATCAAACTGCCCAAATATCCTCATTTACCCACATATGTCCACTTTTCCCATCCTGTTTGGGGCATCCTGGAGGCTTTATCATTTCATGAGACTGTTTTTCATTGTTTGTTATTGAACTATTGAGCATGTATTCAAATTGACTGCTGCTTTGCACTCAGTACTGCTGCACTTTGTTGTGTGTGTGTGTGTGTGTGTGTGTGTGTGTGTGTGTGTGTGTGTGTGTGTGTGTGTGTGTGTGTGTGTGTGTGTGTGTGTGTGTGTGTGTGTGTGTGTGTGTGTGTGTGTGTAATCCCCGGGAGGCATGCATGTGGGCGGCTGTGCTATGCTCACCAAAAAATAAAGAGCAGCGTTGCTTCTAATTTGTCCACAAAATGTTGATGAAATTATTATTTTTTTTGTGAGGCTACTTGTTTATCCTACCACTGCCTAAATGATGGAGGTTGATGTTCACCACATGTGGGCGTGGTTCTGCTTGCGGTTTCCCATTCAGCAGTAATCCACGGCTCCGTTAGTAAGACTCCTCGGCGCAAAGTGACCACTGCTGAGGCAGGTGTAGGTGCTAATCCCCACCTCTACATCAGCATGGCTTTTCACTTTCAAGTCATAATTTGGAGGTTCTTAGCCGTTTACCTCTCCAGATTGTTTTTGTTCCACAAATTCTAAAGCTGATGTCTAATCATGATGATTACGCACATAAAAGTTATGTTGGATTTTTGAGGTAACCACTACGACTGGCAAACAAAAATAAGTAATTACATGATTTTTTTTGTCAGAAGAAAATAAAGTAAACATTAGACTGTCAAGTCTCAAACTTAATTTGACTGTATAAGAGTACTCATGTCATTGTGATTCACATATAACCATCAAATGTTAGAATTGATAATCAGTACGATGAGAACCAGACAAAGAATACTGCTTTGTGTAAACTGAGGGAATTTCATCGGTAAAAGTCCACTGAGAACTGTTCAGGTATGCCGAGCTGAGCCAGATAGATTATGGTCGAGTTTCCAATATCTAGAGTCACATCTCTGCCCCCCCTATCGGCTTAATGGACCGTATCCTATGGGAACCTTCACTCCTGTGTCACTCTGCAGCTACACCACTTCTGGCTCAAGAAATGCTGAAAATATTGCAGTATCAAAGCAAGCTGTGCGTCTTATCCCTATTGAAAAAAAAATTGAAAAGGCTCGAATTTATCCTGTAAGAGCAGGAATCTTCTGTCAGACCATGCATGAGCTTGAAGAATCTAATCTACCTAGTCAGCCATTTGGTTTATTAAACCCCCCCCCCATACTCAGAGGTAGGGGAATAGCAAAATCAGCTCAGATAACTGGACTATCACAAATGTACACTCTTCACTATCCGTTTTTTTTGTTTTTTTTAACCTTTAAAAGTTAATGTGACTGACATAGAAAATTTTCAATTAGCTGGTTTGTGCTTCATGTTATGGGAGATGTCAGAATTATTGCAAAGCAAACAGGATCCCTTTGTTTCCTTATCATTTAATTGATCAGTAGAACGATCTGTAATAATGAATTGTTCTGAGCAAATTCATAGTGCAGCGTGTAGTAACAACTTCATTAGCCTGGGCTTGAGGTTTTATCAGAACCAACGGTTCATCAGCGCATTACCTTGCATTTGTGATTGTATCTGTGGCCAATCCCAATCTGAGCAATACCACTTCACAAAAAAGAACTTGTTTCATTGTACTCAGTTATACAGCTGGACAAATTCTACCTTAGACATTGTGCACTTTTATTTCTATGTTTGAGGAGTGTGCATGAATTAACAATGAGCCCGGTGATCCCCTCGCTACTAAATAGGTTAGAAGGAAGAATATATAATTACATGTGAGGGAAGATGGAGGTTGTGACAGACATTTTTACTCCAAAAAAAAAAGAAAAGGCAGATAGCGGGATGTGGAGAGAGAGGGTGTGTTTATTCTGGATGGGTAGCTGTATAGTTCCAACCTTGGTGGGTGTGCTGTTGAGCACTACATGGCTGAGTGCAACTCGCTGTGTCCCACTCTGAAAAACCCTCACCCACAGAGACTTCCCCAAACTGTCACATGCCAGTGAACCACAGTAAACACACACACACACACACACACACACACACACACACACACACACACACACACACACACACACACACACACACACACACACACACACACACACACACACACACACACACACACACACACACACACACACACAGCCATTTTCATTAACAGAACCACTGGCACACTCAGCCCAGCTGGTCCCTGAGTCGACACTGGAACTGCACATCTGGTGTCAATGCTCCGTTAGAGGGAGGCCATCTGGTTGGGTGGAGGGGAGACGGAAGGGGAGACGGCAAGGTAGACGGGAAGTCAAACGAGATAGGTGGGGAAAGAGAAAACAGAAACACGGGACTCTCATCGATACTGTGCCATTCAGTGTGTACCCATAACGAATGGATATGTTTGTCAAATGGGCTATATACTCTTCGTGCATTAGTCCTCTTCCGAGTAAAGAGGATTAGATGTCAAAGTCAGGTTTTCTCTCGGAGCATTTGGAGCTAATGGCAATGAGCAGATAGCATGTTTAATGGCTTCGACTCTCAGCAAAACACGAGTCTTCTCAACATGAATAATGCCTCCCTCGTATTGTCCCCATGGCACGCTCAGAGACCTTAATATTACATAATACACAGAAATATTAATAATTCTTAAGTGCCTCTATGTGACGCTGCAGTACATTTAAACTCGCCTGTTCTTCTTGCTGTAATGAATTATGTTATTCAGCGTTGCAGTGCCTACCAGTCTGTTTGTATTAGATAGCTGACTGTTGACGGGATGCCCATATAGAATCTAAGCAACGCTCCAATTAACTCCGTATAGCCACGTTTATACTTCACTGGAAACTGTACATGCAGAGTTGCACAGCGGTTGATTATATATGGTGTTTGATGGTGTCACAGGGATACTCCATCTACAGCAGTGAGCGTGTAGACACAAGAACAACCCACAACAAATTTATCTTAGTCACCTACCGGTGTACTGGCACAAGCCCAGGATGTGGAGTGACTATCCTGTGGTTGCTTTGAAAGTGCTAAGAGGGAAGGTACATAAGCACACTGCACAAATATTCTCCCTACACTCTTCGAATGATATCTCTACAATCACAACTGGAATTGTTGGTGACCCCAGTCTGACACAAATAGAAACATATAAAGCACATTTAGGGTTTTGCAGCGATGTGAAAAAATCACCACAACCCCCCCCCCCAAAAAAACAAAAAAAAAAACAGGCAACACACACTCCAGCAGGAATATTTGACGTTAAGGCATAACCACACATGTGCCTGGAACCTCTACCCCAACACACACACACACACGCATGCACACACACGCAGAAAGTGCCTCCCGCTGCCAGTGGCCGACTGAATCATGCTCTTATTAAACCTTGATCGGAATTCGAGCTAGGGCATTATCCACTTACAGTTATTAATGCTGCAGCTCTCTAGGGAGGACAGAGCAGGCGGTGAGGGAAGGGGTGGAGGGGAGCGGCGGCTGGAGAGGAGGAGGGACCGGAGGGGGGGCGGGGGTGGTGGTATGATGCACACCGCACATACAGATGTTGGCATAAAAGCTTTGACTGGAGGTAGGATTGTTTACATTACATGCATGGGTGAAGTCTGCATTATTTCAGCTACTAGAAAACTGTGGCTTCTGGTAGGTTAGGAGCTGGACAAATGCACTTTCATGATAAAAAATAAATAAATAAATCACTCCACAAAGATAGCCCTCCAAAGGAGAAATGATTATCTAACCAATCAAGGAGGTGGTGAGTACCTGGATACAATAACTCTGCACCAGATGCTTGATGAGACATAACAAAATAGCTCCAAAAATCCTCGCCTCGAGAGAGAGAAGAAGAAATTGAGATTCCTCTTTTACTTTTTTTTTTTTTTTTTTTTCCCCCAACGCAACATCAGAGTCTGTTAATTAGGAATGCAAAGACTTTTTCCTTCTTTTGGCCAAGTTAATTAAGAATTAATACAATTACCACTGCTATGAAGAGGTGTGTCGTGATAAACACAAGAGTAAGAGCAAAGGATTGGGGGGGGGGGGGGCGGGGAGAAGTGAAATTAATTGAGTTGATGTTGCATGCACGGTAATGGCTGAGAAGAAGGCGGTTGGAGAACGGCTGATTGAAGATTTGTCAGTGCTGTGAGAGTCAGAGGTGAGAAATAAAAAATGTATACCTAACATGCTACAGTGTTATAGACCTGAGATGAATATGCATGATTGAAATGCATATGAGCTGAGCACTGCTGTGCAAAATGAATGTTTCAGGAGAAGGGGGGGAGAAAAAGTCTGAATTTAATTGTATGGACATCTCTTCTATGCTTATGTGAAGGTCAATAGCCTTTAACCTGATCTTTATTCAAAAGGTTTATGAGAGAAAGTCACGTTTTACATTATAATCATTCAAAACAATTATATATATATAAAAAAAAAAGCACATCCATAAACAGACACAGTTGTTTCCGTGTGTTTGCTTCAGACTTGTGGTGTTAGTTAAACAATGCAGCGCCTCTAATTTGCTTTGCCGTTTATGAGACGCTTTGTTTACAACGAGGGCAAAGGTTGACTGGAAAGCCAAATTAAAATTTTGCCACCTACACACATGCCTTTTAATTAGATGGAGCAGCAGTTTGCAATTTGGGGGAGACAAATATATTTCAGGAACGTAGTACATTCTACACGGGGGCCCACCCTTGCTATGAAGTCTATGAGTGCAGGCTCCTTCATGCTTAATACCTCATTCTTTAGTTATTGTTTTGCATTAATTCACACACGCACATTGCATTTCCTTCAACCTGCTTGTTCATGGGAGGTACTGCAAATTAATTGACGGTGACTTTGTGAGCTAAGACATCTGATTTACACCTGTAGTTTGCAGTGAAATGTCCTTGCCTCCAGTGCCAGCAACTTAAGGCTCTTAGCAGTTTGTCATCCTTCCTAATCCTTAATAGCCCTTCCAAGAGTTACAACACCTGTACATACACCCGCCAAGCCGCATGAATTTTTCCTCACAGGGATGGGATGATACCAGCGAGGTCTGACTGCCTGGACAACACAGCAGTGATACAAGGGGAGCGGCGGCTGTTGAACGCCAGCCAAACCAGCTCGAGGGGGGAGGGGAACACATGCAGGGGGGGGGGGGGGGGGGGGGGGGGGGGGGGGGGGGGGGAGCGACAACTGTGGCTGGATCTGGCTTTGATGAGGAGGCATGAGAAGAGGGGAGGCTCAGTCTTCGAGGGAAGCAGGTGTGTGAGGAGGTGATAAGAACATTGTGGCAGACGCATGCTGGCACGTGCACGCGCGCACACACACACACACACACACACACACACACACACACACACACACACACACACACACACACACACACACACACACACACACACACACACACACATACACACTCATACAAACAAATAAACATACTCTTGCAAATACCACTTACTGAAACTGTTCAACTTCAACACTAAATTTAAATGGCTTCCCTTCAAACGACCGAACTCGCAGTGATGCAGTTTCTTGCACTTTCTGTTCCCCTCGCGCCGTTAAAAAAAGAGAGACAGAGAGTTACGGAGTGAGAAAAATTTAAGAGGAGAATGAAAGTGATGAGAATGGCAACATGGGGCAGAGGTTGATTTGAGGATATGGTGGTAAACAAAATCCCTTGCTGGAAAAGAGAGCGTGTGCCTCAGTCAGTGCGACTGTAAAGTGTTTCTGCTTGCACACATGCAGTATACCACACACATATACATTAATTTGCGAGAGTTAAAGCATCCCAGGGGAGTGCTCTGTGGCAATACGTGGTACAGAACAGAGAAAAGCAATTTATGGATAAGATATTTCTTTGGCTGGCTTATTTCAGAATCCATTAAGATTAATTAAGTGTCGCTAAATGTGGTGCTATGGAGTTCAGATTTCGCAGATGCATTCTCATCATTAGCTCACGGTTTACTCAGCCTGCTTAACAGCTTCTAATAGCCTGAGTGAAGCCAGACCAGAGTGTTTTAATGGCTGGAAAACAGCGACTATGACTACTGGACTAGTGGATTTAGTGATTTAGTGATGACTATTGCAGCGTCAACGTACACGCCACAGTCTGTGTGAATGTAAATCTAAGCATCTCCCCCCCCCTACCCTACGTACACACGTATGCATGCATGCACACACATCAGCAAAGTGTGCACCTGCTTGTGCTTGTTAATCAAAATAAGGGAGCGAGCGAGATCGACAAGAGGCAATTAGACACTCTGTCATCAAATATTTGGTTTGTTTGGCAGGAAGGCTGCATTAAAGAGTGAAGGAGACACCGCCAAGCATGCTCCGTCTACTTTATATCCTCCGCTATTTCAAATAGACTTTGCACAAGCAATTAGCTCCAATCAGGGATTAATTGAGCTAACACAGAAGGAGAGGAATGGTTTTGGAATTGTTCTACTTTAGCGTTTGTCCTAAGACCAATTAAAACATCATTTAATTGATTGGCTGTCTGTTCACTATATCTGTTTGTGCATCGGTGCGTGTGGCTGCACCTCACGACACATTTTCAAATCTCCACCCTTATGTGGATACCCGCATTTCTGCGGATTTGAACAGAAGTGCCATCACGTGAGTGGCATTTCAGAAAGTTTTGAAAAAGAGAATAAGCGAGACCTTGAGTTGAGATTGTTTTGCAAACTGCTGTTTTAAAGGTCAAGAATTTTAACAAGGTTATGTTGGAGGGTGCGGCCATGTTTTGGTATTGACTGATATTTGCTCCAGAGAGTTGCTGAGTAAAAAAAAAAGAGAGAGAGAAACAACACATTGCCAACCAACCATATTGTCAATATCAGGGAAACAAAAGTGGAGTTTGAGAAGATAAAACAAAAGGAGATGGGAATATTGGCCTGTATTTTGAGGCAGAGATGGGAGGTGAAAGTTTAAGTAACCAACAATGTCAAGTTGCCTCGGGGAAGGTAGTTTTAAGGATACAGATGTCGCGTATCTGGTCACCTCTGGCCTTTCAACTGGACCATGACGTGGGGAAAAATGCTTCACCTGATATACAAGCCTGCTTTGATTTTGTAACATGAGAAACATTTGACCTAACACAGCTTCCAAGAGTCTTTGTGAAATTAGGTCACAGCCAATGACATAAATTATCTTAATAAGCCTCTCGTCTGAATAGGAAAGAATGAAATCATGCTTACCCACTCTTAAAGTGACACAAAATTCACCAAGCAACAGTAATTTGGGGGGGTTATTTGAAACACTCTGGCAAAGAATCTAAAAAAGGAGAGCCACGTATTGATATAATTTCCATTTTCTGTCATAGTTAAGTCAACTGAGTATAACTGTGCCATACAAAAGCCTAATATTGTGAATAATTAATAAAGACACTATCTTATTCAATAAAGTTGGAGAACAGACGAGATGGAAGTGTTCATATTTGATGGTGAAAAACAATTTGCAGATGACTGCACAGGCATAGACTTGTGATTCAGCTGAGTCATGACAGTAGCTGGTTATCTGAGGCAAACTCAAGGAAACAAGCAGCGGATAAGAAAGTCCTCTTCACCACTGCAGTAACACAAACGTCGGACAGCAGATTTTATGGAATCACCACTTTCTACACCATTTAAACTGTTTTTAATTAAGGTTTTAGCCTATTCACATATCAATTCGTCTGCAAACTATCATTAGAGAAGGTTTTCATAGCTCTAAACAACATTTCTCGGGAAATAGTGACTTGCATCTCATGAGCTTTTATGGCCGATGGGAGACTGAAGGCAAAGTGCAATATTGGTAAGTTACCAGAGAACTGTGTCAAGCAGGAAACGTTCATCCATTCATTTATTTTTGTTTCTATCATGAAATCAATAATGGTAAAACAGTGCGACCTAAATTATCAGATAAACACCTACAAGAAAAAAAAGATACCCTATTATCTGCACTTGATTTGAAATAAAAAATAAATAAATGTATTAATTAGAAAAAGAAGCATATTTTTCAGCATAGGACTTTAAATTGACACTTGAGGCAAAACCTTTAAAGTGAGCCTAATTGCGCTACTGAAGGTGAACCCTACATGACATGGGTCAGACGCCTTCTAATGAAATCGATCACTTATATGGATTGTGACTGCAAGAGAATGAAAACTGAAATTTTGTGTTTGGTTGAGTATTTGTTGTGGCAATGCTTCTTGATAATATTATCCCATTCTTCTTTTTTTGAAGAATGCGCCTTACTGGAGGATCCCAGAGCTTCTTAGGCCCCATTTCCACGAAAATGTGCGAAAATTTCCAAGGAAATGGCAGAAATGCTGAAAATAATGTCATTTTTGTCATATGTTATACATATTTAACTTCCTTTAAACTGCCTTTCTTTGTTCTGGTCCACTCAGTATCGCATAGTAATTGTTCATTTTATTAGAGAAGTGGTTAAATTGAAGAATAAGGAGCATGCGCCACATTTAACTTTATTAATGAATCCTTCTCACACATGGGCAGAACCATTTGTTATGACCGTAGTGCGCATGCGCCGCAACAGCATTTGGGAAGAGTTGTGTTTTCCACCGTTTCCATGGAGACAGAGTTGGAGCATTTTGAAAAAGTTCCACCATGGAAGCTGTTTTCAAAAAGTTGCATTTTCAGTGACTCTGAACGAGGCCTCAAAGAAGAACGGGAGTGAGAGCTTTCAGCTATCAAACTAACCCAGTCTCTAAAATCTGTCTTAAAACGTTGCCATGTAATAAAGCTTATAGTTAGAACTGAGGTTTAGACTCCCCGGAGACCTTTCTTAATCTCCGTACAATTATATATATTGCCAGTTCAGTTCTCTCCTCTCTGTACCTTTCCGCAGGATCTCTGACAGTGGAACGGGAAGTTCCTGATTTGTGCCTCCTGCCTCCATCAAGCAGGCTCATCAGGAAGTTGACGAGGCTGCTGTCTTTTATTATTCCTGCTGTCTGATGTCAACTTGTAGCAGCATAAACCCACCACTGAGCCCCATCCTGCAGTGTTTCTTTTCATGATTGCTGTTTAATTTTTATTTTTTTATTTTTAGATTTCTACCAGCCAATCCACCAAGCAAGATGATTTCCAATGGTACAAGAATAATTGGCAAGAGGTATTGAGAAGTAATTGACCAAAGTTACCATTTGTTAATCACAGGCCCACATCTTCACATATGCACTCATGTTATCCAACACAACAGATCTGCTCCCACTTCTGTTCTCACAAAGAGTTCAATTAACCTCTGTGAGATTTTAATTTAAGGTTTTGTCTAATGCTGAGGTTGCAGAGTGCCCTAACAATAAACTGGGAAACAGTATATAAAGAGTGTTTGTAATTTGTTTTTGCCACCATTTTGATAATATCCAATCTAAATATCGTCTATATAACTCAAACCAATAAAATAAACATCGGTGCACAAATATTTGACATTCAACAAACTGATGAAACCTCAACTGAACTCACTGAGTGATGCAGACTCATTCAGTGTTGCCAGCTCAGCTATGATAAGAAAAAAGAAATTTTTAAGATAGGACATATTTAAACAATGTTATTCCTCACAAAGTGATATAAGTCAAGGGGGTTTGTTATAGTCTATAGGGGCCCTGCTTGATGCTTGCTAATCAGAAGGTAACAACTGCTATAGGAAAGTGGATAAACCAGCAACACACTATTGAACTTCAAAAAAATGTATTCAGATTTCTCAGGAAAAGTTGAACTGCTATCGTAAAGGGAACACCGCAATTTGAAAGCACTTAATTTATTGTAATTGTTGGTAAAACAAATGGTATTTCACTTATATTTATTCCGCAATGCATCCCTTTTTATTGAATCCCGCACAAAACAATGCGATTAGTCGCGGAAAACCATGCAATTATTGGTGATTAAAACCTAATTGGTTTAACAGTGGCAATTTAGTGCTTTAGATTTATGATGCATCCCAATTGCACAAGACATCGATAAATCACACGTCATCTTGGCGTTTTAGTATCTAAGATATCCAACGCTTAGATTTAGGTTCACACAGTTTCGGTTGAAAACGGAGTGTGATAAACATCCACGCTACTCTCTTTCATGCAGGTTTGAGCATCAGCCCTCTGAGTGAAAGTCCCATGTTTGTTCCATTTAACCGTCCTCACTTCACGTGCTGTATGTACACTTTTCTCGGGTTTATATTACCACACATCGCATTATGTTTGGTAAGATTCCAGACAATACATTACATACCTTCAAACTTAAATGAGAATGCAGTTCAGATATATGAGAAGGCCATTTTCCAGAGACAGGGTTGACAGCTTTGCACCTTGAAGAATTAGAATAGAGGTGACAGCATAATGCACTCTGGGTGGTTCTAAAACAAAAATAAATGCATATGGTTGGACCAAGTAGAAATAATGTGAAAGTCTTACAAAAGGCAGAGACAGTGACACAATGTGTATTCTGCGTGAGAGAGGACACTTTTCTTTATCTCTGTCATTTCCCCATAGTTAATGGAGTTTTACCAAACCCACGGCAGGTTTCTAAATACGTCACTACAATCCACACAAACAGTACTTCTTGGCTTAGCAAATTACATAAATAGACTCATTTTGTTAATCTTCTCATCCATTTTGCTCTCAACTAGTGGCATACCTCAAAATAGAAATTAATTATGTTAAGAACCCCAAAAGGACTAAGTCTGTGTTCCTTCCAAATAATAGACTTTTGACATACAAAAGATTTTTGCTACACATGGATGATGAATCAGACTCTTAATTTCAGCAAAGACTGAAAAAGCACCCCAATGTTTTTGCTTTATTTGCCCATCAAGCTCAAGCTCACTGTCTCAAACTCAAAGTGTGACTGCAAATAATTGTGCAGCTTCTTTTTTACTTAATTATGGTGAGATGATGTGAAATTACACATCAGTACAAGTGTGATTGGGAGGAAAAAATTACAATATTCAAAACACATACAGTAGTTACTGTTATGAACATGCAAACAATTCTGAAATCATCTCTGCTGTCATAAACAATCTGGATTCTATCTCTACGATGAAGAAGTTACCTCAGACCAAAGTAGTGCTCTGAGTAAAAGTAAATGCAAAATGTTTTTGAAGCAACATGCTCAATACAATATGTAATCTCATCCATCCATGTGTTTGTCTTATATACCAAAACAAAATGTGTAAGAGGCTAGAGGCAATCCTACCTGACAAGGGCAAAATGAATGGTGCACTTTGGTTATGTCTTCAGTCTATTACAGGACAAAGAAACACTTGCACATAAATTCACACAGTCAATTTAGAGATACCATGTTTGGACTGTGCATGCAAACTCCACACAGAAAGGGCTCCAAAGCCTGGAGCTGAAGGTCAGAGGTGATGTGAGAGTGCTAACCACTACACCACCGTGTGGCCCTCAAACACATAATTGACTCATTAAAGTCTGAAATTATACTAAGAAGAGGTTTCACTTCCAAAATCCTCCTGGGACCGGAGTGAAAAAGCATTACTTTCTATTTATTTGAGATCCAGCATTCCGCTATCATTGGAATGACCTGAATGTCCTTTTTAAAATACAACAAAAATAAGAGAGGTAAATCGAGATGTGTGTGGACAACCAACCTGTCCCCTACGGAGGACACAAGTGAATGAGCGGAGTTCTCGGAGGCTATATCTCTTATCTTGATTGACTGGAAAAACGTATACAGACAACAATGGCTTAGCAATTCATCCAAGGAAATCACTGCACTGCAGATCTGAACTGTGCACATAAATATTTCTGCTTGGATTTCTTTGATGAGAATCAAGTGTAAAGATACCGGATCCATACGGTAGATGCACTCCCCTATATTGGTCCACTTACTGTGGATACAGTAGCATATTGCCAAGAAACTATTGAACATTTCATTTTTGCTTTAGCGATGAGTCCTTTATTCACCAATCGTTACCCCGTAATCTGCTTAAGTGCAGCCAAAAGCCTAAACATTATCTTTATTACTTATGTGACATTCAGTGTGTGATCTTATAATCTTTTAGAGCAACTAAGAGTTGAAGAAATACTCCCTTGAATAAATCCCGGCTGTTGTTGGACAAATCTTAAAAATTTCCAAACATCTGACTCATTCATTATATCAGATATTCCAGGGTCCATGGTGACATGTGATGTAGGGTAATAGTTTCCTTAGAAAACTCGCCAACCCAACACTGCAATACGCAACAGCTTTCTTTAGACACCCATTAGAAAAAGAAGCACTCATTTATTCCAGGGGCTGCGCAGTGTCGCAATGGTTAGCAGTTTGCCTCACACTGAATATATCCAGGTTCAATTCCCCATTGTCAGCTGGAATTAGGATTAGCTCCCGGTGACCTTAAGTTGCTTAAAACTGGTAGATAACATGAATGGATGTATGAATGGGAAGAGGAGAGATATTCCAGGGCGGGATATTTCAGGGCATTAGTTTCAGTAGTGTCGCTATGGCAGTAACAGTGAGTGAACAAAAAAAGACTGTCACCTTTTTGTCATTGGTGTTTTTGGTATATCTAGATCAAAATAATAGCCTGGGGCAAGGCTAAAAGAACACTGCTGACCATAAATTGCTTTGTCTGTCGGCTATGGAAGCATCTGTCATATATAAAGGAAGCGGAAGCAAGTAGGCAATATAAACCAACAACCTGACTGTTTGAGGGGGTTTTGTGACCCCCCGCGCGATAACTGCCTCCCCCTCCCACCCAGCAACCATCATATGAAATGATGAGGTGCATGTTTGCCTCTACTTTATATGCATTTCTGCACACTCTGACAGAAAGCTGTCAGCTGTGGGGCTGGAGTGATTTTCCACAGGCATCCATGGAGAAAATCCTGGTTGGATTCAGAGCTGCCATGGCTTTTCTGATGTGTTAAGAGTGCTGGAGACAGGCCTAGCAGGTTTAAGCAGATTAATTAGGGTGTAGCAAAGACTGTGAAGAAATCTCTCTTCCATAGATGCTATATCCACTGACACAGCTTTGCATACTGGTGAGCGCACACAACCACCAGAGTCTCTTTCTGACTCTGCTAACAGACACACACACAAATGTGCCACACACACTTATACACACACGAGACATTGCAGGAGGGCCAAAAGTCTGCCACGGCACCGACTCATCCAATAATGATAGCAGCCCCCCACCCCCCCACGAACCCTTTCCTCGTCTCTGAATGTGTTCATCCCCTCTGTTTCCCTCTCGCTCTGTTTTCGCTTGGAACACATTTGCCCTTGTTAGCACACTTGCAAGGAAAATGCTATTCTATTAGGGATGATTTTCACTCCCTGTCTCCTCTTTGGAACACAGCGTTCGAGTAAACACGGTTACTCCCGAAGTGAACAACAACAACTCCAACGACACAAGAAAATATCTCAAATTTCTGAAAAATACTAAACTGATGGTGAAACTGATGCTCCTGTTTTATGGAAAGTGAAAAGGATCTCATCCAACCTCAAACTAAAAGTTGTTTCTCCAGCTGTGTGACCACCATTATCTTCCATCTTAACTTACTGCACTGATTGGTATTGAAGTAAAGGCATGAGTAGAAAATAGAAGCCCCCCCACCTTACACACACACACACACACACACACACACACACACACACACACACACACACACACACACACACACACACACCCCTCATCACCATCATCATTTTCATCATTACATGAAATATGACCGAGAGCAGAATCCCACAATGCCGTGCAAACGTCGACGTGAGTTAGCATCAAGGAGACACAAGAGATATGCATGCATCATCTGGCCAGGAGAACATCACTTGTGGGGAGACAGCCAGAGGCCCTAAGGAGGAGAAACGGAGCGCGGGAAGGGGGGGGGGGGGGGGGGGGGGGGGGGGGGCGAGAAGGGAGAATGAAAGAGAATTGTGGACGGAGAAGAGGAGAGGGTGTAGAGCAGAAGGGAATTGAGAGGAAAGTGAAAAGAGAATGAGGTACAATATTAGTGAGGGGGAGAATAAAACAGGATGAAATGAGTGGGATATTCACTATGGTGCAGGAAGGGAAATAATACGGAGAGGCAATCAGAGAAAATGGAGGCATAATATCCCGGCGCTGCATAATCTCCACAGAGTCAAGCATAACCCATAATCTCCACAGGTTCAACAATACAACATGTGCCCTAATTCTGAGCCAATTACAAAGTATGTAGCGTTCCGTTTTTGCGCGCGTCTGTGGGTATAGATCTGGGTGGGAGGGCCTCTACTGCAGGGGTACATTTGGCGATTTGTGAAGGGTGAGGTGGGGGTCTTCTCAAGGGTGGTGACAGCTGGGGACCCCACGCATACCACATCCCCTTTTGACTCCGACTCTAATGCCCTTCACTGACCAGATTAAAACCCAAATGCCCAACGCACAAAGGCTGGAAACATCTGTTCTGCAACACACTGTCCATCCCTACCGATGTTGAGCTCTTTTGGTCACTCCTCAGTTCCAGTCCCCACGCGGACAACATCTGCGCCAATGGACTAGTGCACATTAACTATTGGAGCATGAGGCCGAGCTAACCTAGTAACCATTGGCACATCACACTCAATGCAGGAGCCACCGCTTTCTGCATTGTTTTCATGTTGCATAAGCAAGCGGGTGTTACGTATCGCCTTTTAATCAAAGTGTGAAATTCCTCGTGATCAGCGCACATCTCTGCTGCAGCATTTAGATCTTTAGTCTTACTATCAGCATTATGATTTGTTATCTATTTCCTCTCCAGCACTCGCCTGGGGTTTAAAAGGGTCACCGCGAGGAAAAGGTACGAACAGGAAATTGCAAAGTGTTGTGGGTATTGTGCAATCTCCACTTAGCCTCGTTGTCTTTGCTTCACATTTTACGCACAATTCAGCTTACAATAACCCCTTTCCTTCCATACAGCAGCCATACCGAGCTCTCGTGAGACTAATAGACACTTTTTCTTCCAGGAGACTCTTCTAGAATAAAATATTTCACTTGGGCCCCCCCCCAAAAAAAAATGCAATTATACGGCACGCCATCCCTCATTGTGAACTCATGTAAAGTGTCTTTAAGTGTGAAGTTAAGCCATCAAAGGCCCTGTAGCTCGCGACATGTGTTTCCTATCACTTTTAATTCAGATAAGGGATTTTTACAGCTGCAGTGAAGGACTTAAGAGTCCTCACAGCATACAGTAAATGGAGCATAGCAGCAGAGCACAGAAATCCGTGAAGTAGAAGTCACCGGATCAATCCAACAACCCAAAAAACTAAATGGGTTTACAAAAATCTATAAAAGGAAAAAAAAAAAAAAAAGAAAAAGCAAGAAACATCAAAAAAGAAAAAAAAGAAACCATGTGAAGTGAAGCATCACACTATGCTTGCTTTGTGAAAGAAAGAACAACAAAAGAGATAATGTGTTGGAGATGAAAAAGTAATTAAGGGAGGGGAATAAATTCAAGGTACTTACTGAGATGAATGTGATGTCAGGAGAGGCAACATTATGTAAGTGAATGAGATCTAAATACAACGTTGAGAGAAAATTGGTTCTGAAGAGTAAGATAAGAAGTTCTAATGTTTGGTAACTGTCAGATTATTAGTGAAAACCCACTTTCACCATCAAGAAACTGACCAGCAACATGGTACGGTCCTTTACTCCATGCAAAGCGCCCGCACTACACACAGGATGGATCTTATTCGCTGCCTTGATGCTGTTCCTCTTTATACAACAGTGGAGGGTGAACTGGGCTGCAGCACTTTGCAGATTTGCTGATCTAAAAAGGCAGGGACAGTGCTCAATGTGTACCGTATAGAGCATTTATGTAGGAAAACCCCTGACACAGGTAAAAGGCACAAGAAAACAGATGCTTCAGAGTGCAGGTATGAGGGGGTCGGATAAAGGAAAAGACACTATGCTCAGCGGATTTCATGAATTAATCAGGCTTCCGGATATTCTTTTTTCCTTTTTACTCACTGAGGTGTATACTGGGGAAGTCTGATGTCACTTTGTTTGTTGCTCTAGTCCAACTGCTCGGCACTTTTTGTGAATCAGGAGAGGGGGTGGATGGATTTTTTATTTATTTATTTATTTTTTTTAATGATTGCTGGGTCAACAGACGCGATGGAGGTGAATGAATGGGCGGAGGGATGTCTCCGATGTCACACTTAGCAGCTATAAAGGCACTTTGGCCTAGATTGGGTTGAATGTCGGGGAGGCTGCATGAATAATAAACCTAGTGCAGAGCCCCACAGGCTGGTCGGTGATGTTCCCCATTCCCATCACCCCAGCCTGTCTGGAGACCTCTGATGGCAAGCAGAGTGAAATTAGTGATTTTACACTGTTAAAAAAAAGGAAAGAAAGTACAATTTAAACACAACTCCAATGCCTACAGTTCAAGAATACGACGACTTGTGAGTTTCTTCATAAATATGTGTAAAAATGCCCTGTTACCCACTTCACGCAGGGCTTGAACATCAATCACTGCACAGCAACAATTATAAACCATTATCATTTTGCTGAGAGACACACGCCTTGGCTTTGTCACACTCAGCTGCACACACAATCACACATGAGTAAAGACACTGATGCCCACACATAGGCACACAGTTCTGTGTAGAAGAGCAAACATGTGAGCACCAGGGACCCATTTACTATTTCGCTAAGCTAATTTCACTTTATTTAGAGTGTAACCCTTTCTGTATGTCCTAATATTGATACTTGAATTGATATAACTGGTGTACAACGTAGCGTTGTGCAGCTTTCGGAAAACAGAAGGCTTTGCCCACAGACCTGCAGCTTTCACAGATGACAGCAGCAATAAGTAACAGCTATATCTGTAACAGTGTGAAGGCCCCATTCAAGGTCTGCTAATGGAGTAGCTTAAGCCGGCGCCAACTCATCTAAAAAGGGGATGTCTAACCATATTTCAAATTCAAATGTTGGAACATGCTTGCATTAAATTATAGCCAATAGCGTAGTGTGTACAGCATCACAATATACACTACCTTGAAAAGTGGCGTGTGATTAACCATTTTATAATATGTCCTATTTAAAATAGATTCTGGAGGCTTGTTATTTACCAGAATCAAACATGTGCACAGAAAATAGTACAATCAAATAATTCTATTGTAAGTACAGATGTGCATGAATGTTCCTGACAAAGGGGATTTGATGCATTTGATTTAGAGACTTCATTTTCTAGAAAATTGGTTACCTTAACTATAAATGTGTATTTTCTGCTCGCTGGATGAGAAGTTTGTAGCTGGCAGCAACATCCGTCCACAGACTTTAGCTGGAGGATTTTCCGTGGGCAGGACACCTCAGGTAGATAGAACATTTGGTTTATTCATAGCAGTGATCCGCAGTCACAGGCTGTGACAGGCGCATGAACAGCCCATCCTAATACGACCTTGACCACAGTTTTGTCAGTAACGTTCTCAACATAGATTCCTTTTCAGAACAGTTTTGATTTTGTTGAGTGAAATTTCATCAACAAATAAAAAATGTAAGATTTCTTATTTGTCCTATCTAATTAATCACAAGTCTGACTGGTATTATTTGTGATTAATAATCATGCATGGGTTTTATATAGTGCTTTTCAGACACTCAAAGAGTGCACCTGCAACCTTCCCATTGGGAGATGACCACTCGACCAACCGAGCCATACCGCCTCATAAATAAGATTAATTGCACAATATTCCAACTTGTATTCAACACTCAAAATCCACAAACAAATGCACAGAATTTGTGTTAAATTTGAATCCTTTGAATTAAGTGGACAGCAGGATACCTTTAGTAAACTGCTGTAAAGTCTTGAAGGTATATTTGACTCTTTGAAGGGAGCTGGATCTAGAGCCTTTCAAAGAGCTGTTCAAAAGACTTGCTCTGTGGCTCATTTTAACATTTAATGATTTTTAAGAAGTCAGTCTGTGAGTAACTCATTTTTTTAACCAGGAAATATTCACTGTGCAATGAGGAATGATCTGAGTTGGAATTATTCTGGTGAATTCATCATTTAATTTAGCATGTATGGATGAGATTTTAAAATCTAATCTAGATTCATTGTAAATGTTTAACATATCTCTCTGCTTTGACAGTGAGATCACAATTATGGATTTGTACTTTGTATCAAACATGTGTGTTAATCAAATTTCCTCGATTTACCCCTGAAACTACTCCCTGCAAAACATCTTTTTGAGCAACATTCAATCAAGATTAACAAAACTGCTAACTAATTCCAGTCGTTTGCATCTCTAGTCAAAACAACAAAGTTGTTGATGTCAGGTGACACGTTAATGACGAATTATTGTGCAGGAGGAGTCAAGCCAAAGCGTTCTGCCAGGATTAATACGGCCTGCTGACAGGAAACTAATGGCTTCATAGCAAAACTTTCAACTATGAAGATAAAGTCAACAATCAACTAAAAGCCCATACCTGGTAAAACCTGGTATCTTCAAAAGCATTTATTTCTTCCACTCCTATATGATACTCTTGTAGCGCTTCCTTCAACTTCAGAAGAAATACATTTACTCGGCGTGGTCTTCTGCGAGTTCAGTCTAATTAAATCAAGACTACGTTTGAAATAAATTGCACAGGTTAGTCAGAATTGTTACATTTTCTTAATTTAATTAGCTCTCTTGCAAGTTGAATTCCATGACAAAAGTAAAACATCCTCTGAAGAGGTGAACATAATTCATTGTATTACTTGAAAATAAAATATGTGAGTCATCTGAAAGCTCCTGTACAATAATTGTGGATGTGAATATTCAAACTTATGTTAAACCCAAAGAAGCTCAATACACTAGTACCCATTTTGTTTTATTTTAGATCCTCACAGTCAAGGAAATGATATTAGCAAAAAGCTGAAAAGCATTTGAAACACCATACCAGGGGAATACAAAGCATGGCAAATTCACTTATTCACTTTTGAGAATGTATTTTTTATTTTTTATTTTTTTTTAAAGAACACTAGATAAGATGCTGTATCCTCTCTTCAATATTTGCATACACAGAAATGTGTCTTAAACAAAAAAAACAACATTCTTCAACACAGTGAATCGAGGTAGTATTCCTCTTCATGCCAGGCATATGTTTCTTCCAACCAACTGTAAGAAAGTGCACCAGAGCTCTTAAAGGTGTTTGCATGGTCCAATTAACACCAGATGCTAGCCCTTAGCTAACTTACCCTACCTCGTATTGCACAGACCTCCAAGGAGTGAGCATGGTCCAGTTAGCACCAGATGCTAGCCCCTTATCTTACCGTCTTCAGCCAAAAAATATCCATAAATTAGTTCTGCCTGCCTGGTCTGGCCACCTTCACATTTGTTATGAAACGAGACTATGTCAAAGCGGAGGAAAATGCATCATCTGGCTCCGAAAACAGACCAAACCACATGCAATAAATACATTAAAAAAAAAAATAAAGTGATAGGACTTTATAAAAAGATCATAGTTATATATATGTAAGTAAAAAAAAAATGTAAATACTTCCAATATAATGTATACAACTTATAGTCATCAAGTAGCTGTTCTACAATAACCTCTATGAAAGACTGCTGTTACATTAAATAAGGTGTTAAGTCGTAGACATCACATTGCTGTACTAATTCCAAAGGTATAAAGCCGATTTTGAGTATATCTGCCCTCTTTTATGCACCTCCAAACGAGGCCTGTCAGTCGGCTGACATGGAAAAAATGTATCTTTTTACAGATAAATGCTGTGGAGACTTTCAGCGCTGTCCAGTCACAAGAGTTCAGCGGCTGGCTTTCCCAAATGAACTGTGAAAAACAGAAATGAAGAAGAAGAAAATAAGGCTGATAATACTCAGCACCCAGAGCCACAATATCTGATTTAATAACTAAAAACTACAATAACGTTAACAACAAACATCTCACTTATTGGACATCTGGGTGAATGTTTATGCTGCTCTTTCCATTACAGCATTGCTGTTAGATGGCCCTAATGTAGCCGTTGAGCAGACTGGCACACAAGTAACTGAGGGGCTGCTTACAGGCTGCCTAGCAACAGGAAGATGCCGCCACTGGAAAAAAGATAAATAAAAAACATATCCATGTGTTTAGGATCACAAATGTACGAGGGAAGCAATGCTTTCTTTCAGTGTAATCATCCCTTAAGGGTTTTGAAGAATTGCAGGTATACCATCAGTTTCACTCACATTAGTGTCGTCCAGCCATAAAGATAACCGCTTATAATCAGATGGCTACATGTAATGCTTCAATTAAAAGACATAGTTGAGGTCTTGGGTTTTTCTTTGTATATTTGAATAGATCAGCTAACAAAGACTTGTACAAAGATGGGATTTCAGTGCAAATGCCGGTTCTTTTCAGTGAAAGCATCCATTCTATACTTGCTTTATCGAGATTCGGGGTGCCTATCCAATCCAACACAGGAGAAGGGGCCGGGGTCACCCTGGACACGTTGCCAGACCTTTGCAATAAAGACCTGGCTTTTTTGATAAAAGAAAAACGAACAGCCAAGAGAGATTATGTCCAATGGGAGAGAAAAACCCAGAAACTCAGTACCTGGGACTGGATTAACTAGAGCAAGGCAGAGGAAGGTAAACAGGGGAAAGGTACACATGAGAGCTGCTGGACTGGCAACCAACTGTGCAATGTGGCCAGCCTATCTGCTCATACAAAACACCAACAGTCTGCCTGGGAACACACGGGGCTGGCAGGTACTGCCTTCGGATGCTGTTAATTGAGTGAAATTCACGATGAATGGAAACTTGCCCACTTCCTAAAACACAAGAGGACGCCTCCCAGCGGAAAGTCTACAGAACCTTAAGTGATGTTCTACATTTTCAGATTCCCACCACAAGCACTAATTAGGTGCTCAGTAATAGTGATGGCTGACCACAACCTCATCTCTGGTATCACAACAAAACCCTCACCCAGAACCGGTGCCTAGATCTCCTGGATGCTTGAACAAACACAGATACCTTCCAATCAGCCTCCCCGCGTGGTGTGTGCCAGTCGCGGCGCACAAATATGGAGGCGGAGGGATAAATGATTCCTTCCATGTGATGTACTTTGTGAGAGAAGATTATTTCGTGCCTGGAGAAAACGCGGCTTTGACTCTTAACTCGCGCCAACTAGGCTATGTTGTTTACTGCACAGTCTACAGTGCTGAAGGGCTCAAAGGAGTGCCAGATATTGAAGGGGACACAGAGACAGGGGAGCAGGGACGGAGGATAAAGAAGACACGCCACAAGCACAAGTTGAAATTAGGCCATCGCTTCACAATTCTTACTTCGTGAGACAAACATTACTGAAAACAGAAGGCGGAATTTTAAAGTTAGCGGATATTTCAAGTAAGATAATTAGCCATGCTTTTAACTTTTTACTGCAGAACAGAAAACTGAGCTCAAAACACATGACAGATGGAAATATGACATTCTTATCTCGTTTCATGAGTGAAAAATGTTCACAAAAATGCAGAAACATTGACCATTCCAAGATTTGGATGGGCAGTAATGAGTCTCCCACTGTTGATTTGGGTATTTTACTGTCATTTCCATTTGATTCAATTCAAATGGATTTTTGCATTTTGGATCCTGCAAACCTGTTTCTCGCATAAAATTTGCATTTACTGCTTCCTAGGTATTATCGCTAGTTGCTATCTTGCAAATTACAGATAGATCTGTGAGTATTTGGACAGACGCAGGCTTATACAAGGGTTGTAATTACACTGTTTTCTTTGACTGGTGAGATATATGAAAATTAGTTCCTGGAGAAATAATCTCATATTGCCAATTATAGAATGCATGTTGTGAATTTGGCCATACAGGCCGCCGGTCTAATGGGGAAAATATCCAGTTTAACTTCTGTTATCAGCATCAGTGTTTGCTAATCAAAGTAATTAGTTATTTGTTGATTCTCACAATGTTTATCTCTATGTACTCTTTTTTATTCTTTTAAATAGGAATGCTAAGATATTCAGGATTCAGACCTGTCATTCACGTGCAGTTAACGACTAATCTTACTAGTTAACCTTCCCATAGATCAAGATGATGTTGAAATTAAAAAGTGTGTTTGGCTAAAGCCTGGTTGTCAACAAAATGAAATGCATTTTTCTTTGAAAAAACCTGGAATCTTGCCAGGTTTCTAGCCATGCTGGTAGCATGACTAGTTGGCAGTGTCACTCTGTGATCACACTAATTGCAATGATGGATACTGATGTTCCCCAGAGGATGACCTACAATGACTTTGATGATCTCTTGCTTACTCCAAATTCACATTTGAGGTGGAACTTTTCGGAAATGCTCCGATTCTGTAACGTGTAGATGGACGAAAGCGCAACTTTTTTCAAAACGCTGCTACTGACCATGTGCACCACGGCTGTAGTAAATCGCTCTTCTGCACATACTCGAGTTGATGGACAATGAGAACAATGTCATGACTCCCACTCCATTTTCTCCTAGGACGAGGTAGTTTTATAGTTGACAGTCATCGTAATAGCAATCCAACATTGGCGTCTATACACAATTCGACATTGCTATTGTTTGTAGCCTACTGTTCTCTGCACAAGTGTCTGTATGGTTTCATTACAAAAACAACCTGACACGCTAACAACAGCGTCTCTGCCGTTTCCGTGTAAATGGACATCCTTTTCAAAATGTTGCTGTGTAAACGCGAAACATTTGTGAAACTTAGAGGCAAAAACTACGCGTTTTCACTTGAATCGTTGTCTAAACAGGGCCTCAGTTTGTTGATTTAAAATCAAAGTTGATATTGAAACAGGGAAATATGTCAAAACCTACCGCATGGATGGGAAATGTCTTAAGTGGTCAGTAATGAGTAAAATATATTATCATGGCATAAACATATTCACATTTTGGTATATTTGTAAGCAAGCTAATGACTGGAGGTGGTGTCATGTTCTATGTCCAACTTGATACATCCATGGACATAGCTGAAGTATTGGGTCATGTTTAATATTTGTATTTCCTACCAACACCTTTCATTACGCATGCCAAGGAACAGCAGCTTGACATTGAGATTTGTGTTTTTTTTTTTTTTAAGTGTTATAAATTACAAGCATTTATTTTTTGTAGATATTGGCGTTAGCGTCCACAGCTCTACTTCAAATAATTTATTACAAGCATTCATTCTATTCTTTCAACTAAAACTTCACATAAATGTCCATTGTGTTTACGCTTTCTTTGAAAATAATTAGCATAGTGCACTAACAAATCCATTTCAGATGCTGGATTTATATAGCATTGTGGCTGCTTAGTTTGCTGCTTGTCTGCAACGGGGAAGATTTAATTGATGATTGTCTGGCTGAGTGACTATACTTCTAATTCTCTTAGCGCAGTCGACGAAAGGGGCACTCATCTTGTTCTTGAGTTCTGTTCTAATGAACACCCTTTGCATCCGCCGTCCCCCCGCCCACACACCTCCCTTCAACACATCACTGTTTATGTCTTTCTGTCCCTTCTTAATAGTTTGAGGAAGCTGTTCTAATTCCATCAACAGCCACTCACTCTGATGATTAGTGCCAGTCCACTGGTGGCCTGGAGGTTGCACAGTTGTTTGTTGATGTTGCTCAGAAGTAGCGTTCAGCTGCAGTGCCTGACTTGACAGACTGAAGATGTGGAGCGCTGCCTCAGTAGTTGGGCGTGAGTGTTTGTGCGCACTGACAGCAGGCGACTCTTGATTATTAAAATCCCCTTACTTGGATGTAAGAATCAAGTGACATGTTGCAAACCTACCGAAAAAAAGCAACGAAAACAAAAACCAACACTCCGAATCTTGTTTATGAGGCCAAAACTACAAGATCCATCTAATAATAACCAGACATGGCCTCATTTCTTGGTGAAATGGCTGATGTTATCATTTGTGTCAAATATGCACATTATTCAGGAAATACAATTTCAACAAAAGGGGGAAAATACTTGGTCCACTCACTGATACAGTAAATATTCCTCGCTGGCTTCGGGATCAAATTTGATTCACGCCAGTGTCTTGTTGTTTTTTTGCATTTTCATAAACAGCGAAAGAAGAACAGGCTTTACAACATGTATCTCCTGTTCGTGGATTCATTTTGAACTGAATCAAGCTATGTATTAAATGTAAAACACAAGGGCTGCAAATCCACTACTGTGAAAATATGTCTACAGTCTACTGAAAAATTTAAAAAGAGATGAAACAACTATGCAGATGGAATAAAAATATGTTAATAGTATCCCGATGGACATCACAGTTGCGCTGAAGAAAGCCTGAGGCAAGCTGGGGAGGCTCAAGAAGGAACTCAAAAAGGTGAAAGCTTTTGGTGGAAAAGTAATAATTATTGGGTAAATAAGCCAAAAAGAGAGGATACGGCATACATTTATTTTACTTGAATTGATCCTGTTTATCTTTATATTTATTCTGCTATCAGACGATATCATACAAGATTTTGCAAGGTTACTCCCTATTGATTCTATCTTATGAGTTCCAGTGTGATTCGTGCTCTGAAAGATAAGTAGTGAGGAGCAGCTCATTCAGAAGATGTACAAATGTTGTGAGGTGTATTATTTGTTTCTGCCAGGCTGCCAGCTGTAGATTTGTCAGGCATATCTGCATAATTTACATATTTTAAGCTTTGCTGCCATCTTAAACTGCTGAAGTGTTTCGCATCACATGGGATGAATGATGCCTTTTCAGATTTCACTCAGACTGACGCTCAGAAAATGCATGAAGAACCACCAAAATTGAGCTTGTACAGCACAAATGTACCCGCGGGGGTAGCACCCCGCTAGTTAGCCACATTTTCTGAGCCACTGGTCGGGATACAATGCTGCAGCCCATTAGAAAATCTGAGTATGTGTGTGGACTCCTAAAGATACAGAGCATTTTTCTGAGCTCGTCAGATCATCCCCACAGCACTTTCATCTACCCACTTGCTCCCACCCGGAGCATTGCATGACAACTTTTGGCTGCAGCAATACTGGCAGGAACCTGCAGCTCCTGGAGGAGTCATGTGATTATGCATCCCTGTAGCCATGATATTCTGAATTACACAAAGAAGACGAGAGGCCGCCTTGGTCATGCCGTCTTTTATGTAAGAGACGTTCCAGAAAAAAAAATCAACCTTTTGACACTGTCTGCTCATAACTACACAACAAAGAACAAAACAAACTATCAACACTGGAATACTTGCATTTGAGGGTGCAGTTGTGAACAAGATATTTGGCTTTGAGAGAAAGATTGTACCGGTTGGTAGACAGATATCATAGTTTTCAAGAATTCAGAGAGTAGATTTGCATTAAAACAGTGGCATTTATGGCCATGAAGGATACACAAAAGGTGTACACAAACACAGATTCTTCAGAATCTAGTCCCATTGCTATGTTGAAATACAAAGCAAAGGTTTTCTATTTGAGAAAGGATTCAGGAGTTATCCTATATCCTGCAATATATCATCCATGACTCTCAAGACAACATTTCAAGGAACATTAAAGCTGCTCTGCGGCGCAGATAAAAGCAAATTCCATATTTACTCCCTGATATTCAGATTTAGCCACTGAGTATTTGTTCCTCCACATTTACAACAATGCATCCTTATTTTTTCCTTCCATATGTGTTGGTAGTGCATAAGGCATGGATATAGCCTTCCAACAATAGCGGAGGAAAACCATTTGGTAATAGTAATTGCAGCTCCTACACTGACAAAGAATGTGACAATTAAGTCAGAGAATGAATTCAGAACGCCTGTTTGAGCCACAAAATACAAATGAGCTTTATTGTATTTAAGAAGAACCAGAAAATCCCCACAAAATCACTCTGACACAGTCATTGTGTTCATAAAGTCGCCCTCTATTCAGTCAAGGGAATCAGCAAAGCAGCCATAACATTTGTCTCCCGACACTATAACGACAGTTTTGGGCCTCTGGTCTCTTTGCAAGAATTATTCACTATCTTCAAACGCAACTTTACAAATGCTTAAAATGTGCAGTGAAAATGGGATGTAAAGCGCAGCGTAAATTCTCATTAGAGTGACACAGAGATATTGGTGCAGCAGCTTTAGCTGCAAGATAGTAATCAGGTACAATATCAAGCGATGTAATGTCTCTTGTTTTATATGTGAAAGCTGAAGCTCTACCCTCTGAAGGTTAGGCTGCATGGCGTCTCACATGCCCACTATATCCTTGGACATTAGTAATTCTAGGCTTGTAAATTGAAACAGCGGGAAGGAATTGCCACTAAAAGTGGACAACTGTAATGCAGGTGTCTAATGTGGAAACAACAACAAGACAAAGAGATAAAGTGGTGCACAAAAAAGCACAGAGATCTCTGATAATGTCTGGGACTGAGTCCCTATTAGGTTTGCGGTTCTTATCTCCATCTTACTTGTTTTCATCCTATACCCCACCATCCCATTAAGCCAAATACAGATCCAGAGTGGATGACAGATCAGCTGAAGTCATAGCAGCACCCTGAAGACTATCATTCTTATTGGGGGCTTCCCCTCTCCAGCCTCCACACTACAGAGGAGTCATTACTTCCAACATTGGTTGCACTCACCTGTTTTAGATTAAAGCAAGAAAACAGAAAAGCTCCAATTGAAACAAATTTTGTAAATCTGAAACTGAATTGTAATCCACTGCATGCCTGGAATTCCCTATCTGCTAGAATAGCACAAACAGAGCAGGAGAGAGAGACAGTGTGGGTGTTTGTGTGTGCACGCATGTATATCTGTGTGTGTGTGTGCGTGTGCGTCCGAGCGTGTGTGTGGATCTTGTTCATGGCAAGAAATCAGCTCAGTTTAGCACATAATGGAAATGTGAATAGCCCAGAGCGCCTCTCTCCCACACAGGGAGAGAACTGGCTGGGAGCTGGCTGCAGCTTTCCAAATCCAAACAGTGAAAGGGAGTTAGCTAGGTTAAAATCCTGCCTCCTTTTCTCTCCCACCCCGGAGCCATTCACAGCTTTGCCCATATATTACTCAAACAGGTCATCCAAACAGGTCTCACTAGCAGTCTGAAAACATATTCGCACACATATGCACACGCAGACTGTGCACACTGTTAAGTATATGCACACTTGTGGGTTCAGTGGAAAGGTGACGTTGCACATATTATGACAGATGACATTGTCTATATGGCTTCTGTAGCACAACAGCCCCAAAATGTTGCGCTTCATTTAACACAAACTCTACCTTTTTCAGTTGCAACATTAACTCATTTTCACATATTCCACAAAAGGTTACCAACCTCAATAGACACTGCGGGACAATTCTCCCATTTTTCTGTCATGCAACACTGAGATTGCTTTGACCACGGCGATACCTTAGCGCCCCGGGGGAAACGATGAAAAGTCGGGACTTACATGCCACTTCTAGAGATGCGTTCCGGCTTACGGCCTCTCCCATATAGTTTCGGGCCACACACACGTAGCTGCCATCATCCGGCTTGCTCCGCCGTCCGTGGACGATGCGTAGGAAGAAGAGGGAGCCACTGGGCAGCAGCATCCGGTGGGAGCGGAGGTTGTCACGGTCGGTCTCCACACGCTCCCCGTCTTTGTACCATTCCACTGTGGGGGTCGGACGGCCCTCTGCCTTACAGTTGAGGGTGGCCGGCTCCCCTTTAGACACAATGAGGTCAGAAGGGTGCTCCACAATGCGGGGAGGGAAGTCTTCCTGGCGAAGGCGAGACCCTAAAAGGAAACACGTGTAAAATCTATTTACACACATACATGTAACAGCAGCATGTTTAGAATAGTGGAAGTTAACTATTTATTGACAATGATTGGGAATCTCTAAATACCGTCTGAAGACTAAATCATGTTAAACCCAAGAAGCAAATCCGAATTCTAAAATAGAAAAGCCAAGCTGGCTTCTTCACTGAAAGAAATACATGAGGGAATGTTTAATTAGCATACTCCCAGTGATTAAACAACATGACAGGCAGAAAAGCTGTGAACCTCCTCATCTTCACTGCTTTTTAAAAAACAGTAAACTGTGGATCCACACAGACTTGTAAATGTGATTGGTTGAATAAAAACGGAGTATAATTTCATCACAGTCCTTGGAAGCGATGTTGATTAGCATCAGCGCTTACTGGCTGCACTATATACCGTGTTACTACACCCGAGCCTCCATATTTACTTTTGCAGACAGGAGCTGAGGAGTCATTACATCTCATTAGCTTTTTCATTAACACGTTCCATCAAACACTGACATCATCAAATATGTTGTTTCAGTGGGTGTATAGCATTGACTGCTACACTGGATCTGCACTGTAATAACAAAGGATATGCAAAGTTCTCTTTCCTTTCTTCAAGGCGACACTGCTATATCACCATGAATAAATATTTAGATTTAAACCTCACTGTTTGACAGTCAATCTTCAACAAATGTCACAACTTAGGATGCCTAATCCTGGCCATCGTGATCAGAATAATTTGCGTACGCACAACCCTTTTTTTCCCCCGAATTTATTGTGTCCACGTGATCACCTTCGCTCATTTCAATGCCATTTCATAAACTCCACCTTTAAATGTCACAGAGGAATGACCCAAATGTAATGGCACTGTGTTTGTTTACCGACGTGACAGCGTCACAACTCTCATCTGTTTCACGGTGTATGATCACATTATAATATCTGTGGTAAAAAGGTCTTGCTTTTGTGTTGCGCGCGTGCAAACAAACCAGGCGAGCGGTGTTTGAATGTTTGAAACAGACTTTTTTTTTTTGGACGCTCATGAGGCAAATAATTATTTAAGATATAGATAAATAAAAATGTTACATGGCCTCCTGTCTTTTCTAACTCTGACGGTGACAAATCATACAAATTGGAAAGACAACCATGGTGATTGCCCGCTAAACAACATCCAAAATGAATTCACAGACGCGAGTAGGATTGATGTGATAGCCTATAATGTTAAGAGGTTTGTTGACAAAAAGCATTCCATTAGCTAGCACCAACACACCTCACCATGGTGAGACATTGTTTTTTAAAAATGCTTTTAAAACTCTATATGTCTCCTGAGTAATAACCTGTGAGCATCGATCAAGACGTATAAACAAACACACAGTTGGTGGAACACTGACTTCTTCTAATTGGTTGTCCCATTACCCGGGCCTCCACTGTAGCAAATATACAGTTTGAGGCTTGTGCTGACAGACAACAGAATTTAAATTAGATGGTTCATGTCGTGCTTGGCACACTGGCTCAGCGGTTGGTACTGTCATCTAACAGCAAAAAGGTCCTGTGGGGTCCTGTCAGTCTGCTGGCCCTGTGATGGACTGGCATCTCATCCAGGGGGCTTGCCTGCTTTCTGCTTAATGCATGCTCCGCATGCACCATGACCCTGAATGTAAATGAGTGGGAACGGTGGAAAGATTTGAATTTTTTATGCAACTCCTTAAATTAAATGTGTATATTTAACTGCCGGGGTTATAAAGTCAATTATTATTTGGCAAAAGATTTAAAGCAAAGCTTCCCGATATATTCAGATACATTTAACTTTGGCTTATATGACACGTATAAAGTATTCCACCTCCTTTCTCCACACACATGCCTCTCCTTTTGGGGAACTATCCATGGTGCTGAAGTAGAAACACAAGCCTTGCAGAGGGAAACTGGCCATCCCAGGGCTTATAAGCAGGGACCACTCTGATAAAAGTCAATTTAAGGTGACAACTCTCCTCCAGTGGAGCTCAGAGGAACTCAATTTGGGCTTATAAATGAAAAATCATTTGACTGTCAAGCAATAGGCACTTGTCATTCAGGTAGTTTCTTTCATTTGAAAATCAAGTATGAGTTTTTGGCACAAAGTCACTCTGACCACAGAAAATCTAAAAACAGTAGATATAACCGTCTGTGTGTCAGAAATGACACTGAGCTCACACTACAAACTCTCATCAACATGCTCTCAAATGGATCACAGTTTACCTACATTGTTGCCACAGGCAGCCAGACAGATAAGAGCAATTAGGGATTATGTGTGCCTTCCCTCCTCGCAGATGTTTCGCATAATTGACAATGGAATTGGTTAGACCAAGCAGTTAGTTTGTTACACATATCTGCAGAGGCTGGCACAAAGCAATGCAACATTTGGATCCTATTAATTTATGAAGATTTCTATATATAAATATGACAACAGGGTATGCAATGTGGTGATTCAATTCAAATCAACAGAAAAACATGAGGCAAGCCAAACATTATTAACTGCTGTCTGTCAGCCGCAGTCAAACACAAACAGCAGCCTTCGAAATGACCTTAAGAGTTCAATCACAACCGCCTGAACATTATGCCAACAACAACAGAACAGTAATGAAGTAAATGAAAATCAGACTCATTCTACAAATACTACATCACCTGAATAACTCAGTTTTGAGCAAATCCACACCCACTTTGTGTGCTTACACCTACACTACCTTCACTCCAGTGAGTCAGATAGTACACAACAGCTTCATCATGGGAACAACAGTTTCCTGTGCAAAATCTCAGGTGCAGCTGTAGCATTTCTTTTTCATTTTTTTTCCTTCTCTTCAATGGCACATGCTACGTTTCACTCATGGGTCACACAGTAAGCTCCATCAGCAATCCCAAGCATTAGGCTGCACTGTATGTGGCCCAAGATAAAGAGGATTAAAGCAAACTATGAACAGGGTCTGAAATGGTATAAATTGGCACCACTTCTGGAGGAACATAAGCAAAGCATTTTTTAAGGTTATTACTTTTATATAGTTTAAAAAGAAAACGCTTAGATACAATTTTTTTACTAATTTCAACAATACCTGTAAATAAACACACGTTGAAGTGTGTTCAATTAAGCCCTCTAATGAATAAATGAGCAACTTTGGTTAATCAATTATACAGTTGGTCTGGATAACAATGTCTGATTAACTAACCATGGCACATTAAGATCCGAAATAGACATGCAGGAGGCACAATACAATTTAGTATAAGTGGCGCACGGCTGTTTGTGGGTGATGAGATGGTGTGGGGTCGTGAACGCTTCAAGTCGGACCTCAGTTACTTTCTCTACATCCTAAATCACGTGTAAGACAATATGTCAGGTGATTGCAGTGTGCGTGAACTTACCACGAGTCTGGGTGTACAGAAGTCCACAGAGAAATAAATACTGTAGAGGACCCATTCTGGCATATTGGCCGCGTAAAAAGCTATCGGCGCATGAATTCCTCCTCCAGCGAAAAAAAAAAGCAAACAAAAACAACAAACAAAAACAAAACAACCCCACAATCAATTAATCAATCGGACTTTGTGAGGATTTGAAGTCAGTGAAGTAAAACAACAGCCAAAGCAGTTTGTTTGAGCCGCTGGAGCCGGATCGCTCTCATTCACATGTCCGTTGCTCCTCTCCAGGAGCGCACCAGTAACACGCTGTGGTCCGTCGACTCGCCGACACGTTGGCAATTTCTGCAGTCACCAATTGCAAACATCACCGCCGCCCAAAGACACTCCAGTTACTCACGGCTCCTCCGCCCGACCGCATTCTTCCCACACTTTTAGGTTTCTTTCAGCGGGTCCGATCGCGACCAAAACGCGCCCATCTTTACGCGGGACAAGTTGTGGGATGAAAAGGTGGAGACGGGATACAGTCAGTCAGTCAGTCAGAGGTGAGTGGATGCAGCACAGCCCAGCCCCTTTCCTTCCCTTCCATCCTCTCCTCTCCTCTCCTCTCCTCTCCTCTCCTCTCCTCTCCTCTCATTCTGAGCGTTTATATTCTAGTCCCTCTTTTTTTTCGTTTCAATGAAGGAAGCTGCTTCGGTCACTGAGCCTTGACGGGGATATATTTGAAAATGAAGCTGCTCCTACAATTTTTGCTTCCTTTCTTGGAAAACATCTCATTGCCATTGTATTTTAATTTTAATGAAGCAACCTGAGAATATGCATGGGTGCTCACAACGTGCTGATTTTCAGTCCATCAGCACTACCTCACACACATGCTGTACAGTGTATTGGCTGACAGCAAAAACATGAAAACAAATATAATGTATTTCTTCATTTGCTAGATGCCCTGGCTGACACATCCAGGATTTGAACCTGAATCCAACAAGATCACAACCCAACCCAAAATTCCACTTAAGGTTTTTGTCATTGTTTCTACAATCCCATAATTTCAATCAACATTTCTATTTCATGTGGAATAAAATGTATATACCATATCATCTTTCTTTTAAAGAAAGGCACAAATAGTGCCAGTCTCATACAATAAAAAAAAAAAAAAGTGCAAATGGCATAAACACTAGCTCAACAATAGAGCATTATTTCACTGGAATGTGTAAACTAATCAGAATTTAGTTAAATCAGATAGCTGACCTAAAAAAAATAGTTTTCATTTAATATTGCTACAAACACAGCACCTATGTATGGAAGTACATACATTTTCAAACATGTTCCGGTGAAATTTATTCTCTATGCACACGATTTACACCCTGCCGAACATCTGTGAACTGACTAAATACAAAGCATATGATTTAATTTACGAGTGTACATTGTCGCACCAATATATACCTGATCTGTTTTTTATGTATAAGACAGAGAAGGTAAATTTGAGAGACACAGCATTGGAAAGATAGTATAATGGCATTCGAGGGGAGAAAAAAAAAAAAAACACCGGTAAAAAGTGACACCACTAAACAATACTCTATACATCATTACCTTGTTACTGTACTTCTCTAGGATTATAGTTTCTGCTCTTTTAAATCATAAACATTTCATTGGACAGTTCTCTTCCATGTGCAACCAGACCAGAGAGAAGAAAAAAACAAACACCACCATGTCATTATTATCATGCTACTAAGCCAGATTTACCTGCTATTGGTGTCATTAATAACATTTGAAACAGCAGTGAGGTGGAGTGAAGTGCTTCGGTTATATTGAATACTGACACTTATATAATGTCTCTAATCCAATCAGCTTTCTCTGTCGGAAGTAACTGTTACAATCAACTGTATATCCCAATCAATTTACAAAGGGCCAATTAATGGTGCATTGATCTTACAGAAGTGCAGCATCATTACTGTGAGCCATTGGTTGATTTTCAACATTAAAACAAAGTTTTGGTTTGAAACATTCGTGCACACATCTAACTAAAGGTGTGTATACAATATTTGAGGCATCATCCCTTCCTGTGGTATGGCTTCTAACTGTCTCTCTTCCCACCTTCAATCCCTTTGAATTCTGTGGATCAATGGACATCAACCTACCAAAAACACCAACAATGTGCCGAGTTAAATCATTTAAAACGGAGCTGTCCAGGTTTTCATGTTCATGGTTGAAAGAGCTATTAGAAAAGGTGCACAGCTGTGAAGAAATGACACGTCATTCCCGCCCACAGGCTGAAGTGCTTCTACCGCCCTGGTCGTCAATACTGGTCAATATTGTCGATAGCATTATAAATGCGGCGCCTCGCCGTGAGATGAGAAAGAGATAGGCTGTATCAGGTGCTATTGATCCACAGGGTGAATTTAAACCATTTTTGGCACTGTGTTCACAGCAGTAGATCGACTAATAATTGTGGACAATGACTAAATTGAGTCTGCATGAAAAGGGGTGTGTGAATTGAACACAATCATTTAAATTGGATAGATCTCATTTATCAGACAATTTTGCTTTAAATGGAATTTTCCTGTCAAATTGTTCCCATAACCTCTCGTTATAATGTTGTGTAGTCTTTTTTTTTTTTTTTTCCTGTAATGCGTTGCCTCCATAGTGCAAACCTTTATCAAAGCCGGCGCAGAAACAGTGGCATTCAAGAGAAGGGGGCACATTATATTAACAGTACAACCACAATGCACTTTCGGATTTTATGCTGAATGTGACCTTAACCACCGTGAGCCCTGTCTCTCAGAAGTGCAAAGAGGAGATAATAAATTGGCTTTTCAAGAAATTAATGACCTCACAAAATCTGTCAAGGTGAACTTTAATGACGTGCAGAGGAATCTTCAAGAACACCGTTAGCGCTAATTGTACCAAATGACTTTATATACACAGTAATGACGCTATTTATCATGACAATAACAAAAAAAATGCCGCTATCAGTGTCATTCCTCTTCTCGCGGAGCCTCGGAGAACTTAATGTCACATATTCTGTGCCTTGTGAACACTGTGAACAGTCACACAGAGGACTATCCACAAGCTCTATTCATTAAAGTAAATGAATAACCATATGAAGAACACCACTCTGATTTAGCAAATTAAGGAGATGTTTCTAAGATTGTAGTGCTTTTATTAAATGCCAAACATTACAGAGCCGAGTTTTATGACACAAATTAAAATTCCATCTGAAAACAGTACATCTGGGGAGAGTACCCTCATGGGAGATTGAAAATACCATTATAATGGAGAACCATATGAGAAAAGGGCACTTGGCATAGGTAATTGTGTAATGGCATTTGATGTCTAGCATAAGGTCAGAAAAGAAATACATTTATCGAGTGAGGCGATTTGATGTTTATCTTTGAAGTTGAATAAGATAAGAGAGGCAGAGAAAGACCCCATCTCCCATCACACACTGAGACAGACACGTTTCCAGGCAACATGGGATTCAGCTGCCTTCCTCTCCTCACACACATACGCACACGGAAAAAAACCCCCACAAAATCAAAAGGACTACCGAGCCTCATCAATCTACCTCTCTCTCGCTGTTGATCACACATAGGAGACAGTGTCAAGGTCAGAAGTTTTGTCCGCACCATTACCTACTCATAGCTGTGTTTGTCCAAGCCGGTAGTGTAACAGATGGTGTGTGTGACAGCGTGTTCGACACCAGGCAGGCTCAGCCTTACCCGGAGTAGACAGAGTAGACATGTGTCCTGACCACAAAGTCCAAACCCGCATACGTGACAAACCTCCGTCTAACACCTCAGGGTGCTCAGTTCACAGGCAAGTCCTTCAGATTTGAAGCAGCGATTGGAACATTTCTATTGTAACTTCAGTTTATGAGGTAAAAATGCAATTAAAAAAAAAACAAAAAAACAAGAAGCTGCTGTTTTCTTCTTGAGGAATACAGAAATAAAAAAATAAAGATGACAATACACGTTATTTATTCTAGATTTATCCTTATTTTTTCTATTTTTCCTGTGATTACAATCTTTTCATCAAGCAGATAAAGGATAAAACACACATTAAATTAACAGGAGGAAATAACAAGGAGTAAGAAGAGAGGAGTTGACGAGAAATGCATATTCAAGCAGAGTCCCAGTGTCGAGCTCCAGCAAAGGCAGCCATCAATTACAAGGCAGCCGTAAGCCATACTTTTCACAAACATATTGAAACCAACAATTTGAAAGAGCCATAGCACAATTATAAGAGAATCAATACGGCAGATTACTGGTTATAACTCATCGTTTCAGAACGCAGATCACTGAGGTTTTTGGGATCTCAGGAAATGACAACAGATACACACTGCTGTACATAGAGATCATTTACACTGCGACGTATGATCCATAGTGTCTTACATCTTGGCTTTTTGTGCTTGAGGTTCGTCTCTGCCTCGCTCATCTTCTCTCTTTGTTCACATTGGCTGAGTTCCATGAGTTATTCTGATCGGGTGTTGGCATGCTTTCATGGATATTAAGGAAGCATGATCTCAGATTACTTATGAATACAGCATGAGGTAGTCACTGCTACTGTGACTTTTCACAGTTGCAGTCTTTGGAAGATATAAAGATCCACACGGTTGTTTGAGGTGCTACTCTTACGTGGGGAACTTTCCTCAGAAAAGAAGCAAATATATGAGTCGGACAGCATCTGGTGGTTATTGTGATTATGACAAAGGAGAAGGGCCATGTGATGAGGAGGTTGGGGTAGGTAGATGGCTCAAACATGGATCTTTACCCCATATTAAGTGATTAGTGTTAGATAATTAGATTGAGCAAACCTTTTCTTATGGGTTAAGACTGTCTCCAAGAAAATTTATAGTTAATGCTGGTATATTTTTAGATAGTATAAACATAGTCTAATTACTGCTACACCTAATCAATATTCTTCCATGTTGGTTAGACATAATGTTGGGCCAACAGACGGCCCAGGAAACAATAATCAGTAAGGCGCAAGTGACTGAAAGCGCTTTTCATTCCTCGGCATACCTGTGGAAAGCTGCTGAAATAAGTGGCAGGCTAACACATGCAATGCCTGAAACATATTCCAGCCTGCTAATTGGTCAGTATTAAAGAATAATTATGGAAGTCTGGAAATGGTCCAAGATGTATACAATATTTACATTTGCAAGAATCTGCATGTCACCAAAGCAGTTCATGTCTTTAGAATCACATCAACGCTAAACATGCCTGAGCTAATATCAAGTCTTATATTTAGGCTCCATTTATACAACGTTTTCAAATGAAAATGGAAAGTTTGAGTTGCGTTTTGGGTGTCCATTTACAGGAAAATGGCACTCAAAGCCACTGACAATGCACATTTTTGAAAATGGCTCCCAAGGTGAAACTTTTCGAAAAGGCTCCTACTGCCTTCGTGTAATTGGGGGAAACCACACCTTTTTGAAAATGCACAGCACTGCTGTAATAAGTATTTCTGCTTCAGATGCGCGAGTAGATGGACAACAATGGCGGCCTCCAGAGTAGCATGACTCACAATCCATGTTCTTCTGGGACTTCCCTCATGACATCATTTTCAAAACGTTGCCATGTAAACAAGGAACGTTTTTGAAACATAAACACAAATGCGATGCGTTTTCACTTGCAATGTTGTGTAAACGGGGCTTTGAACAACAATTGTTTGACCTAGAAGTGAAAAAAAAGACTATAATATAAGTCTACTCTTTGATTAATTCCTCAAACAAAATCAGTTTGAATTGAAAAAAAAAAGAAAAATCAGCTTCATGTACAGTGTCAAACATTCCAATTCAATTATTAGGCAATTAATTATAAAGCTCAAAATTATTTAATTGAGTTCCACCGCTATCATTGATACAATGAACAACACTGTGCCTATGTAGTCCTGTTGGTGAATCTAGAAATATGCAGTTGTACGGTGGATCACCTGCAGTAACTGAACTGACACATCGAAACACCCAGAAGTCGACATAAACCAGCTTCATGGGAGCTGAAGAATTACACTATTTTAATCAGTGTGTTGCTCTAATACTTAAAAGACCTCAAATTTAAAAGATACACTCATACATCTCACCACATCCTTATGGTTGGTCACTTCATGTTAAGAATGGTTACAGGTCACTAAATAACAAATGATTGTGTATACAACACTACAACTGCCTTGCTCATAAACATACAATCAATTAAAATAGTAAAATGTGGTATCTAAGATTGCATTTGCAGTTTACCTTTGACTTTCTTAATGACTGTGGAACAACCCATAACTGGCCATGCGGAACTCTTATTACTTTACTAGAATTTGCCGTCAAATCAAATCAGGCATTTGATCCGCATTGCTTCAATTCATTGAATTCATGTGTCCTGTTTCCCATTCATCTTTTTTTTGGCATGCATTGCCATCATTTGCTCAGTGTTAATGAAAGCTGACATGTTGTATGCACTGTAGTTTCACTGTGCTCTCATATCTGAGGTATTTCCATCTACTGTACCCTTTCTCTCCACTCTGATAGCCTACAGGTCAGTGTGGAGCTGGTGAAGTGGGGCCACGGTGCATCTTCTCAGCCTGGTGTCCATTGATTGAAGATCTTGCCCTTTTCCTGAGGGCCTCCCGTTCGCTGCATAAGTTCAGCCTTGAATTTAAGCAAACTCTACTGACCTTTGAATCTTAACTTCTACCTTTTTGTTATATGTATTACATTCATGGTTGCTACACATCATCCATAACTGGTCATCAGCTTGAAAAACTGGGATTTTTTTTTTTGGGGGGACAAAATCTAGCGTTTCATTCTAACAGTGCCTTTAATGCACTATCATTAGTAAAAATACACATGCATTCATGGGAAATATGTTTGATTTTTGTTTGTCTGCATCAAATTGCAAAGATCAAAATAAAACTTTGATGTTTTTGCACATTATATATACATAAATGCGCACTCTAAAAATGTCATGCTGCTTCGGTGAGCCCAGAATGGTACACTGTTGCCTTAAGGCGACAGAGGCAATTTCCTGTAATAGTAAATTATTGCCTTTAGACAACAGTTGCATTTTGAATTACAGTTTGAATTATTAACACCATAAATAAATTGCATTAACTATTTAAAGATTATTTACTCACCTATTACTGTATGTCTCTCTCTCTCTATATATATATATATACATACTTTTTTTTTCTGAAGGAAAAAGGTGACTGTAACTTTCAGACCATTTTTGCAGAGCAAAATTGAAAAAGTGCAAAATTTCAATGGGGCGCCATGTGTGTCAAATTGAAGCATTGTTATTGGTTTCCTGAGCTCCCTCTCCTTTCAAGTGTTGCATCATTCAAATGGATGTATTGTGGAGATGTGACAGGCCAAAAATGAGTGTGTTTCCTGAAGCCAACGCTGTACTCTGGAGACTTAACACATATGAGGAGCAGGTACATGGTGCAAGGCTTGTAGAGGATGTATGTACATCCTCTCTCAAAAAAGCTGCCCTCTACCACCCATGTCGACAGGCCACAGTATGCCACCCCATCTGCTTTAAGGCAGAGGGTATTGCCCCCTCACCCCGGACTGTTGCCCTATGTCTCATTGAGTTTGAGGAGCCAGATACCCTGCTGGCTCCGAAGTCTGCAATGCAAAACAAATACCACGGGAATAATTGTCGCAGCTTTGTATCCTGCTTCCTGTGCTTTTCCCGCGTCAAAACTGGACTTTAAATCTCAAAAGTGTACCATACCTCTCGGGACACTTTTGAAGGACTCTTAAAATCAAAGCTAAACATCACAAGACATCTCCTCTCAAGAGACAGTTTTCTTTCTTGGAGACGAGTGGCGTTGTCAATGCATTACGATCACTTTATTCTCTTGCAGTGGGCACACTGCTTCCTCTGGATAACTTCACGGTCCACAAAACACTATTGAACTCCTGACTCACCTTGCGAGAGTGGAGAGAAAAGGGCCCAATCCAACCAACTCCATTTAAATGCTTTCAAGGTGAAAAAGGCCCCATTCAGCTTCTGAAAGAGGTACTTCGGGGGAGACGCTAGTGGGATAGCTCTCCAGTGGTATATAGACATGGAGGAGAAAGAAAAAGGTTCGTGTTTAATCAGGCGCAGGGACATTTACACCATTTGTTTTTCCTGCGGATGAGCACAGGGAAAAAATAGAAAAACAAGGAAGAAAATGCTGAGAGCAATATGAGGTAAAAAAAAAAATATAAAAATCCTCGTGAAGCAACATTTTCGAAATGGCAGATAATAGACTTCTCCCATGCGTGTAAACATTGCATTTCCATAGAAATGGCTTCTTTCTGTGTTTCAAACGGGTAGTCATGGGTGAGAGAGTTATATGGCACTCACCTCTTAATCTTGTTAGAGGCTTCGAAAATAGCGCCGGTTCTCCAGTTTAAAAAGGAGAAATGCAGTCGGACAGAGAGCACGAGGCTGATTCGGTCAGTTTGTTTCTGCCTCTAACATACAACTGGGACAAAACAAACAAACATTTAATTTATTCTCAGCAAAAATGTTCTTGTGATACGGTACAAACTGGATTTCACGCTTCAATTACTTAAAAAAAAAAAAAAGAAAGAAAAGAAGAACATGGCACTTTAACCACACAGAAAGAAATACACTAGTTTGATTCTGGGTTCAGGAGTGTTTCTGTGTGGAGTTTGTATGTTTCCCTTGTCTATGCAGGGGTTTTCTCTAATGTTTGTAAACATTTGAGGTTATTTAGTAATTCTAGTTTCTACATAGACCTGTTCAGTTTGTACCCTAAAACATACTTCCGTGACTATCCGCTCTGGAAGTTGTGATTTATTGTCTGAAGTCATTTGGATATTAGGAGGATTAAATAAAAGGTGCTATCAAATGTGTATGCAGCTTCCACATTCAAATGAGCATATCTAAAGTGTTTTCTTTGGACAAGTACGCTGACATTCAAATTTTGACTGCAATCTTTTCTCAGGCGCATTTATGAGCTATTTACTTTTGCTCTAAAAATATGCTAAATTGTAGTAAAAAAAGGCTCAATTGTATCCTTTGATGCATTAAAAAACTGACGAAAAAGCCTTTTTTTTCCAGGAAACTACGAGGTTGACTTGTGTGCATAGTTCAAACACATAATCAAGAGTAGATTAAATGGGGGGGGGACAGTTTCTAACTAAAATGTGACTCAAAGAGTCTGACTCTCACCCCCACAGTGGGGAGGAAGGATCGGCCTGCCAGCAGTCCTGTCCTCAAACCCATCGAACACTTGTGGGATCAGCTTTGGCGTGCTGTTCGTGTCAAAGTGACCACGAAAACCACCTTGGCTGTGACACGTGCTGCTTGAAGAGTGGGATCCAACCCCACACCAGTGTGTGACTGGGCTGGTGACCACCATGAGGTGGCGGAGCCAGGCTGATGTGGGTGGTTCTTCCACACGCTCCCGTTTGTTCAATGAATGAATTCATTGAGCCAACCACAAAGAAAAGCTGTTTGAAGATTTGGCAAATTTTCCAGACCCACATACTCCTGATTGCTGGTCTTCCCATAAATCCTCGCGAATGTGGCACCAGTGAAAATCGACGCAAACAGTCTGTCCATTGTTATTGTTCCAAGATTTATTGCCAATAATCTTCCAAACACAAATGTCCTTAACTTTTGTGCGTGGTTCAGTTTTTCCTCCTCCAATATGTCTTATTGAGGAAACCATATGATTTCAAACTTTATAGGCTATGAATGAACAATAAAGCCCTTGTGCCAGTTTGCTACTCTAATTTGACGACATTCTTCCTCCTCTTTTGTCCTCACAGGATTTACTGTGTGACTGATTTACTAAGTGTGTCAGAGTTAAGACCTGTCTCTCATTTGGTTTGCAAACAGGATTATGTCTTCAAAAATATTTCACAACATATCATGGGTAAAATATATGTATAGTCTCAACATCTCTCTAGACCTTCTCACTTTAGTTTCTGTGAACATTGAAAGTGCAATAAATTAGCCTTCAGCATCCAGGTTGAAATCCTCATCCAGATGCACTTCTTTCATGACATCCACGTGCTTAATGTTTGATTAAACTGGGTTTGGAAGAGACCAACTATTTCTATACGATCATGAATATCCACTTCTACCAACAACCATCTGCTGTGCACAATTTGTGCATCTGTTGCAAAACAGGGACAAAACATTGCAATTGGATGGGGCAACATGTACTCAAAATCCAGGTGAGTTGCTGGTTGCTGATGTATGATGTATGTTCTTGCATGTTTGTGCAACTAATCAGGGAATGTCACTATCCAGTGAGCTATAAGGAGTAACTTGACTTTCACTTTCAAGTAGGACTCCACGTTTTTTTTCTGCAGCTTCAGTTGTAACAATTACCAGTAAGTCATTTAGAAATCTGAAGTTTTGTTGGTTTTCCAACATATGAAGTTGTGTAGTTTGTATCTTTGAAATATGTTAGGGATAAATAGCTCGAAATGCCTATGACATGAGAAAAGCTAAAACAAAAAAAAAAAAAAGAAAGAAAGAAAAAATACAGAGCTCAGGAAGCTTTCATGGTAATCTTTGTGCTTGATACTCACAAAAAACTGCTCCTGAGAAAGGATTGAATTTATTACCTCCCTTCTCACTTCGACGCGCACGCATCTCATCACCTATATTTTCTAACCAAATACCTCAATAGAGGTCGGAGTGTGAATACATTCATTTTGTGAATAAATACAATCAATAAAACTACAGTTTTCAGTGGAGATTAGTCATCATTCATTTCAGCCCTCCATCACACGGTGATAATTCAAGTTGGAGGTGGCAGTTATAATTTTTAAATTCCTATATGTACAACGGGCCGTTTAAAGCTTGTGTTTCATCAAATCCGAACAGCACTTTCCTGATAGTTTTATTGACAAATAGCACAGCCCAGGGATTCCAATTCATAAGAAGAGCAGAGCAAACCCTGATGATGGATGTGTAGTAATAATGCGAGAAATCAGAGCTAGACACTGCGCCTTGTTTCATCGCAATAGATGTGGGACTTTATGCATCACTGTGGCATTTGTATGTGTGGGCACAGTCACGAGAACATAATAACTCAAGAACAATACATGCCAGAAACCTAATACTTACACCACAGGTTTCCCCTAGAAACCTGTCATACACTCCTCTATAGTAGATGATCTGATTAGATTTTGGAGGCCGTTTGGTGCATAAATTTGCATTTCTTTTGAGGGGAAATACATTTATTATAGACTGTCAGGCTCAGACAACACCTCCATTTCCGCAGACATGGTTCTTTCCTGCAGGAGTGGCAGGCGGCTCCCGTTAATGGGGTCATGTGGTCCGAGCCGAAGAGAGCTCAGGTGTGCCAGGAAGTGGGAGCAAGAGGAACAGTGAGTTTGACTGCTGATTTTGTGCATCACTTGAGGCTCTCTGTTTTCTGGTCAATCTTGTGTTTGTCGCTGACCTAAAGTCCTGAGGGTTCTGGGTAGTGACCGAAAGAATGAGGTTGTGGATACAAGTGACTGAGGGTTTAAGACCTCACTGTGCGTGACAGAGTGATGGATTTAGTGATCCAAAAGGACCTTGGTTTTGTTGTTGCTCCTTCACACTGGCAGCAACTCTGAAGCAGTTCAGGCTGCCACCCAGAAGCTTCAACATATACATATATATATATATATATATATATATATATATAATAATAAAATAAAAAGTTATCTTTGAAACACATGCATGCCTTAAAGAAACAGTTTGTCTTCTGACACATACTATTTTTTTGCTATATTTTTAATAAATCTACCTCTCTAATCTACAAGTTACTGAAAGCATGCCCTTTCCTCGACCTCCGAAGGTGCTTCATAAATCCCCTGAAATGTCGGGTTTTCAATGTTTTTGAAGAATCAATAGTTGCCGTTTCCTAATGATGAAGACGCTGCCTTGTGGTCGACTCTACTAACCTGATAAACAGTTAGCAGTCGGTGCAGCATTACCTCTAAGTCTGTCCACAAAATTCCACAAAGTGAAGCTGCTGCTTTTCAGAGGAACTGAGTGAAATAAATCCCCATTTACAGTCCTGGTTGGGAGCCTGGCACATATGGTGTGTGTTAATGTCTCAAAAAGTCCAGTCAGCCTTGAGAATAGAGCTCTAATGTTGCCGTTTCCACACATGAGACATTATATCTAATATGTAAATGATGTGTGTACAATCGAAAGTCAGACAGAATATTTAAGACATAATGCAGCATATTAAGAAACCTCCTAGAAGCCTCCATGAAGCTGTGTCTTTGATTATAGAAAGATTTTATTGATGTCATCTTACTCAAATTTGTGTCCATACAATGGAAGCATACTTCAAAATATATTAAGCTTGTGACTAATCTTTGTGAAAACTCGATATTATTTGTTGTAAGGAGGCAGGGCAAAATATCCCCCTCTGATTTTATCAGCACATATCCAATATCTTACGACCTTAATTTCAACACACATCCCGGTGAAGCCAGCCTTTGCTTTTTCAAGGCATTTGGATATCAAATTGATAGCAGATCCAACTTAAATATTAACTGTACTATTGTAAAGGGATTTAGAATCAACCACCAAACTCCATAGCAGTTTAATTTTCTCCCATCTGTGCAGTGAAAAGAGGAGCATCCCTTCAATTTGTTGTCATCTTCACTTGCACAGTGCTGCCAGTAGGATGCATTGCAGAAAGTAAAGAAAACGTGGGTTGCTAAGATGAATCAACTGACACAGAATTTCCGTATATTAAAAGTTCACAAGGTTTATTCCATGCAGGATACAAATGTATGTCACAGGATTTGACCCACTCAGCTCAGTGAATGTTCCCTTTCACTACATCTCTGAGTCATATTATCATCGCTGATATTTTGATGCAAAAAAAAAAAAACCCACTGCGTCTCAACTGTAGACCAAGAAACACATTACACTTTTATTCCGAGTCGGGAGAAGAGCATAGAATTGAGTTAGAGTTTAGGTTGCAGGTGACATATGCTTGGTGTGAAATATTCAATACCTCTCACTTGCAACCTTGGAGAAAAAAAAAAAAAAGTACTATATGAGCAAGGACACTATCTGGTGCAGGCTTATTTCCTGTCTGACAAATGGCAGTGCTATACTCACAGAAAACCATCCTCTTCAGCATTGTCCAAACATCCTCATATTCGAGCACCTAAACTATAAAAGCCATTTGGTGATTTGGCATGCTAATGTTTTCCAGATTATAAAATATTAATAATGGCTGATTGGAATCCATGGGCAATAACACGCACAATTATTCCCATCCTAGTAGTTGTCTGCAAATACAGTCTGTTGCACGGGTTAAACATTTCTTTACTATTTCAATTTGTGTTACTATATTAACCGTCTGTGCGTTTGAGTAAAACAATAATAAGTCATGATCGTGCCGTGAAAAGGCATCCTCTTGACATTCAAGTACTTTTTCCTACTACTACATCCCATATAAGCTTTAAACTAAACTAAAAACAAACTATTTTAAATCCAGGACAGTAGATGCCATGAGACACACACTGCAAAGAAAGTTGCACCCTTCTGTATTTTTCGTCTTATACAATCTATTGATACTTATCCATTAAAGCAGCCCGACAGCTCAAATCTGGGTCTGGGAATTGTTCGAGACAGGCACAAACATTATGTAGTGAAAGTACAGCATCGCATCAACAACATTCTTTTTTTTTTTTTTTTTTTCCTTCACTTGAAAGCAGATATTGTAAACAAACATATCCACAGAAGGAACAAACAGGACAAACAGGGTGCTCTCTATGTAACTGCAGTTATCTACCGGGTGGTTGGCAACGCTGGATTTTTAATGTGCATGATTTATTTGGAACAAGAACACAGTCAAAGGTCAGTGCCGACTAACAGTCACTGTTGACATATAATATAATTCGAAGCATGTGTAAATGATGTAAATGAAAATAATCATTATACTATTGCACTTGGAGTAAACAAAAACAGTGGGTTTTTTTCTAAAAGAAAAAGAAATGGTTTAACACTGACTTAGATGTATTTTTTTTTTCTAATCTCTGCAATTTTATGGCATAGCCTTGGATGGATTTGATTTCCGAACAGGCTCGGGGTGGTTTAAAACCACTCTGCAGCTGCAAGCTCTCAAATATTCCGTAACATTTATGGCAATGTCACTGCAGGATCGTGCAGGGTCCAACCACAGTGCATAGATTTCAGATGGGGTGGGGAAGCAGTCCAGCTCGCTTTGCTCCGAGTCCTTTCATTGTTTGCAGTTTTGTCGGGGACGTTTCTCATTGCACTCCATATTTCAACAGCTTGGCTCTTCTATTTCCCCAAATGGAGCCTTATCGCGATAGCTTGTCTTCCTGATGGTGCTGAGCAGTCAGCAGGGATTAGACAGGTCCTTGAAGATCGTCATTAAAGAGATCAATGTCCAAGGAGAAGCTCATTATTTGTGGCTAAATCAGATAATAAACAGAGATTGACCAAGAGCAAATCAGTAAAAAAAAAAAAGAAGAAGAAAAGTACTGAACCTTTAGTGTGAATCTTTTGTTCTGAACTTAGTTAATGTTTTGCGTGAATTTGTCAACTTTAATAGCGGCTTTACCTTTTGTGATGCCCCTGCAGTGAATGACAGACCCTCTCTGAGCTGGGGAACAAGAGCACTGCCAGGTATTGTTAATGTTCCACCCCGTTCCTATTACTGCATGCTAAGCTTAAATATTGGCCGAGGGAATTCCTGCGATAAAATGTGTGCCTACACGCAATTCTTTCTTGCTTAACATACCACCACTGATTTGTATGATGAGATATATTTTGGTCGGGGTATTTTTGTGAGAGATGATGATAATATGAGTGGGCAGATGGATTAATTTTGCCGCCGTCATTAGGCTTAATGTTCTGTTGCTGTGTTAAATTCAGATAAGGCAAAGCTGCCTGAAAACAAAGAATCAACCTCAGTGCTTGGTATGAATTACACTCCCCCCCCCTTGCTTTTAAAGAAATACCCTTCGTACTCTACAGCAGAGGCACATAATAACAATAGCATAGGTCATTTGTCTTTGTGGTGGATTCTATTGTATTGTAACTAATCATTAATCAGGGGTAACACAAGAAATATATATTTATTAATATCAACTTGACATATTGCTAGATTACTTCCACTGAGGCAGCTATCTTTTTAATATCTTGGTATCTTTACACATCCCCTTGCAATATCTTATTTAAATATTTAGGTCATGCATGTGTATATTGTATTGTTTGTTCCCATTAAATATATTCTTCGCTTATCGCATCTGAAAACCAGCCAATAAAGCAAAAAATAAAAAAAATAATAAAAAAAGCACCTGTTTCATGGATGTTTCCTGTTTGTCAAATCGCTAGTAAAAACGTTGCACTTGCCATTTAACCTAAGGGAGTGAGAATGGCCCCTCCTGTGGCCCCTTAACAACCCACATCCCACTATAACACCGCGGCGATTACTCCTATCACCGCAGTGAATAGTAGGGGAGGAAATGTGCTCCCTGCAATCATACCAATTTTCAGGTGCTGGCTTGCTGGGCTCAATTCCATTGTTTTGAAGAACATTTGTATTTGTTGGAAATGGGCCTTATGCAGATTTATGATGACAGCTGGTACTCTTAAGACTCAACTGCTACACATACAGATCTGCGCACCATTTTTCTTTTTTCTTTTTTTTTTTAAGTCTGGAAAAACACAACCAACTGTAGTGTGGATGTCTCACTTCTGGTGTGATGAAGATAGTTACGTGACTTTTAATATGTGTGTTTACTTACTTTTTTTTTTAGAGAGTGCCCCAGCTGTCTGATGGTACACCGGCTTCCTGTAGTTTTCAAATTGCTTCATGTAGTAGTTTTTGGCTGAGTGTTTGAGCCATCTATTCAATTCACTCATGCATATATTCATTTTCCTTGCATCCAGACCAGGGTCTCGGGGGCTGGAGTATCTCTCAGCCACCACATGGTGAAAGACGGGGTACGCTCTGGACAGGTCACCATAGTCCTTCACAGCTTGAACACTAAGGGAGACATACGAGCATCCATTTTTCCTGATTCACACGGAATGATATGACGAATGTGCCTCATATTGATTTACCAACTCTTCATTTCTGAATATTGGCAACCCAAGCAATATGATAAGTACAAGCCAGCTACATGTAAAAGCTGGGCAGTTGATGGTCTTAGTTAAGCTGGACTGATGAGTTAGGATGGTGAATACTAATCTGATGGGACCTTTCTATTTAGTACTCTGGCTCTGTGATGGACGGGTATCTTGTCCATAATGTATTCAGTTTTTGCTTCTAATAACTCCTAATCCCAATCTGGATGAAGTGGAATCCAGATGAATTGATGGTGTCATGATTGGTTGCTTGGAGCAAGTGTTACCTTTCACAAGCTTACAAAAATTAATCAAGAGACTAACTGTAATTTTAATCGTTAATGACAATCTACATCGCTGCCCTACTTCTCTGTCACATTTGCGAAGGTGCCTCAAATCGTTGGTATTAGGAGAAAATGTGAATTCATTCATGCAAGCACAGCAAAATCAATCTTCAACTTCAACAGTAGACAATGCCAAATTCAAATCAAGGTGCAGTTTCAGCAGAACCTCATAGTAATAATGAGTTAACTGACAGCAAGTAAAAAAAAAAAACATCTCCAATAGTGAGTTACAGTTAGGCTGTGTAAAAGGGTTTTTGCCACCTACTGTATGTGAATAGCACTGCACGGATGTTGGTGTGACACACTGAGGATTATTGGAGGTAATCAAAGAGATTGCAGTGCAGCTGTGGATGCCAGGCAGCTGCTGAAGTACTTATTTTAAATATCTGTGGCCACCATTGGCTGACTGCTTTTTTTTTTTCCTTCAGTGTTTGGACCAAATCATATTTACTACTAATCTACAACTGGTTTCCCAGAGTGGCACATATTCATAATCAAGCTTAACATTCCCTCTGTAGACCTTTTTGTTTTCTGTGTTGTTGTTGTTTTTTTTTAATGACAGTCAACCAGTTAGTTTGGCTGCAAATTTATAAGCTATTTACATTTTTTGGTTGCACAGAAACACACATTATGTTTGTCCAACCTCTGCCTCAGCCTTGTCTGCCACTGCGGTTTTGATTATCACCTTCCCAATGCAGCAATTAGCAATTGTCAGCACAGCACTGCTGCCCCCTACTTATGAGCTGTGGTAAACAAACTCCATAGGAGGATTTTGACATCCTTTTCTAATGCGTGCAGTGGGTGGGGAGGACATCTGTTTCTCAAAAACCTGCACATATGCTGCTCCTACAACACTACTGTTCACTAAGTTGAACAAAATAGTTTGCAGGTTTTTTTTTTTTTAAATATTGAAGAGTTCAGACATGTTTCGATTTCCATAAAAATCAACGATTCCATCTCCAACAAAAGTTGCGAAATGACAGAAGCCGTCAGCATCTCCAGCAGCCTCTAGACACTTGTTCACTCGGTACTGTTGTTTTGGGTGTCACACAGATGGGAGAAAATCTGATGTATAATATAGAATAGATGGCACTCTGAAGACTGCAGAAATACAAAGAAATATATCCAACAGATTTGCATTCATTCCCAGGAGAGGTGCAGCTCACTGCACATCTAGCTGGAAAATCAGCCCTATTCTTGGATTATTCAGGGGGAAAAAAATTGTCTTTATCATACATAAAATATGGTGTTGTCTTCAGGAAGAAGAAGAACCTGCTGTAATGTCACTACCAGTGGTGAAATATGCTATGGAAAGAAAGCCCACTATTATTCTTTCTGGAGCTGACAGCTCATACAATTAAAATGAAACCCATGCAGTCGACTCCCCGGTAACTTTGAAAGCTGTCTTCGTAGAACATACTGTAAATACTGGACAAACCAGCAGTAAGATCTACCTGCCATACTCGTATAAAGCCTTGTGTTGAACTTAACATGCAAGTCAGCGGCGGGAGGTGCGAGCTTAACGTGTCTACTTGAAGTTGTCAGGGCGCAAGGTTGCATCAAAGGTAAATAGATAGGTGGCAAAAAAAAAAAAAAAAAAAGACGAGAAAGGGGGAAGTCTGGTGAATTTACACAGCAGCCAATACTAATAAGGAACAGCTAAGCCGTTAGTGAGGCGTAAAGCAGCTTACAGATGAAGAGAGTCTCAATTTGGCTGCAGTTTTTTTTTTTTTTTTTTTTCCTTTTTTAAATTCCAAAAACTAAAATCTTGAGGCTTAGCAATTTCTTCGCATATACAGTATGCCAGACAGAATGAAAGGAAATCCTGCTCTGTTGAAATGCATCCTCTGCTGCCCGCAGCTTAAGTTGAGCGCTTAATATGTAGTAAAGGGAGCTTAATTGGAAAGGAGCTGTAGACACTTTCATTCCTGGCTGATGTAATTTTGCACAATGTTAACATTAATGCAAGTGTACCATCCATATCCAGCCACGTCTTCGTGAGATTTAATTTTCTCGGGGTGATATATATTTGAATTCACATTGAAATTGGCACCGCACTACGCTCTGCTCGGTCTCTATCTGAAGTGGTCTACCTGAAGAAAAAAGAAAAAAAAAGAAAAAAAAAAATCATGGTGATGGGAAACGATGCAGAAATTAGGACGTGAGGTTATGTGACACTCAGTACTTACTAATAACATTCTCTAGATTTTCTTTTAAGTGGGTTCAAGTGATTGCTTTATGCTGTGCTGTGCAGGACATATATCACTACAGTTGTACATTATGCCACCTGACAAGTGTTCCTAACATACTCGACAGGAAACCTTTAATAGAAGGAAGGCATTAAGATACAGAAAAGCACATTCTTTTTCTCCCCATCCCAACCTGAAATGAGCAAAAATAACGGTGCTCAATAATTAACTTGTCACAATTCACAGCACCCCAAATGTGATATCGGCTTCAGACACCCAGAGTGTTTCTGATGTTTGCATCACATCTGGATGTGTCCTAATTGCGACTCCTTTATCTAATGCCAGCTGTTAACTCGCTTTTAATCAGCGGAGTTTGTAGTATTTTTCCACATCCTCAACTGTTAAATCTGCATATCTAAACAACAGCGCAGGCAGATTCAAGAAGCTGTCAGCTTAGCGTCCCTCCTCATCCTAGAAAGCCTCGTTCAGTTTTTCTATTTATTTCTGCAGTTTCCACTTTCAGTGGCAGCTTTGATTACCATTTAATCATATTTATGGAATTATATTTACAGTTTTCCCTCGAATATGTGTCGTGATATCCTCACCAGAAATTCAGTTCTCGAGAGTGAGTAAAATTGTAATCATAGACTTTTTTGAAAAGCAGAGTTGAGCTATTCTCATAAGAGTTGTTGCATTGTTTTATGCTGCCTTGCCTCTCTTTGCCCTATATGCAAATTTAGTGGGTAATACTGAATGCAAAGTAGATTCACTAGGTCACTGAATCATTGCTTTTATACTGAAGGCAAGAAGAAACTATGTGAACCCTTTAAAACAATGTCTATTTTCTCCGCAGAGTAGTGACCTGATCTCTACTACTTTAGACAAACCTTATCTGATGTAAAAGTAATACCGTACAAGCCATCATATTGTGTCCTGTCTTTACTGACCACGAAGTCAGCTGCTTGAAAAAATAAAAAGAATAAAACTTTAGTTTGCTGGTTGAATGAGATCTAAACAATCATCACAAATAATTTTTCTTATAGTTTCCATTTGGCGATCCATTGATCCACCCAAGGGTGTACAATAGTAACAAACATTGAGTGACACGTCTAAACATCCCCAGGACAGATTGACATCACATTCTACTTCATTCTGCTGTGGACTCCTGTTTAAAGCTATTTGGTGTTGATCGGCACATCTCAGTGCAGACCGATATTGAGATGACATACTGCAGCCAGTAGCACTCGCATATCTCCACAGCCTGCGAATAAGAGAATTTGGGAGGACTCAAAAGAAATAACAGCAGTCGTAACTTCAACCCTAAAGAAAAAAACAGTTTGTCAGCTTTGGACGAACTGCTCTTTCTAAATAATAAATGAGCAGATGCCGGAATACGTTTCGTTTCTTCAATCTTCCAATCAACCTGTTTGATATTGCCTACGAATCTACTCAGTTTGCTCACATACTCTTATGTTCTGCTGCGCATCCTACAAATGCACATTCTCTACAAATTGTGGCACTAACTAAAAGAAAGAAATCATGCTTTTCAAAAGCAACGGTGTAAAGAGTATATTCATTGGTAGAAATCATAAAGGTGTACAAAACCCAAATTTTCATATTTTTTGTCCTGCGCTTATATTCATGTTCCCCAGAATTGGATTTCTCCCTCTTCTTTCAGTACTACAAACCTGGCTGGGATTCTCCAGTTAAATGTGTATTTATGGACCAAATACTGGGTGAGACAAAGGGTTTAAATATTGTCGTAGTGTGGACTTAAGACGACTGCTGTGCTTTACTAAAGCTTCACAGAGCTCTTGTGCATCGCTGTAATATTTGGAAGCATCTTAACTTGAATATCTCAAAGGAAAATTCATTTTTTAAGTTCGTCATCAATGACTTGGACTGCTTATCAATGGCAGTTTTAGAATACCTGTTCAAGTGGTGGCTTCTTTTGGGATTTCTAGATTTGAATTTCTTTTTTTTTTTTACTGCAAGTACTGAACAGTGGGAATTGTCATTGACCAAAAAGCTCAGGCATGAAGAAAAAAGGACGCTGCAAGAGATTGAAAAATATTTTGGGGTAGAGATTCACACTGAGCATGGCGGGAGGACGCATGCAAACCTGCAAAGTGGACTGTTCAGTTTCCATCTCAGGCAACACTGCTGGGGGGGGTGTGAAGAAGTGAAGAAACCTTTTTCACCTGGGAGAGACGACAACAACAACAACAACAAAATAAATAAAGACACTATGCTAAGAAAAGTAAACACAACTCAATAAATCAAACATCAAATGCGACAGTGATTGGAAAGTAGTGCGGGGCGGTTGTACCATTAATGAAAAGCCGCATTTGCCGACCTCCTCCAGAGTGCTTTCCTCGACGCCGCCAATTTGACTCTCCCATCAAGCGTGACAAGCTGCTGGATATGTGCTATCAAATAGTTGAACTCGTACAACCCGCCATCCCTTAGCATGAAGTATCCCCCCTTACAAGCTCACTGGGAAGCGGGAGATAAAGTGCACCACGCACCCTTCACGGCAGGACACACCGCAACGCTCCCTCGCTCCCCACAGCTACAGCCCCACTGCTTAATCTAATCAGTTCAAATTAACCTTAATACACACTGTGCCCCAGGCTTTTGACTCCGCTGTATCTCGCTGACACACCTTGTACAACTTCGCCACGTTCCCCGCTGAATGACAGCCGCAGTGCCTAACTTGAACTGACACCGAGAGTTTGAGAAAAGTTTATTTGCAGACAATGTTTAGCCAAACTAAAATCAAAAGGCTCTCCGGGCATAAATGTTGAATATTTCGAAATACGAGCCAAGATATCTGTATTCTTGTGAACATTAGATTGACATTTTTTGGAGGGACTGCGGTTTCTTCTCTGCGGAATAAATGGCAAATTATCTTTAAACAGACGTGAACAAAAATAATAATGTGCATCAGCTACTATGCCAATACCACTACTTCACTCATGAAATTTATATTTTTCTTAAGCTTGTTACGGTTCATATATTGAATAGTTCTCATCTCTTTCTTGCCTGCTCACTGATCAGATTAGCCCAATGTGTTGTCGACATGGTTACTATTTCACTAAACTGTTGTCTACTGGAGTAAGACCTCCCCAGCTGGAGACCACAGGCATTACAAATGAGCTTCGTCGATAATGTTTTACGCTGCGTTGCAATGATTTATGCTACATACTTGCATAGAAATAAAACGAAATTAATGAATGAATCAATAAATAAACACTCCTCCTCCTGACGACAATATGAATAATCGTCCAACGGTCGAGATTAATCGCCTGAACAGTGCGTGCGATGCATTTGCAGCTTAAGTCATGTGTTTGATTTCTTTCATATAATTAACACAATACTTCTTTTAAGAATGATTACCTCTACTAGTATAGTTTAAATCGAATTTATTCAGACTGATACATTGCTGACAGCTAATGTGTCAGTGTCACCGCCATATTATAAATAAGATAGGCAGGAGTCACTCCCCTAAGTAACTTGTTACTATTTATTTTGCAACTTTATAAAAGTAACTAGCAACTGAATCAAATGTCTTACAACGTACTAGTTAGCTCCCTTTTGGAGGATGTCGATGCGAGTTGCAGTAAAAAAAAAACATTCATTCAGTGGGGTATATTGTAAGTACATAAGCACATCGGATAACATTTGTCTTGCACCAGACTGGACACCACTTAGACTCAGGTCAACAACTTCAAGTCTTAGATTTATGTTATTGATAATGAGCTTTGCACAGACAGCAGGAGGAGGCTTGTTTTTTAGTTGTTTTTTCCATGGTGGTGCGAGGGTCATGTCGCTGCATCCTATGACATTCATAATGAAGTGTGCGTCTCAGCACAGCACCCAGAGTTTTTGTTTAACATCGAAACTTCACCGGCAGGTTTCCTCTGGTTTGCACAACGCTGACAGTGACTGTCTCGCGACATGCTGTTTACCATTTCAAACAGCGCTGTCAGCTGGACTTCTTCCTGCTCTACTGAGTACCAAAGACTAAATACAAGCTGCTATGCCAAACGGTTACAGACATTTTCTCTTTTTTTGTAAAGCAATTTGTGCTTGTTTGACTCGCTTATAGGCCATGAAATAAGCAAATACTTGACACTTCTTTTCAGTGACACAGTGGGCAACCCCACTGACATCTGGAAGCCTGGTGTGTGTCCTTCTACTCTGCTTTTAAAAACATATGGCAAGATATAGTCAACACTGATGCTTTCACAGATCTGTTTTTCCCTTCAATATGTTTCTTTTTCAGCCGGCAATGGGCTGGAAAAAACACAAGCCTGTGGATGTACTCATGGACTGTATGTATCTCATATTTTCATCCCCCTGTGCCGGCACATCATGTAATGATATTTGTGTGATCGTCTAGTCTAATCTCAGTTTATCTTTCCCTTTCTGTTTCTATGCCCTGGTCAGTATTTTCCAGTGCAGAGGCAGCCTTCTTTCATCTGCTCTCGCTGATGGGATGTCCACAGTTACACTGCCATCAAGTGGTGGAAAAGCAATCATATTGTGTTGAGATTGGGTGTCACTCCACGCAATGAACCCATTGTTCTTGCAGTATAGGCCAGTTCCCAGTGTGTTCCTTCCCCCAGCAGACGCAGATGATCTTTATATTCTATCCCATGTGACAAATCACTCAAGGCCTGTGAGTCAAACTAAAAGGAAAAAAAAAGGTTCAGGGGTGCTGGAGAAATCCTCCACCAGGAGTGAGGAGAAAATGTGTTGCGATGATTCGCTAAACTGCAGCTCTGTGGATGGATGTTGAATCAGGAGTGGAAGCTGACACATTGTGAATCATATGTTTTGACAGATGTAGTTGCGATACAAATGTCAGCATGCCGTCAGCCTCACCAAATGTGTCAGTTTCTACCGTGCAGCACTTTTTAAATCTAAAACACCGATTTTCATGGAAATAAACAGTGAATAAATAAACAATGGGGAGGACAATCTTCCACCACAGAGCCGTCAAAAGGAGTGAGTGGGGATGATTTTTGATGTGGCCTACTGATGAGTTCTGCTGCCATCTGCTGGCTGCAACACCTCATTGCATTAGATTTGTAATTTATTTCGCCACATTTAATACAATATTGACTTTGCTTTCACGAAACAGCCCCATTAAGCCATATTAAACAGGCAAATCCATACTTCTTTGCTCTGCTTATGAGGAAGTGTGTACTGTACAAGAGGTTGCAATTCACAACACAGTTCAGTGCTCAGCTGCGTGGAATTAGTTCCAAAAGATAGTGCACGCAGATTGATTTTTATTCGACACGACTTACATTTATGCGAGAGCTGCACAAACTCCAGCATGTTAATGTCTGAATTGTCTAAAGTGTCCACCTACTAATCACACCACAATCTTAAATTTCCTCCTGCAAGGCTCTCAAGTATGCACAGTTTGAGTGTTTGGAGCAGGCTTGAACCATTGTTTGACTCTGAGCTCTGCTGTGTTGCCAAACCTTGCAGCAGTGCTACTGCTGAGCTCTTGGCACCCGTATTTGAATTTTACACTTCTGCTGCCCACAGACTTGAGTTTTCTTGAACTTTTACCCTCTTTGCCTCCACATTGACCTCGCAAAGCACGTCCGGTGAGACGGCAGCCGACCCAGAAGACCATGAGAGGCAACAAAAAAGATCCAGATTTAGAAATGGTTATAGTTCAGTGTGAATCCGAGAAAACACGTTGTTCATAAATGCTATTGTATACAGCAGGGGTTTTCAACGTGTAGGGAGGGAGGTAAAATCTCGGGGTCATGGGGACAGATGCCATTTCCCAGCATAGTTTATTTCTTTTTGAAATTATTAATTTTATGGGATCACCTAAATTGATTAAACACATTTTAAGTATGTCAGTTAGGGCAGTTGTGGAGTTTAAATAAAGATTTATCTTATCTATTATTTTTTAGTGGGCCGTGAAGCTCAGTGACAATTAAAAACTCTTGGTCTACTAAACAGGTGCTTTTCAAAACAAATGAAGGGTTTACCAGTTTTCCAGCCACAAAATAAAATGCTTTTTTTGGTTTTGTTTTTTTTAAAAGAAATATGATATTTTAGATGCCGTATTTTGTGCTTTTCATAGCATATAGCCTGAAATAATAAATAAGAAAATAAGCCTGTAATACTTCAGTTCATGTGTAACTTTTTGCGAAGCACTCAGTAATATTTCATTCTGTGCACAGAAGCCGATATTCAATCAATCAAAATGGCCCCTGCAAGCTAATCACATGCAGGACTTTGGACCTTCATCCTCAGGAGCCTCACTGATACAGCCTTGACCTTTTGCCTCAGATAGCTGTATTTTCTTTCTCCAATCAGTTAACGCTGCATCACTGCAGGAGACATGTCTCGTGGAGGCTGCAGACAAGCAGGGACCGATCCAGCACAACAAGCAGCAGGGGGTTCCCCGCAGGCCCACGTTCATAACTAGGTGCTTGATTGTTATTTTGTGTACATATCTTGACATTTAATTGCCTTTAAACTCGAGTGGGACGCAGAAGGTAATTGGTTTAGATGTGAGGACGAATGGATGGGGGGTGAAAGCAATTGGAACTGACAACTGAAAATACTGGCCTATTAAAAACGTTGGACCAGTGAAATCGCGAGGCAGACAAAGTGACGTAAATACTTCATGAAAGCACTACAGGTGGACCGGCTCTCCTTCAGGTTGGCCACCGATGATTTGGCCTCTCTGCTGCTTTATCTGTCGGCTCATGCTGCTTTGAAAATGTATATCAAAGCTCTGTTTGGCAGTTCCCTTATACGGCTGAAGACTGCTGCCAGTTGGCTTCCAGCTGAATAAAATCCACCATCCCTGCAATGCATAGCGTTTGTAATTGTTACTTCACAATCAAAATACAATCCTTGAGGCGCTAATGTGAAATGAAACCCTTGTATTCTGCACAAATCTCAATAATCCCTCAAATGCTAAAGTCTATTTCATTTCTTCAAAATTAAGGGAAATCGTTGAATTGAGTATTTACATCAGATAATAATACTAATAATAATACTACTACTAATAATAACAATGTTTTAAAGTAAGTAAACAATCACCTGAACAATCGGCTATTATAAACTGAAGATTTGCACAGCTGGCTCCCATTAGGTCCTGCAGCCCACTCAGCAAGAAGCATTAACCATATTGGATCACAACAAGCAAATTAAGAAATGTGCCAGCGCATTTATGACACCAGAGTAAGGTTATCAGTGAAATGAAACTTTTTTTTTTTCTCTCTCTCTTATAATGCCTTCTTTAAGCATTTTAGTGTTGAAATTGGAATAGCTGGTAATCACAATCCAATATTTTTGTTTTAATTGTCATCTTGTGGGCAATGTGGAGAAGAAAAAAAAGAATATCAATTTATGCAGATATCACTCAGTGTGGCAACAAAAAAAACTAAACATTATGATTCTTTGTTCCATCTGCAGTCGACTCGCTAATCTCAGCATCTTGGCTCACTCGAGAAATTCATATTTTCAGTTATGTAGGCATCTCCTTACGGAGCGTGCGGCTTCAGATTCCTCGCTGTGAAGAGTGTGAACACTGCGATTATGTTTAGTCATTTTGAAGTGGCGTGTTGCCGTCGGTGAGCTGAACCTACTGAGCATGCCGATGATGAGGACAGGTTCAACACTGTTGGACCAAACTGGAGTGAAAGTGACAACGAACTCTTTGTGAAAGTATGAAGGCAGTCAAAGGGGAATATAAAGTTGAGAAAGAAATAGAAAGAAATAGGTGAGGAAGTCAGAAAGACGATAGCAAGCCAGGTACTTTAAACTTTAAAATATATAATAACAATGAATATAATAAGTCAAAAATAAAAATAAGACAGGAGAAAGGTGTAATGAATCAAAATAAGACGTACAAAGAAATTACCAAACAATGTCTGATATAGTTCTGGAAAATATTTAAAGCAACATAAATAGCACAAAACACAAAGAAATGCAGATATAAATTCATAAAGCGATATTACCAAGATAAACCCAAAAACCTTAATAATAACCTTTAATATACTCAATTAGCTCTATTGGCTTATATAGTTCATGAGTTCCAATCATGTCAATTATATAAACAGTTGAATAAATGTAAGCCTCTCTGGAGTTAAATCTAGGGTCATGGGGAAGCTGTTGCACCATAAAATATTGCTACATCTATTTGACTGGATAGTATTCACGAGTCGGGACTCCATGCAGAATTAAATGTGATCTGCTATTAGGGCATAAAGACCGGAGAGTTAAGTTCACGCACAAGAAGTGAGTTCCTCTTTCATCTCTGTCGACAGAGCAAGAGACACCCCAGCACCTTTTAAATTGTAACAATTTCAGAGAATATCAACAAGGTCAACTTACTTACAGCTGCTTGGAGCTTTTATGTTCCAATATATTTTAAATCTTGTTAAGAGTTAGCTGTGGCCGTGCACGTAAGGCTGAGAGCTACACCGGCTTGGTAAACCGTGCTCCCTTCTTCTTTTTTTCTTTTTCCAGGTCACAAGCCATTTGACAAACTGTGACATTTTCATGTCTTTGTGTTCGCTCATATCACAACTGCCTATAAATCCCCAAACTCTGTTACTCAGCCTACTGTAAACAACCAGAATTGGAGTGGGGGTGGGGGTGGGGGTGCCATAGTGCCTCCTCAGCATTTACCAAAGGACAGTGCTCCCCTCAGGTTTTATACTTTAATGTCAACCCGTAAGTTAGTGTCTCAGGACTTCAGAATTATGCCCCCCTGCTCTTATCTCGGTGACAAACGGCTATCAGCTCACATCGTTCAGATCATGACGGTCGGAGAATTCAAGGTTTGCTGAATTTCATTTTGATGAATTTGAATAGATGTATAGTTATCGCGCGGAACGGGGGAATATTTCCTCGTGGACTGCCGCTTCTGATAAACCCGTCTTATTAATTCATGTGAGGCTGTCAAATGGCTTTTAAGCGTTGTAAATATGGGTCTGGTATCAGTTTGGAGTCGGCTTCAGAGAGCAGGCGCAAAAACTGAGAGGCTGCCCTGGTGGGATCCACGCTTCAGCCCACACATTAGCTCCCGGGCAGTGGTCGTAAATTTGGGAATGTTTTGACCTGAAGGCCAAGTGTGAAACCTAACGTACTCGCGTATAATAGTGCTGAAGACAACAGGGAGAGCCAATGCTCAAACACTAACCTCTGTAAGTTACTTGTGACCACGCCCAATGTCACAGTGCTCATTGTGTGTTTTAGCAAAGTGCTGTGGCCACTTCATGCCTGTTCATATTTCATACGATCAATGACGAAAATAGAAGGAACTTTTTTTGAAAGGTAATATTTCTAATGCAAACTGAAAGCCCTGTTGGGTTGATTGTGATATATCACTTTATAAATTTAACTGTTGTTATCAGACATTGGTTGGTCTTTTTTTTTTTTTAAACATCTCATTTGGATTTTTCATGTTTCATTGATATTTTTATTTTATTCCATATTACTATTTGTAATACATTTTAATTAGAGTAATTTTTTTATTTATTTACACATTATTGTTACAATTTAATGATATGTTTGATATTTTAATTTCTTATTTATTTTTCATTGCTGACAAGATAACAGGATTTGTATTATTATTGTTATGATAATCTTATTGTGAACTGCTGGAAAAGTGTCTATCTATCTATCTATCTAATTTCAACCTTTGGTGTCTTTTACTCCTGGAGGTATATTGGTCGTTATATGGCTCCGTGTATCGGTTTGTACTTATTCATGTATTCCTGCGTGCATGCATGCAGAAATATTTTTTTCATTTCCTTTTAGTGTCTCTTTTTTCTTTCTTAGTCTTTCTTGAGTGTCCTGTTTTTGTGAAATACTTCACTCTCAGGCAATTTACTTGTCCAAAACATGCTGTGCGAATACAGATTGATTGATTGATTCATATAATTGAAATGGGTATTTTCTGACAACAACAAAAAAAAAAACAATAGCTGCATCTTTAAATAAAAGAAACCTCAAAATCTCCCCTCAAATAAATCTGCACAAACAAAATGTGTTTGCTCATTGCAGGTGCCTCCAACATATAATAGGCTGTTCGTCCATTTGCTGCAGAAATAACAGCTTTTTATCTCCAAGCTCTTTGTGCAGCTAAATGGAACATGGAGAAGACGCATCCAGAGATTCTTTGCTGTGATAAACGACAATTTAATTACAGGTTTTATTATTTTTGTGTAAAGGGGAACCTCTGCAACACTAATTGACTGATGTGTAATAAAATGCTGATACTGGTGCGACGCTGACGCAGACAAGAGACAGCAGAATAGCCTTTAATGAGGGGCAACAAAGCATGAATTCCTTTCACGGGCGAACAAGTGCTGAAATCAGTTTGTTAAAAACTTAAGCAAAGTGTCGTCTGGAGGGGACTGACACTGCACTCGGAACGGCGGGAAGTCACACATGACTAGTAACGAGAGGGAGAGTTTAACCGGTGCACCTTTTATGTGGCTCTCCTGTACCGGTGCACACTTGAGTTAACAGAGGATTCAGCACTGCCCTGCCGGGGTCTCATTCCAAGCACCATAAGCTACACCCAGGCTTCTTCAGGCTCGCTCGCTCTCCCAGACTCTCTGGCTCCTCTCTCTTACAGTTGTCTTGCACGAGTTCATGTGCTAAGCGAGACTACCCACTATCAGCTCTGAAGGAACTTTCCGAGAAAGCCCGCAGGGGGGTTTGACACAGAGAAAGGAAATATTTTAATGGGTTGTAGTAAATATTGTCAAGAAATGATGGGGAAAATTCAAAAAGGGTCTCTTTATGTGCGTTGAGTGTCAGAACAAGTGTGTGTTTACGGACACCAGCACAAAGAGGACAATTGCTGAAAGAGATAATTGAATGTTAAAATTAGAAACATAAACCACCAGAGGTTTTTCTATTATCATTTTTTGACATATATGAGTCTCGCATTGTGTTATGTTTTTTTTTCATTCTGTAGAGCAGCAGATAGGAGGAATTTATCTCCTCTCCCGTTTAACGAAATAAATGTGCAAAATTGCAATAATTAAAAAAAAACCAAAAAAACTCAGTTAAACTTTCTCTTTTCGAGGCTTATATGCAAAGTACAGACAAAGTATTGAAGCAGGTATCAATAAATCAGTCAAACTATTTGCCCGGTGGAAATATTGTATGTTTGGCTAATGGATTGTAAATGTGTGTCCAAATTGGAAACAATTTACTTCCATTTTTATCTACGTTACATACACCAAGCTCATTTTCTCACTCTAAATATAGTATTAAAAGCATAGCTAGTGTCAAGAGACAGATCCGAGAGGTTATTATTCATATTTATCTCATTTGTATGCGTGAGTTATTTGATTTAATTTATCTGCATAGCATATTTATGTTGAAAGCACATTTATATCACAAAGATGTGGACATAACCAGTAGGGTCCGTGCTTAAGAAAGACAAAAATAATTCCACGTAAGTGACGACCTAATCTAATTTGTTATTTCCACCCCTAATTATTTGTTATTTGTCATTGCTTGTCTATGCCTCATTTTCTCTGAAATATGGGGATTGCTATAATGTGTGATTTTTTAATTTAGCTGGTGTAGTTCTGACACCAGTACCACCTGGTAGAAAAATAATAGATGTGCACCTCCACAAGTCAAACGCTGTACAAAGAAGTAGAGCCATTTTTAAGACGAGTCACATTCACAACGATGTGTCTGACAAAGAGACAAAACCCAACAGTGGCTTTATATCCTGGACATTTATTATGGTGGGTCAAAATTCATCCAACTCATCAAGTGCTGTTTTCACCATTTTCACTTTTGTTTGTGGATTGTCTTTATTATAAGTGTGAGAACATACGAGTTCAACAGCAATTTTGATTCACGGTTAATTCAGCTTGAGAACAGAACTCAAAGAATTATGACGATAAATAAAATAAGTTGTGACAATAAAAGTTTTGACATAATTTATTGTTAATCAGAGATAGAATTTAATCGATAGTTAGAGTCTTAGTGTAAAACCAGAAGTGTAGTAGTTGCAAACTATATGAAGGGACATACATTTACCATGTACAAGGAGAGTAATTTATGATTTGGTTTGCCTATGGCTCCAAACACCTAATACAAATATTATTCACACTGATTTATAAAGTAACAGCCAAAGTCACTTTATACAAAAATTATTTTTGCTCAGATCCTGATAATATTGGTAAATATCCTATATCCTTATTTGACCAGATATTTTAAACCCACTTAGATGGTTTTACCTTTGCTTAAATCAAAGAATATTGTGATCTTTAAATATCAAATACTCACCATTTGGTTAAGTTATTTTTAAAAGCTTGAAAAAAACTTTTTTTACATTTACGCAGCAATGATTTGAAAATGATGTCCGTTTACACAGAAATGGCAGAAACGGTGAAAACTGTGTAGTTTTCATGTTGGGCCATGAGTGGGTGCTGTTGGTTGTTTTGGTAATGAAACCACAGGCATATGTACAGAGAGCAAAACAGTATAAACCTTAACAAAGGTGAGTTCATGAACATTTGGATGACGACAAAGTTGGATTTTTATTACCATCGACTCTCAACTATAAAGCTACCAAGTCCCAGGAGAATATGGACTGGGGGTCATGACACTCTGGAGGCCGCCATTGTTGTTATTGCCCGTCTACTTGCGCATGTCTACACAGAGAGAGAGAGAGTCTGAGCTTTTTTGAAAAGTTCCACCTTGGGAGCCATTTTTTCATTTTCACTTGAAGATGTTGTGTAAACTGGACCTTACTTGACAAGATGTTTTATTCCCACTTAAGCAGTTTTAACTTTACCAAAATCAGCAATGTCATTTTTAAATATCAAATTCAATATGTGGTTTAGTTGTTGAGAACGGCTTTATATATAAAAGAAAAATATTTTAGTTTAGGAGGTTGGCGATGTTATCTAAAGTGAAATACATTATAAAGTCTTTCATTCCTTAAAAGATTGTGACTTATGAGACTCGGCAGGTTAAGTGTTGGAGGAACTGATTAATTCATGGATAAAACTATGTAATGAGCTCAGTCAACTCATTGTTGTGTTTTAATCCAACTGTAACATTATAAAATCATTTGGACAAAGATTCTGTATATTCATGTAAAATGAAACGTTTGCCGAGTCATTAAATCTGTGTCCTGAAAAATCTGTTTATATTGTTGGAAAAAAAAAATAAAAAAAATCCTCGATAGACCTGCGTGCATCTAAAAATAAAAATGCGTATATTTTTTTTTTTTCCTTGTCTATTTAATTATGAGAAACTTAGAAATTATGCAATTACACATGTTGCCAGCGCATGAAAATTGCATACAAGCACACGTGAAGGCCTATTTGTCATGCTCATAAATGTTGCACCAGGACAATGACACAGACTGACAAGTGTCTGGGGAAGAAATGGAAAAATGCTTCCCTTCCCGCTACTCTTTTAAAGGCCTCAGTGTTTACACTATTGTAGGAAATCAGTTCATTCAACATGGAGTGCAAAAGTTGATTCCAGAATAATAGGGGTGCCTGATGCCTTTTATCATCAGTACTTATGTCTGTATAAAGCAATTTGTTCAAGTTATTTGTTTACACTGCCACGCCACTTCTCTTTCTTGTTTAAGGCATCTCTCACATTCTTGATGAACACTGTGCAAACAGAACATCAAAAAATTACATTGCGGCATTAACACTGACTAACACAGCATGGCGAAAAATGGGAGAAAGAATTGCCTCCCAGCACTTTCACAGCCCTAGGAGATTTAAATAATAAAAAGCACTGGGCCTCTGAACAAACAGGATAATTATGGCCTACAGTCTTCCTGTCGCTCGTCTGGCACGACCAAGCGGAAAGAAACATGTTATTACCACTCAAAGGTTCTGCAAGGAGAATTAGGAGGAATAAATGTTTCATGTAGAAGGATGGCTTCATGGTGAATCCCTCTGACCAAATCAACAGCCTCGCTTTATTGCTTTCATTTATTTCATGGTATAGCGCTGACAAACACCAGCCGCATGGAAGACATCCTCATACATAAGCACGGTACTCGGGCAGAGCATTTCTGAAATATTTAAAGCCATCCATTTAGTTTGGCTACTCACATCTTTACACTAAATTCCCGCATCACCTTTTTATTCTTTTGCCTTTGAAGCCTCACCTCCCTTAATCAAACCCGACATCGGAGAAATCGGGGGGAAAAAAGTTGCTTATCTTGCGGCGCCAACCGCCGAGTGGAGGAATCAAAGGGTTTTCACTGATCAGTTCAGCTAATTAAAATCTTTGTCATAAAATAAGTGGAGGAGCGCAAGGGACCCCAGACCTTTTCTGTCTGGTTTTCTAGGTCTAGCTCCAACATGTGTGCAGCTGCCAACAGCGCTGTTCAGTGGAACAGATGGTGCAGTAATGGAAAGAGCTTGTCTCCATTAGGTTGCCTTGCCTTTCTCGAACACAGTCATTCAAGGCAGCCGTCGCTTTCAGATTGCCACACTCTTCACATTGTAACGATGGCAGCACAACACCATGTGACCTTTATGTTGGAGGCTGCGTGGCTCCACACATACAAATGCAACAATCATCCGTTTCCTTTCTTTGGCCTCTTCTATGCCACGTGATAAGCGACTGGACACAGGCGACTTACTTCGGTGGCTCACATGTTGCTGCAGAATTTTCGACTTTTTTTTTTTTTTTTTTTTTTTCTTTCTCCACAGATTATTGGTTTGACCTAAGATGCTTATGTCAGAGCAGGTTTAAGACGAATTAATACTGGTGCATGATTGCAGATACTGCAGAGACTCGAGAGAGAGACTGAGGGAACCTGATTTTTGTAATGAGGTTTTCTGATCATATACGGTAAAGGACTTTTAGTCCTTCATATTTAGTGACAAGCCCGTGCACAGAGAAATTGCATCTGGACTCTATATTTTAATTTTAATGAGGCATGCCGCATGCTCTGATTCAAATGTCATATTCTTGCATGTTAAATTTACATCTTCTTTTCATACTTAGCTTGGGTAATGCAGAAAGACCTTTCAATCAAAAAAAAAAAAAAAAAAAAGACACCTTCCGCCAGACTTTGTTTATTAATTATGAATATGCTTTCAGGGCAAGGCCATCCAGATGTCTTGTGGCAATTGGAAAACCTTTTTGCTTCTTATTTTCGAATTCAGGTTGTGGGATTCCTGAATGAAACTCGGGAGGTCGTTTCCACACTCCAATTAGCATCTCAAGCAATTAGAGCAGAGAGGTAGAAGCCCATGGTAATTTTCAGTACATTTGAACCTGGGGTTAAATCACACTGTGCAGAGAAATACTCGCAACAAGAGAGCAAACATGCAACCAAAAGCACAGCAATTTAATTTGTGCTGGAGAATTGCCACAGAAAAATAATATTTATGCAAATGTCTTTTACAATATTGTACCCCGGGTGTCCTGTTAAAACCAAATACGGGAAATGTAGCAAATGATATACACAAGTCTGCCAGAAACCCAGAGTCTTGCTTTCAGTCATTTGTAATACTTTCAATTTGATGGCTTATTGCGTAATAACAGCTTTGTCATTGTCTCTGACATTGTTTTGGAAGCATTATGAGGGTTGAAGAGTTTAAAGATCCCATATTAACTATTTTATTTACCATATTTAATCCGAGCAAATATTCTATGGCTTTTTAAAGCATAACAAAAACATCTTATAAAGGTTTTGGATTTCATTTTTTAAGCTCCTCTCTGGAGCACTGCCATAAACAGGATGCTTTGTGCTTGTGCCTTTAAGGCGCATTGATCTCAATGACCCTTTTCTTCTGTGGGGCTGAATGTTTCTGGACGGATGCGCGTCCATGCCAGCTACATGTTTTCCGACCACAGGCCTTGATGCTTGCCAGCTCCAAAATGGTTTCAATCCTCACAAACGATTGGACAGTACGATGTGCTGGGTTTGGACGGATGACACGGGATGTCTTCACAAAGTCAGGGAAGTCAAATCGGCTCATTTATTCAACAGTTGTTGACTACAGACCGTAAACTTTTCTACAAAAATGACTTTAATAGCACTTTAAAATAGTAAATGGACTTTACTTTTATAGGGCCTTTTACCACTTTAATCACAAAGTCACACACACACACACACACACACACAACTGTGGTGAAGGCTGCCATGCAATGTGTACAGTCTTGGCGAAGAACACTGGCACAGAGAGAAAGCAAGATTGGGAATTGCACCACCAACCTTGAGGGCATGAGATAACCCAAATGACAGAGTGAGTCTCACCTATGCGGCATCTCAAACTGCCTCCTTAACTGAAACAATGAAATGAAAGCCTTCACTTCCGCAGTATGAGCTCCTGAAAGTGCACTCACTCAAAGCTCACCTTGCAAATAAGATTGTGTTAAGAGTGTTCTGCCTGAAATGTGCACTTAAAATCACACTGTGTGAAAGTAGAAAGCCAAAATAGCGCGTCTATTACTTACACAAATCATAGCAATTCTCAATCAAAATCTCACCATATCACATGTGTACATTAGAATTTTTTGCAGCACCGTGCTGAAAAACAACTAAACGGGGTTTGTTGACAACGCAAATGCAATGAAGTGAAAAATAAACGTGTATTAAAGCTATCTGTGTAGTATGTAATGGCTACCCATATGTGAAGCGAAGGTCTGCAGTGTTAACGACCCCACTCAGTGTTTAAAACACGTCGTAAACATGAAGCACTACGTTCGGTGTCTCAATAGAAATCCCACCCTTGATAGTTGATGGATTCCAGTAATGATCCCTTCCAAACAATTATAACTTTCTTCATGCCTTTGCACAATGGAATCAAAAAAACAAATTTCATGTTGTTTCTTGATAATTACTTTTTGATGGCCTTCCAGCAGTGCACAGTCTATAGCAAAATAAACCAAAGGAGTGAGGAACTAAATGAATGTTTTGCTGTTGTTTTGATTCAACAAGTAAAACATGACAGAAACATAGATTTACAGAAACACAGATCGGTTTGTGGGGATCCGAGCTCTTACCTTTAACACAGCTGATAACACTTGATAAATGACCCAGCTGATACTACACGCCGCAACACTGTGTTTTCCCCACCGGCTTCAAAAAGCCCACTTCAAAATGCCGGTATAGCACCTCAGGTGTGTCCTCCACCTAACGTCATTTTGCCACCCAAAAAGAAACAGCATTCTCAAGTGAAAATTTCAATTTTGCCGCACGGCCTGAAAGTTTAAATCAAGCTCTTGAGGGCTAGAGAGAAGGAACATCAAGATATTTAATTCTTTTTAATATCCCAGCCATTACTGATGCAAAGACACTTGTGCTGATGAGGCTGTGTTTTGTTTATGTGCTCTATTTAATGCCAATTAAACTACTCCTCCAGGATTGGACTCACATAGAGGGCCGGGAGTGCTCTGCACCAAGTCTCGGCTGTGGAGGAGATGACTTCATTTGCAGGATTTTACCAAATGCCATGTTACACAAAACCGTTCGCCCTTTATTTGTGTTTAGAGCGGGACTTCCTGTTTTCTTTCTTATAACTGTTTGAGGTTAATGGGAGACACAGACACTTGAAACATCATGTAGAAATGGTTGTTTTGGTTCTCCATCTTATTTAAAGACCAAAAGCTCCAATTGGACATTGTACTTTAAATTGTCACTTCACCAGGCTTCCTGTTAAAAAAATAAAAAATAAATACATACTTAAATCCATCGGTGCATACTCTTTTTAAACAATCAAGTATCAACTAAATATCATCTGAGGCCATTGCTGACCGTGTCCTGTCTGTCTCTATGTGTAAGTCCAGTGATGGACTGGTGACCCGCCCTTGTCCATAGATAGCTGGGATTGTCTCCAGCGCCATGTGACCCTGAACAGGATAAAGCGGTATAAAAGACGGAAAATGTGGAGATAATCTTCAAAGTAGTTTGTTACCCTTTCACAGTCCCCATTTAATTCAACTCTTTGTTTTTATTAAGTCAACTCATCATTTTTAGCCAACACACTCAGCTTTGTCACTCCATAAAGATCTAGTAAGTCTTTATAATACACACGAATAATTTCTATTACAATAAATTCAGCTCTAAAAGATGTGCACAATAGTTTTATCCTTGATGTTTCGCTCAAGAATTAAAAGGAAATAATCATAACGAGAAAAAAGAATCCCCCAGATTTGATTGCTGCTACATTCCTATTAGCAACTAGTGATATACAGAAAATGTTGCATTTATCAGATCATATATCCATCTATCCTCTATTATTATTATTAAATCTACAGGTCACCAGCCCACCACAAGACCCTCTCACACATGCACAGTTACTGTAATTTAAACTCAATTAGGTTCCAAATAATATTTGTATGGACGGCATGTGAAACGCTGGCTGTGGTTTAATTTTGTTATGAACCAACACACAATTCATTTTCAAATAATGGCTAAGTGGCAAACAGAAACTATAAAACTACATGGATCAAGTATTTGGCAGCATTCATGCTGATCTATTGGGGGACCCTCCAAAACTGTTTCTGTTTATTGTCTCTCCCAACAATGAGATGGGATTTCTGCCCTTGCCTGAGCAGACGAGTGTCTGGCACATGAGTGCTGTCAGCTGATCCTGCTCACCTGGGCCTCGCAGGCAATAAAAGTGAACACATGCGCTCGCTTGTCATCCTCTCCTTTTTTTTTCTTCTTCTTCTTCTTCCCCTTCAAGAATTCAACGGCGCTCCTTGTTATTGTTGCTGATTTCACATTACACCCTTAATTTACTTTCATTGTAATAAATTACTGTTCTTTAAATTGCAACCTTTGTACGAACTATCCAAATGCGTTATCTTTTGAGACGGTCTGTAACTAATTTAACCAAATTACATAGGAGACGGTCCATAACGACGACTTAATCACTGCTTTTACCTGTGCAAGGTTGCAGGATGCAGTGAAGTCCTTTGATTGGTCAAGTTCTTGAAATCAGGATTAATGTGTCTGCGTTGCGTCTGATTTATTATGGACAAGCACCCTGGAGGAATGTTAGATGCAGCTTGAAATCCGTAACGGTGGCACAGGTTGGATGAAACGTCCTTCCAAGAATTCATATGAGAGGGACTAATCCTGACCAGAAATGTTTGCGCAATTAAATATTTGGCTCACATACTGTGTTTTCCTTTGACACTCTGTACTCAGAGCAAGTTCTCCAAGGTATGACTTGCACATATGAAATAATCTCTGCAGCTCTAAGATACGGATTCAAGTCTCAGTATTACAAACAGTAACAGATCTTAGGAAATGTATTTTATGCACAGGTTTCGAAGGCTTATATGCGAAATCAACAAAAAAAACCAAACTAAAACAAAACTCTGATTCCACAGAATAAGGTAGAGAAATGGCTGTTTAGTCCTGCCATAAATGGGCAGAGTATGTGTGGCTGTGAGTGTGTTTCATCAAATAGAGCAGGTTAAATTAAGACTGAGTGCTGAAATGATGGATGTAAAATGAGTGCATTAGTAGGGGAATGCAGATGGCGAACTCCTCCCCACCTCCGTCCCTCATTCTCTGTCCATCCCGCACCATGTTGCTCTCGCACTACATTTCCTGCCACTGTCCCTTAAAACGGGCTGTACTATTCAGAGAAAGGCGCTTTTAATTGCATTTTCATGTAGGTGTTTTCCGAGGGTGTCGTTCCCCAGGCAGAAGCAAGAGTGCTCTGAGACGAGCTTTACATGCTCACCAGTGCAGTCAAGCCCCACCAGGGGAAGTGCGTCAGAGTGGAGAGGTGCTGGAAGTGCAGACAGCCCTGTAGGGACACTTGAAAAAGCCATAACAGCCAGAGTATAAATAAATGCATGGGGAAAGCATTTTTCCTCATGGATGAAAAGCCTTTAACCTTTTGGTCTACATAAGAGCAGAAACCGTTCTGTGACATTTAACTTGCATATTTCTCTTTTCTTTCCGGATAGATAATTTCTAGCTTTTATAGGTAAATCAGCAAGGCCTTATTGGATTCCAGGAGTCTATTAAGGATCCTCAATGCAGCTCCATGCCAGGGAATTTGAATTTGGATATTGCGCTTGGTGGGGGGAACACCTGTGCATTTTGAGATGCAGTCCCTTTGCCCTTGGACGGTTTATTCAGCATTAGTGAACACTCACCACCGTCTCCTCCTGAGCAGCCAAAGAGAGGAGAAGGAGGGGGAAAAAAAAAAACGGTTTGTTTTTCGTCCCAATCTGTGGTGCCACACTGATGCATAATTGATTTGGAAAAGAACAGAAAAGGAAACAGTGACATAAGCAGAGCAGTGTTTTGAAGTTTAAAGGTAGGCTTACCGGTCTGAAACAGATTTGACAAGGATAATACTGAAAAGAATGCAACGCTTGTACAAATGGTGTCAAAATCCTGTCTTAAGGGACTGGAGTTGTTTCAGGCTTGTGACCGTGCAAATCACAGGTATTCTCAGATTCTGATTGCAAATGAGGTGTTTTGACTATGCTCCGTGGAAATATTGATACAGAGTGTGGTCTCTGCAGTGTTTACGCTATTACTGATGCAAACAGACCGAACGTTATCGCTGCCTGCCATCAGCCAGTAATAATTTGGATACAGCTGTGGTCTAGCCTCGGTATTAAAAGACTTGTCAATCAATATGACAGAGATATCAGAGTCCGGGGTTTTGACATTTAGTAGCGGGTCGATTCTTCTGCTAACATTTGAATCTGAAAATGCCTGCGTGATAATGCAAGAGAAAAGTGCTCTGATCAATAGACGCACGCGGCACTTGTAGCAGACAGCTGTGGGAATCGAGCACAATCGCTGCTCAACAGTAGACTGTGTGCTTACCCAGGTTTCTCTGGATAAATAATGGTTAAAAAATTCACCCAGTCAGTTTCCCATCCATTGAAGTAGAAGAACAGCTCGGGGCTGTACATCAATGTGACATCACAGATCACAGACATGGATCTCTGAGGGCTCATTTATAAAGCTTGTATACACTGAAGATACACCCTAAAAAAGCGGCACAGCAGCTTCCAATCTCAAGCAGAGGCTTGCAAGAACAGAAAGTCGCCCATATGCTTCTGCAGAGCGGGGATAACTCTTAAATACTGATTACAAAGGAAGAGGCAATCTGTAAAAATTATGGAAATTAGACTAACACTTATTTGCTCCATTTAAACTTGTACTCACTAGAGTGTATTATGATCTATCACATACGACTTGCTTGGATGGCATATAAGGCACGTTTAATCACGGCGCGCTTAATGAGTTCGATGAGATGCTCTCTTTGTAGCGCAGCAGACAATAGAAAACCCCAACAAAACCCGATGCAGAGTTTTGATGCACAAGTCTTTAGTACAATGTGTTATAGAGTGGAGCCCCCTTTTTATTGCAGCCTCAGTTACGACTCTTTACATTTCATTCATACCAGTCAGTCTTACATTCTGCTATTATTGGACAGTTTTACAGTAGAGATGAAATGAGCACATACAGAGCATCACACTAAAGCCTCTCTCCCACCACACTTTGTGAAACTAAGAATAATTTTCAACTAATTTAAAGGGAATGTTTTGATGGTGGTAATATGCTTCGTCCTCTCGCTAATGTTAGAGGGCTGAAAATGTGGTTATTATGGCTGAGCTACTTCCCTGCAAATGTAAACTCTAGCGTTATTGGACATTTGTCTGAATGGCATATTATCCAGTCTGTCCTACTACTACAGCACTATTAGAAAATGAGTAGTGTAATTGGAGGCCATAGAAGTGTAAGCGTTTTTTTTCCCCTGTTAATGTTCTGTGCTCTTTTCTCTGTTACTGGTCTCTGTCAGTACTTAAAGCTGGTCTGTCCTAATGATGCTGGGGAAACAGTTTTATATCATTATGCATATGTAAAAAAAAAAAAAAAGAAGAAGCAGAAAAGGGATGGTTAATACCAAACTGCAAACAGCATTTAAAGTCAGAATAAAGACATTCATATCAAGTTTTTTTCTAACTGAGCATTTTGTTCAGATCAAGGTGCAGATCAACGGCGCATGATCTCACTTGTATTAATTGAGCATTCGATACACGCATGTCATATGAAAAATTATCTATTGCACATGATGCATGGGCTGGAGGAATAGTCATTATTGTCCACAAGGCCGCTATTAGTCTTTGCACGTATAGGGTCAATGTTTCGTATAATGTTGATTGGAAATGAGGAAATTACTTGAACACCGAATCAAAGAAAATAAGGACACCTTACAAAAGCATACATGCTTCTTTTACATATTTGGACGTACGGATATTTAATAGAAATTGTAATTAGGACACCCCCCCACATTTATTCCCACCTAAAATGGCTAAAATCACACACAGCTGTTTCACATCAGATACACATGATTACAACATTGTAACTGAGCATTTTGAAGGAGGCTTCACGGGACAGAGTTGTTTCAGCCAGGGGGGGGGGGGGGGGGGGGGTAACACTAGCTATTGGTGGGTAGGGTGTCCTAACTTTTTCCTCTGTTAGAATCCGCAATTTTGTTGATATCGTCTGGGAGAGAGAGAGCATTTTCTAGATATTTCCTTGTCCAGTCTGCTGGTGAAGATGCTTAATTGCCATGTAATGGAGATGCATTTCATCCCCTCCAGCAGAAACCAAAGCCAAATAAGTTACTTTATGCCTGAAAAACACCATTGGAAATGGGCAAGTGGTTTGTTTTTTGTTTTTGTTTGTTTGTTTTTTGCATCAAATTGTTGAAAAACGGCCTTGTCTACAAAAGCTGTGGTGGTGCTACACTGAAATAAACAGTTTATTTGTTGAAATCACAGCATCACTCTAAACCATTGTCACTTCCTGTGTATATTAACGTTAAAATGCAATCATGCAGATATATATATATGAAGAACATGTAGAGATGGTAGCATTATGTCGGGAAAAGAAATTGTCAATCTTGCGGTACAATGAATCAAAATTTCTAAGTTGAACATTTCTTCTGAATATCTATGGAAGCTGCATTGCTTCAACCAAGACATTGACCAGCACACATTTCAAAGGCTGGTGAGTATTATTGTCTGGGATGCATTATTCTTATAAGCGACCTGCACACCTGAAGGCTCCGTTAAGTCTAAATAATATTTACAGGTTTTGGAGTAACAGATGCTGCCATCCCCACAATGCATTTTTGAAGGATGGCCTTGCTTTCTTTCAGAATCTAATACCAGACCACATTCAACAATTATTACAAAAGGGTGACTCAACAAAAGAATCTGGATGATAAATTCGGCGTCGTGCAGTCCAGAGCACTCACCGACAATAAAGATCTGACTTGAAATGAAAACAAAGGAGACGCTGAACTGCAGAGCCTCTGAAATCCTATATGAAGATGTTTTTTTCCCCTAAACTTTAAAAAGTGCACCAGCAGCTCTCCGCCGTCTGCAAACACTTCCAAAATGTTACTGAAAGGACAGGTGATGCAACAAAGTGTGGAACATACTCCTGTCCTGGCTCTTTAAAAATGTGCTGCTGACATCCTAATTCACATTTTCAACCTCTAAACTTTTCTGATTTTGGAGTTATATTATGGGGAGTATTCTTGCAGGGCCAATTTCATATGAACGGAGACGAAACACTACCAGGGTGCAATGGGAGGTAGAAGCAATGGGATGGGTACATATATTTTGTTGTATTTGCACAATGACAATAAAGCTTCTTAAATCTTAAATTTAAATATAAAACAACTAAGTATTTTTACAAAAAAATATGTGTATAGTGAATATATATTATTTATACATTTTCATAATGATGTAATAGAGACAAAATAAAATGCAAGACCACAGAGATTTGCCTTAAAATTTAAAGTCTATACCAATATATGTTTAATAACGATTCTTCATGCGGAAAATTTGTTAGAGGATAATGCACTAAGACTTTACACGACAACAATTTCAGGTAAAAATACTATAACTTACATTAACACATGGCAAAACATCTAGTATAAGTAAGTCAAAGTAAAAAATGACACAACATATTAATTCTACTTGCGGTATGTATACTGACCTTTTCCCTCATTCAAGGATTGGTGATACAGCGTTGTACTGACAGTATTTCCTTTTCATCTTTTTCTTGTGTGTTTGTTTACACTCTTTCCCGTCTTCTACCATTTGCAATAGGCTCAGTGTTATCGCATGTGCACTGAAAAATGAAAGTTTAAGAATTAATCCCATGAACACTGAAAGATAACAACTGTAGTGTTACACCATGAGAATGATTCTACAAATTGCCTGAGTCTCAGAAGTTTCCTAAACATTGGAAAAGGTGGCTTATTGTTGGGAATGTGTCAGGATGTGTAAGCATGACTCTTAACAGAAACATAGTGGGATCAAAGTGGATAGCAATGGGAAGGAGACAGTACAATAAAAACAACTAAATAATTGAGTGCCCCTTCTCTCCCATTATTATCAAAGTCAAGTATATGGATTTTTAGTTAGAGTATTTGCAAGCTTTATGATCTTGACCTTGAAATGTCCCTCTCAGACACACAAGTGTAGGATTTTGCCAGAACACAGCGCCAGAAATCATAATCCTTTCTCCTTTAATCAAAATCATAAGAAGAATGTCTGGGCGATTGAGTTTGGAATTAATTAAGTTGGCATATTCTTAAAACATCAAATTCCTAAAATATCTTCCAGATGTGTAGTGTGGATGTCAATTCCAAGCGTCAATATAACGGATTGATCCGGTCAACTTAGCTGAAAACTGCACCTGGATCAATGTGCGGCATGTGCAGTGTCGACATTTTGTGTTTTTGCGAACACCAAATGAGCGTTAAGGTCAAATCGCAATTATTTCCTGTCAACGTTTGGGGATTACTTTAATTCTAGAAGACCACTATATCACAAAAACAAACGGAAAAAAAAACCTTGCTTCTGAGGAGCCACATTGACAATTAATCATGAATCAGATGAACCACCGCCGGGTGTATTCGCTGCAGTCGGACAGCTTGCAAGAATTAAAAGAATATTCTTCCGGCGCCAATTGCCGTCGCAGGGGTTTCAAAGAAAAAGCAACTCTCATCATCATCATCAATCAGTGCACAAAGCAAAAGGAGGACGCAGTAAGTAGACGGGCATCCAATTTGTTCAGACCTTTAAGGAGAAAGTAGAGCGCCTGCCTCCAACGTACGAGTCTAGATTGGTACATATGTCGGTTTCCTCGCAGAGACCACGTTACATATACACAGCACAATCAGGAACATTGCAACACTTGATTTTTACGGTTTGAATTCATAAACATAAATCTCTTTGAATCTGGTCCAGGAGAAATCAGCTTTTTGATTGTAACTAAAGTGTACGACTACCACCTGATTTTCCTGACCGGGAAATATTTAAAGGAGACTTATTTCTTGCCCAAAAAATTTTTCAATAAAAATGTAACAATTATCCAAATTGAAAAGTTTATCTTTTTCTTGAGTCCACTTCTTACTAATTTTGTTCTTAATGTATTCTGCCACCAGTCTGCATCACTAACAACATTTTCTGTCCCTCAGAATAGATTTCCTGGAGGAGGTAGTTACAGAAAATAGTGTTTAAGCACCAATGACATGCTCTATTTGACAATATGAGCTGCCTGGTCACTAAGTTTCTCTACTTTGCTCTTTTTTTTCTCCCTCTCCTTCTCCCACGTTCTCCGCATCCTCCTCTGCGTCTCCTGGGATCCATGTATTCACAACCTCAATATGATTCCCCGACAATTTATCTTATTGTTTTGATCTTGCACTTGCTATGAATTACCCATGTATGTTGCACAAAATGTCACAGGAGTATGATGAAATAACAATGCTGCTCGCAGTGTGCCGTCTTGGCTTTTTCTCTCCTCTTGTTGCCTGGCTTCCTCGTTGTGTCTGCTTCCTTCTTTGATGCCTGCATTGAAAAACACTAAGACATAAATTTGTTCTGTTTTTGTGAGTAGCAAGAATGCTCCAGAAATGCCTTTTTTTTTTCCCTTTTCTTTTTTTCCCTTCTTCCCTTTCCGCATCGGGAGGAACAACAGTTGCTATGTGTCAAACAAATGCTAATAAATTTGTGTCTTATTACTCGATATTGTAAACAAGTCACAGTGCAGCAGTAAGACTGAGCTCCCTACACTGTTTCTCCAGGTTTACTGCCTCCACCACCACACCGAGAGGGTTTTTATTTCTCTAAAATGTCTAAGGTTAGGAGACATAACTACGCAAACAGCCTATGCCAGAAGGCAAATGTGTGTAAACACTAATGGTAGACTCTATGTGATGATGCCCTATCATATACCAGATTCATATTCTTCACCTGGTCTTTCCTCCTTTTCCTCCTGGTTTGCCTGTGGGCTCATTCGATCTTTCAGATTTTCCTTAACAACAGCCTAGAGCATCAGCAAACAGGGCTGCATTTGTTATAAATTTGAGCATTAAAACCAAACCTAAATATTGCTTGTTTAAGTATGCTAATGGTCTATTGCGATCCCACGACGACACAATGGGCCATTTATATATAGTGCAAAAGTGAGCTATTTGGTTGACAAATAGCTTGCCTTTAGAGGTGGGTGGGTGGTGGATTCCATTAGCAGCCACAGACACAGGTAAAACACTGCAACTTAGAGCCTCAACTTTCTTATTATCTGCACTCAACAGAGTCTACTTTACTTTTAAATGTGACATTTCCATTCAAGGATATTCATAAAATGCAGAATGCAAAAATGACAAAGGAATGATAAAGCATCCCTTAATAAACAGAGCCAGGGGCACGTTACAGAAATATCCATGTTTAGTCAACGCTTCATAAATGTTGCTTCATAGCAAAAGATTTTTCTCATTGGGGGAAAAAAAAAAAAAAAAGAAAACCTTCAAAAGAAGACTGAAAACACAGGCTTTCAGTAAATCACAATAAATACTTATCTTTTGTTGCAGTACTGTCTTCACTTGTTGCACACAAGAAAAATAGATGGTTTTTCAACTATGTATAAAACTGTGTTTCTTTTCATGGAAACATCACTGGGATGGGCAAAGTTACACAGGAAATTGATGTCTGTTATTTTGCTTTTAGCGCCACTTGTTCTGTAACTCGCACATCACAACTCAATGGCGGGGTGATTTTACTTACATGTTGCTTTTTTACTGCCTGGACAAACTCAACATATTTTATTATTTTACACATTCACCCACTGGCTTGTGTGCAAGGCGATCGAACAATGGTGGGAGCAAGAGGAGTTTTAATATCTTGCCCAAAAGCACTTAGACAGACTAAGTGGGGATGAGACAGTCAATCCTGCCATACCAAATGTTTATCCCTAAATGAACCACACCTCTCACTGTTGGTACATACTAACCAAAAGAAGAAAAAAAAATCAATGTTTTCTTTGACATTTTAACAATTTGCTAGGTGGTTTAGCCAGTTGGATTGGACAAACAGTTTGTGTTGAGCACCATTGAGGCGTCTTACAATACAGAAAAGAAGCATAAAGGATATCACAGTACAAACTGTTAGTCCAAAAGAAAGTAAGGAGATAACAATGAATGCTCTTCGTCACTCATCATTGGTAAAACAGGAATAAATGAGCTGTTGAACATTGTGGGGAAAAAAAATAAACAAACTTCTAAATAACTTAATAGGAAACAAGTTGACATTTTTTTGAGAGATTAGCCAGTTAAAGATTAACCGCCGCCCTCTCCGATAAAACGTTTGAATGTGAAACTGTGCTTGCCACTTTAGCTGCTATAGTTTATTCAAAGACTCTGACCCCAGTAACACAGAGGATAACCGATGGGGAATTGGAAAAATGGATGCATGTGATTTTACTGTGTGATTATCATGGACAGCAGTGCCAAACATGAGGCCCTTGGGCCAAAACTCGCCTGCGAAAGTCTCCAATCCTGCCCACTAAACCACCAAACAGAAAGTAAAGATTTCAAAAAAAGCATTTCTTAACACATTTCTTAAGAGTGGAAGATACACCATGAGACCTGAGCTGAGATCTCAGAGATGCTGCCACAAAATCCAGCTACTTCATTGCTAGCAAACTGGCACGAGCCTCAAAGCCATGCAGTCGGAGTGAGTTCAGAAAAACATGCATACTTTGTGGGGGGATATTTCACTATATTTTACACCAGAATGTTTCATTAAAGTTAGCTTTATATTGAGATCATAGTCATATTTGGCCCGTATTTGTTTGGTTTTGTTAAAATATAGACATTTTGATCACATATACTCTGCACCAGAACAAAGCAAAGTATGAACTTAAAGGTTATTATGGCACTATTTTACCACTCCAGGTGAAAATGGGCTATATGTGGCCCCTGAACTAACATATATGTTTGATACCACTGATTATCAACAAATAAAGGTTGATAAATATTGAACATACAGTCAGATGTTGCATTTTGATGTAGTTTTGTGATGGGTATTTTTATTTTTTACCATATTCATACTGTTAAGTACATTAAGCCAAACGAAGCTGCTCTTCTAAAAGAGCCCGAATTCCCAACACCACAATGGAGGACTTTAGCTTTTTTATAAAAATATATAGGATAGAGATCAAATGAATGAAAGAACTCATTTATTGAAGTGAGGTGATGTAGTATAAAGAGTAACTAAGTTGTGAGAAAATCATCTTCAACTAGTGTGACCACAAAAGTGAGCTCCTGCATAAGCTTTGTTATATTAATGGAATCTTTCATTAACTAATGTACATATTCCGACATAAACAACCGTTGCCGAATGTGAACCCCGTGCTTATTATTTGTAACGTGAAATCAAAGTTATTCATAAACGGTCATAATATTTTACCTTCTGACCTGTTCTATTAGTTTGATGTGAGGACGTGTTGACAATCTGTATTTAGGTTCACATGCAGAGGTCAAAAAACAACCAAGTACAAAGACAAGCGATGTGTGAGTGTTGGAAGGTTCTGGCAAGAAATGCAACAGAAGAATCTGGTTGAGAGCGGTGGGTGAAATGGAGGTGTAAGTACTGAGAGGCTCGGTGAGGGAAGTGAGAGGAGGTGAGTCGGGGAGGCAGGACAAATCAGCTGATGCAACCGTTGGAAAAGTGGGACGGAGTTAAGCTCAGTTTATGCTCGACATTACCGCTCCTGTGCACAGCAGTGTGCGCCAATATTGACGTGATCGTTGCTGGTGCATGGTGCAATTCGGTTTCACTTTGACTGGTCGCGTATAGCGATGATTTAAGTAGTGTGGACTGCACATGGGTGACATGAATAAGTTAGAGGCATCTGTCGATGCACTGATCTGTGTGATCAGGATCTCCATGATTCAACAGTAAAAGATCACCGGTATCCTCAGATCGTTCATGATGTAAAACTGCTGCAACAATTGGGATATCACCTCTCCTATATGGGTTAAGATTACCAATTACTAAATAGAAATATATCGCTAACATAGTTGTAAAAATTCATTGTAGTTTAGAGGCTACATCGAGCCTCATTTACTATTAGAACCAGCAAAGAAATAGTTTACAGACAGACTGTCATGACTCCTAGTACATATTCTCTTGAGACTTGGTACTTCTATAGTTGAAAGTCACCGTAATAGCAATGTAACTTTGTCATTTCCATTAACATTGTTAATGTTTTTACCATATTGTTCTCTGCGTGAACAAGTTTGCGGTTTCATTACTAAAACACCCAACAGCGCCCACTAGTGGCCCAACATGAAAACGACAAAATTTTCAGTGTTTGTCCCATTTCCGTGTAAACGGACAACATTTTCAAAATGCTGCTGTGTAAATGCGAAACTTCCTTGAGACGAAAATGTAAAAACAATATTTTCTCACTTGAAACATTGTGTAAATGGAGAATAAGTGCAATTTAAATGTTGATGTGCATCAATTGTGTCAAAAGCCTGTCATTTCTTTGTCTGCAGCATGCATGTTCTCACAGTATTATACTAGCATTACATTAGCTAGATTTCCCTTCCTACATTAAAATAGGCATTGCTTTTCAGTCTCCCCAGTGGATAAATCAGGAATTGCAATTACTTTCAATTAAAAAAGAAAAAATGTAATATAAAATTGCAGCTATTGTCTTGTCTGTGATTTTTAGACAGAGCAAGTCTTCTCGAAGGCCACATTGAAACTTTCCCGGCAAGCTGGGATTTTTGCCTACGAGTCATATATTTGACACTCTTGTTTTTGGAGAAGACAGTCGAGAGATAAACATGCCTCAAGCTCGAGTACAAAAGGATATGGTGCCAGAAGTCACAGTGTGCGTGCAATGAGCAATGCATCACACATAAGTTTCACCGTCGGTGGATGGGAACACAGGCAACCAAAATAAACAACTACGATATAAAGACTGCCCTCAAACAGCGGATAACATACCTGCAGCAAGAAAATGTTGTAAAGTAGATGAACTAAAGTGGCACGCAATTGCAATACCACTCCTACCAGTACACTATCAATATTGTCTTGTGTCTTTGAGTAACAGTTTTATAGGCTTTCACAACCTCCTTTCATGGTTATGAGGCATATTTTGGGAATAAGTCCTGGGCCTTTAAGAAAGCACACACTGTGAAGGGAAAATCCTTTTTTCACCTTATTTTTTTTTTCAAATGCGGAGCCTCTGCCTTCACAAACAGCTGTCCAGATATTTTGTCATCCTAATAAAATAGATGTGCTGGCAGCTCGAGTTTGCAGCTCTTTTTCCTCATCCGCAGTCGTAAAAGTCCAAGTGACCATTTGTGTCTCCGTTTCTCCGAGTTAAGAGACAGCCTCACAGAGATGTACCTCATAAAATTATGCGAGCCCCAACGACCTCCGACAAAGAAGGAGCCACTAAATTACCCGAACACAGTCAATTATGAACGTTCTCATTAGGAATTACCTTTTTGCTTTGAGCTGCTCTATTTATCTGCAGCAGTAATCAGAATAATTACACTCTTCAGTGTCTTCAACATCTGTTGACAGTGGAGTACAAACACTCCCTGCCCCCTTCTCGGGTACACAAGAGAAGCCGTGCTCTTCTTCAGGAGCAGATGGCTGCATTCACCTAGAAGAAGAGGAAGAAGTAAAGGTACCAGACTTTTCCTCAATTAGGGTTGACTGTTAATAAGTTAGGTTTTAAGGATATTTTGAGTGAAAACAAACCAAATGAAGTAACATATGTTGAAAATAGGTTTGCGTTTCAAGTCTTTGCCCGTTTTTTGTTTTTTTTAAACAGACATGTCACACTTTCAGAAACAGCTAGGAACACATTACCAGCACGAGGAGCTGCTCACTGGGGTGGGCACAGAACGGTGGAGAGGCCAAGTGTAAATTGGGTTTCGGTTGCCAGTGTGTGCCAGGTCAGGAGCCAAATGGATTTCTCCAGCTTTTATCCAGTGCAGAGTGTTGCAAGTTGATCATTACAATACAACAATGATGTACACTCACTGGCCTCTTTGTTGGGTACACCTTGCTTGTACAAGGTTGAACCGCCTTTTTCCTTCAGGAATGTCTTAATTCTTGGCAGCATAGCTTCAACAAGGTGCTGGAAACAATCCTTGGAGACATGACAGCATCATGCAGTTGTTGCTGATTTGTTGGCTGCACATGTCCCGTTCTACCACATCCTAAAAGTGCGATATTGGCTGTAGTTCAGGCCACTGCAGAGACCTGCTTTGTGACATGGCGTGTTATCCTGCTGAAAGAAACCATCAAAAATGTGAACACAGTGGTCGTAAAGGGATTAACATGATAGATTGCGGCATTTAAATGATGTTCACTTGGCTCAAGGTGTACCAAACAAATATCCCCCCAATGATTTCACAACCAACACCCTGCACCATTACTACAAAGCAGGATGGATCCAGGCTTTTATGTTGTTTACAACAAATTCTGATCGAGACTCATCAGACTAAGCAACATTTTTCCAATAGTTTATTCCTTTTGGTGAACCCTCTGCTGCTGCCATCAGATTCACGCCTTCACATATTGTGCTGTCTGCATACCTTTGCTGTGGCGTTATTTGAGGTACTGTTGCGTTTTCATCAACTCCAACCAGTCTGACCGTTCTCCTCTGGGCCAAAATGCCTTGTTGATGCCAGAGGTCAGAGAACTGCTGCTTGCTGGATATTTTCTGTCTCAGATCATTCTCTTTAAACCCTAGACATAGTTGTTGCTTGGAATTCCTGCCTTTCACTGAGAACAATGCAATGCTCCAGATCACTTGAATCACCAGTTTCTTTTTCCTCCATTCTTATGCTCTGTTTGAACCTCTCCACCATTTCTACCTTTTAAAATACATTGAGTTGTTGCCATATATAGGACTGGCGAGCTAGTGTTATGAACGAGAGGTTGAACAGATAACCTCTTTGAATTAGCAGTTGAGTGTTGATATGGAGATGATTTTTCCCTTTAACGGTTTTCTGAACGCAATTTGCTTGTGGAGATGGAGGCGGGAGCAAACCGGAACCCTCTGGTCGACGCATCCCTCCCTCTGCTGAATTATCGTTATTGAAAACATTATTGCCATTTCCGTCTTACATTTATATAGGTTACTTCAAATGTATACCAGAGACGCAACACAAAAAATGCGTGTATTTTCAAACCCAACTAAAGCAGAGCTGCTTACTCTCATTAAGAGCAGCAAATCCAGTATATGTTGAACTTCTATATGGATTTCACATTAAAATATTTCTTTTTTCTTCTTAGCTGTTACTAAGATTCATAGCCAATAAAGAGTATTGGGGGAATTGAGATCTGGTATATAGGTCATCATACATAGGCCTGCAACTATTATATCCTTCACACTTTGGTTAATTTTTTTAAATTATATTAATTCATCTTCAATCCCAATAACACTTAGTTTTACAAAGGTGGATTTAATCAAATTTCATTTGACCATAATTTCCTCCTGGATTAATATACACATCCTCACCCCATCCTCATGATTTGTGCTATTTTTGCCCTCCCGTCAAATTATTCAGATTCTCATTATTGTATTGACTCATTTTCAAATGACCGACCAGTCACTGCCTTTTCAACTGAGCCATAAGGAAAAGTTTTCCTCAATCATTCGCATTTTCTGTTTATATAATCTGACTTTTTCAAACTCCTGTCTGTTTAGGTTGCTCTTTAGACTTATTCAGCAGTAAGGACAGCTGAGGAAAATAAATGTTTTCTAAAATGTCCTGGGAAAGGGTATTGATGTAAACTAAAGTGTACCAAATATGACTGGGTTCACTGCGGTTCACTTTGCCGGCTCTGTAAAAGGAAAAACGAATTAAATATTTGTACCTTGTTATTTTTCCATTTATTTATTTATTTATTTATTTTTTCAAAAAAGATTCAAATGTGGAGGGTTTTTTTTTTTTCCAAGCTAGATGAATATTTCAAGCAGAAAGGCTTTGATAGAGTGCATCTGAGAGTTGCTCCATGTTGTGTCTCCGTACAATGGGATTGGAGGGCTCCATGCTTGGAGCACTTTGGCTGCAGAGTGGCAGGGAGAGAATGGCCTCTGTCCAGCTGAGATAATGGAATTGGTGTGTTCTCCCTGAGCTGTGCTCCTGGTTGGAGTTAATTCTGTTAATAGCAGGAGCATCTACAGTCAAACCCCTTTCACTGGCACGAGCTGCGCTCAGAGAGCACAAGAGGTGGCTTCTGTAAGATGGGTGATGGATGTATAATGGATTAACTGGAAAGTGGCGCACACAAGTTACAATTGTTCTCGAAGCTGCTAATGCATAATCATGGACGTACTTGGCGCTGTGTATTTAAATCCAGACGCTGTTCATGAAAAGGCCAGCAGGAATATTGCACTGAGGCAGCACTCCTCTCTTAGCCCAGCGCTGTTAGCATCAGACGCTTTTTGACAAGTGAAGATTATTTGTATTCTGCAATATCACATACAATGCTTCCTCTGGGTTTACAGACGCACATCAGCAAGAATTACCAGCTCTCTTAGAAGACAAGGACAACTCCCCAACACCCTTTACACAGAAGGAGGATGAGAAATGAAAGAGATTCCCTTCTGCAGATGGCCGAGGCTATAATTGGTACGAGAACTGTAACTGACCTTCACAAATGATATAAATGTTTATGTGCACATTCTTGGCTGTCTCTTGAATATTTAAGTAGATTTCCACTGAATTTGAATGTGCCCAAAACATTTCCATAGCCCACGTATTGCTCGCATACAGTGTCTATTTGTGTTTCTATAATTTCCTTCATTGTTATTGAGCTACACAATGTCTACGGGCTTATGAATTTTAGATCAGTGCAAAACAAATGTGAAAACAGTTCATATTAGCAGCTTGAACCCTCACTGTCTGTTGTGAATAGGTTAATTATCTCTTCGGATAAAAGGTCTCCGTCTTTAGTGTGCGCTCATACTAATTTTCTGGATTTTCATTTCATGCATGCATTTTTGGGGGGAGAAAAATCTAGTGGCAAACAGATTTGACTCGTCTGTCCACAGATTAAATGATTCACAGTTAAATGATATGTGGTAATATATGTTTTAATGAAGGGTTTCTCAATCTTTTTGTGACGATTAAGCCTAGAAACTCTATGGATTGCGATTCATGAAAATATTACAGTGAAGGTGGACTGGTGGACTCAACAAAAAGTTTTAGGAATTTCTAGAAAGTGTCATGTTTTTTTTTTTTTTTTTTGACATGTGAAGATCTAATTTCAATAACTTGAGAGCAGGCCGAATTGCAGAGATCCTCTCGGTGACCGCTGGTGTTTCCTTTCATGGTGGCCCTGGACCCGGTTGGAATCGTTACTATCAGTCATCTGTCTTCTCAGCCAACTTTAATCCCAGCTGTTATCAGGCAAAATTCAGGATGCACCGTGGACAGGACGCCAATCCATCACAGGACAAACACAGAGAAAATCCCTCCAATGTAGTCATACCTCCAGGCATTTTGGAATCAGCATTTACGCATGTATGGTTTTGTATTGTGAGAGGAAGCCGGCACATTCATTTGAAGAACATGCACACTCAAAGAAATAACCAAGTCCAGGTTGTGAAATCACATCTGGAACTTCTTTCTATAAGGAGATGTTAACCAATACAGTTCATGTTAAGATGACTATTAATGACATATTTACACCTCCAGTTCCGGTTTGTGTTTCTGTGTGACAGAGCTTGAACCTCGACACCTTGACATGGGATGACTACTTGGATATTGGGAGTACGAACTTCCACTATCAACCTGCTTCATGCAACAATGCAAATCTCCCTCTTTATTCTCTTGCTCACAGTGCAAGCGTGCATTAAAATGCATGGTGCGCCTGCCACCAATGCGTATCAATGACAAATGCCAGCTGCGTAGATTAGTGTGCAGTTTTGATCGCTGTCAAAGCCATTCTCCATCAGCTGGAGCAGAAGCTATAAATGAGGCTCATTGTTTTGGGCTTAGGTCAGAATATGAATTCTGCATGATGTGTACACACTAGAGAAGAAATCTCCCGTAATCTTCACCTCGAGTTAATTACTGCAGACAAACATTATGGATCGCCAGAGACTCTTATCGCTGGCTGCTTGAATACAGAGGAGATTTGCCCCACATCTGATATGATTTTAAACTCTAAATAATCTTTGCAACAAAACAATCTGTTTGCCCTATTGTCAAATTTATCCCTTTTTCCAAGAGCCGATCTGAAGGAGATAGATGTACATTCTCACTAATTACTGCAATTATTACTCAGTGATGATATAACAAGCTCTCAAACAATTACCCCTTTTCCCCTTCCTTCTCCGTCTCTTCCGCCCACACAGTCTCAGCAAAAGTGTTTTGCTGCACAAATATATGCCTGCCATTTGTACTGGCTCATAAGGAAAAACTACAAGCATATCATTCATTATATTGCATGCCAGCATGGAAACTAAACAAGACCAGCACCGGGGAGCCAAGTTACTTCCTGCTGAGCACAAGATGTTGGGATGGTGACACTCTTTATTATGCAAAATTTACAAGACTGCTGACTAAACTTGGGCTTATGGCTTACATACACAGAAAAATATACTGCCTGGAGTGCGGAGAGGCATCCACCTTTAAAGATACGGTAGAACTTTACTGACTCTACTGTCACTGCAGAGGCAGCATTCAATAAACTAGAATTTTAGTCCTGATTTAACAAGGCATGTTTACTAAAAATACATCGCTATTTACAGCCACAGCGAAGCGGGGATGTTATATTCTATGTGTACCCACAGTCACAGCTGGGAGCCAGCATGTACAAACACTACAGCCTTGTCTTGTTGGTCTCGGAGTAGATTCACTACTGCAGTTTCTTCATGCCTTGTTTAATGCCCAGCTCAGGGGCATTTCAGCTATGGTGGATGGTATCGGTGAGGTCACTACTCTATCAGATTCAGGACCATATTTGCTGCTGCTGAGGCAGCCTTTTTTATTAACTCCAGCTTGTGGTACCGTGTATATGTGTGCGAGTGTTTGAGCCTAGACCATTGCTGTTTCACTGGTATGTGCAAAGCTGGGAAACACTTTTTTTTTTTTTTTTCACTTAGACTTCATGCATATTTTTGTTTAACACATTGTCTTTTCACTATGCAATATCACACAGGAGATGTTTAGAAAACAATACTCAAGAAGTGATTCCTCTCTAGGAACACTTGGATTCTCATCAAAGTGCTCTCATCCAGTTAGTCTCCGTCTCAAGCCAGGATTTCGTGTGCACAGACTGTTGAGGGCCTGTGGGGGAGTGAAAAGTGAGTACAATGGACAAAGGCATGTGTGGCACCTTACCTCCATTTCTTCTCTACCTCGGAGCTATTATTGTATGAAAGTGCTGTCGACAGCTTTTGCTCTGCACCATGAATTCTCAGACAATGGGAAACTCACCTGCCTTCCCCACATGGAAACAGTGATGCCCGCAAAATAAGAAAGGGAAGGATCTAGATCAGCGAGGATTAGAAATGAAAGATTCTCTTAGATCTCGAGACTCACTTTTATCACTCAACAATTTAGGAGGCAAGGACTGTGGGACTGTATCATGACTTACGCTAAATATGTCCTCAGGCACTTTGTTTTGTGCAGTATTTCATGTGGGATAATGAGGTAAATTTTGACCTTGGGACTGGACGGCAGTACTGAATCTTGCATTAAAATTACAGGCTCAAGTCTGATGAATGTTAATTACTTCTGAAAGGCTACAGAAAAATATTATCGTTCCTTTTAGAGTGCTACCGCAATTAAATTGAGATGAAGTTAAACTTTTGCATGACATTTGCAACAGAAATGCTGTCTTTATTGCATCACTGACCCTTCCAAACTCAAATTTATTTAACAACTGAAAAGGGCCACAAGGGCAGTGGCTTAGCACTCTTTCCTTGCAGGAAGAAGGTCAAGGTTCAAATACTGGCTGGGCCTTTCGGTGTGAAGTATGAAAGCGAGGCTTTCTTCCTGGCACTCTGGTTATTCCTAAATCCCAAATAATAGATGGATGGCATTAGAAAAAGTATACAGTGTTTTCCAAATGATAAAAATATAAAAACTATATATAAATGTGAGTATCTTAATAAGGCAAAATCTGCCCATTAATTTTTGTCATGATTTTCCCCTTAAATTGTCAAAAAGGAAAAGGTATTCCCCTGAACATTACCTTGATGCCCTACATGGTAATACTAACAAAAGGCATGTTTATCTCATAACAGAAGAATAGTATGGTGATGCTATGTTGGCAGCCACGACGACTTCTTCCACCTGTCATCGAATTGTGAGCCACAGCTGTTTAAATGCCACACGCATACGCAGTGAGCTCAAGTTAAAGGCTATGATGCATGTTGATGGGGGCAGGTCACAAATGCAGTCATGTGTGAAGCTCTTTCCAGTCATGACAACAGCATAGAGGTGATTTGTGAAGTATGTGAAATCAGGATGAGACTGGATATTTTTAAAGAAAAATAAATTGTAATAACTATTATTGTAGTTCCCCTTCCTCAACACTTAGAAAGCGTGAGTGTCATAGTAGAAAATGCAATTCGTTTTTTGGTTTTTTTTTCTTTAACTTGATATCACATTGAATTGTATTACAGTTCGTCATTCCCAGCCAGAATCTGTGAATTTACTTCTGAAAGTGTTAGATTGTGCAACAGCTTCGAAGAAGTGTCACAATCGTCTTAAAAAAAAAAAAAGAAAAAGAAAAAAAAAAAGAAGACGACGGTTCAAGGACTACAAGCTATTTTTGCACATACTCTTGGTATCTCTCATAACTGACGATCAATTTTGTAAAATAGCCATTGATCGGGGACTAATCCTGTAGGCGGGATGTATCCAAGCAGCGTCATTGGGCATATTACATGTCAGATTCTGCATGTATTTAACTTGGATCTGACTGAAGTCCACTGAAACTGATGGAGCGTGGAAGCACCGATTATTGGCTCCGAAATGAGCACGTACTCAGCAATAGTCCCGAATAAAGATGATTCACCGTGGTTACTGAAATAGCTGAATCAGTAAAAAAAAAAAAAATATATCACTGTGCCTTCTCTTGTAATACGCAAACTTAAGACAAGATCACATTCGTAATCTCCTCATTCTGTGCTCACAAGATCAAGAACAAATTGTGGTTTTACTGTGTGCAGCTGCACTGAGTCTTGAACCCAGATGGGTGGCCATGGCATCATCTATCCTTTTTGTCCCTGGGTTACTTTACGGCACAGATTGTAGGGGGATTAAAAGATTTGCCATGTGGCCTCCTTTCAACTCTCAAGACTCGCATTTTATGTTGTAAATATTCCTGAAATTCCAAAGATGGGAAGACTGTAATATCAGTCATTTGTTTTGCCACAGTTGCCCGGCCAGACAGGATGATGATATAAAAACAACTGTATTGGCAGCTTGGACGGCGTAATACTTTCATCTTTGTGAACTTTGGATGCCAAGATGTAAACTGCTGTCTAAGGCCTTGAGATTCACCTCCAGCCTAATCACACCATTAGTGTCGTCGTCGTCCCCCCCCCCCACAGTGCAAATGTGCCTGTTGATGGGCTGTCTAATGTGAGAGCTGTGGCCAGGCCTGGAAGAAGTCATCCACTCGCCTCATTTGGTCGCTTCATTGCACTCTTGGAAATTTTTCATGAAGTCTAAGTGACTAAAACACACAGTGAGCATTTTTTATCAGATCTTTACATTTTAATATGGTTGAGATATTTAAAGGTCTGGAGTCGAGTGCAGCAACTCGCTCACCATACACATTGGGATATAAACTGTGGTGGGTTTGGGTTGATGACTCATTTATACAGAAGATATAGATAAGTGATGACACGTACAGGCAGGTTTCATTACAGCCGCTTTATATTCTCCTTATTAACGACAATTTTTGTTGTCGTTTAGTTAGGTTTTCAGTATATTTTCAGGTAGTTTGAAACTGGACCAGTTCTTCTGTTAAAGTATTTTAAAGGAGGATTGATTCATATATTCTTTTGCGCCTGCTGTTTTTAACTTAACATGAATCTGTAGCACCATACCAGTGCAATTAATTATTGCACATAATGTACATATAATTGTATACTTTTTAAATGATCCCACTGTATGAGTTCTATTATAGAGAAGCTTCACAAAGCACTCGTTTGAGGAGCCTAAGTCTGAAATAAAAGGATGTTATTCTTGGTGTCGAAACAAAATTACAGCTTAAGAAAAAATAAAGAGTACCTCATGAAACCGCCTAGAATCATAATGTGTGATTAATGAAATAAATCAATCTGTGAAATACAGGTGACTCAGTTTACACTCAGAATGTACTTCTTTTATTTAAATTTCATAACAAAACACGTTGATTTTCAATTCATTAATGATAACCAACAGTTTGTTGCCAAAGTTTCCAAAAAATGAATAAATGACTAGCTAGTTCTTTAACAAATTTTGGAGTTAGTTTATTACAAACTGGAAAAAACAACAACTAGTTTTACACTTCTACTATTCACAAATTTGCTTGCTGACACGTGTCGCAGGTTCCAATCCCACTGCTCACAGGATATAACTGGGGGTTCATGAGCAAGGCCCTTCGCTCCCAAACTGCTCCTCATTGCTCCTCAATGATGGTTTAAATCCTTATAGATGGGTTAAATTCAATTGTATCTGCATTGTATATATGACAAATGAAGCACTCGTCTTCTCAATCTTCAATCTACGACTTAGGGATGTTTGTGCAATGCTGCTCTTTTATTACAGGTCCTGTTATTGCAGTTTTTTATAACTTAACATTTATTTCACAATTAGCATGTTTTTGCCAGTAAACAGGACTTTAGTGAAATTCTAAATGTTAACATCTTGACTAGTCAGTTCATGAGCAGGACAGAAAGCCTGCAGCTTCAGAACCGTCTGAACATACAAGAAAACTATCATCAAATAATTTAGTATTTATGACCATTTTCAAAATAGTCGATGTGTTAGAAATTAAGTGTTCTCAACTCTGATAGTTACGAGCAAGATTAGAAATCATACATTCGTTCATGACTACCACATACTTGGTTTACCTTTTTTTTTTTTCTCCCCATATGTTTGTCTGAGAGGAGCCAGATGACACATACTGTAAACATATGTCAATCACACTGGAGAATATACATGACCTCAGACATGTTGTCGTTCCAGCACTTTGCCACAGTATGATTATAAATACAGAACTTTAACTACAAAATGCTGTACGATGCAAACATTATATAGCATGTTGACCTGATACGAAGTCAAGGAAACATGCTTGGATAATGGCTGAAATAAATGAAGCAGCTCACAGAGAAATCCCTGAGCTTATGAATACAGCAAAATTATGCTATTTTGTCTGTGTTCTGATTTGGCTCTTCATATATTGACCTGTTATTTCATCCAGTTAGATTAAAGGTGTTTTACAGTAGTGTAGTGTAGACTTTTTACATACTGTAGGTTGGATTCAGAGTGAATGTTCTGCCCATCAGCAAAATACCAACAAACCACCTCGGCACATCGATTCCCTCCAGGGCTGTGGCTGTTCATCACTTTCCTATCAAGGCTTCCCTCATACTCATTTATTACTTCACAGAATAAATTCAAAAGGTAACAACAAACCTGTTGCGTTGATGTAGTGCACATGAGCCAAAGTCACTGTCGTAATTCAACAAGAGATAATTCTAATTAATTATCGTGCCTCAAGAGGAAAATTGAATGCACGTAGGTGCACCCTAAAATAATCTGTTTCACTAAACATGGTAATGGTGTTTGTCCCCACAGGTTCAGAGTCTCAGCTTTCACTGCTACTTGCTCTGAATTCAGGTTGAATTAAAGTGTCTGGACTATAACAAATGTGTAGACCTAAAAATGCACATGAAAAGTCTGCACAAATAGAGATGAGAGAGAAAAAAGTAAACAAATGACTTTAGTTATTTTACCACAGCTTGATTTCTTGTTCTCGCAATGAATAAATAGGTTGTAGTAATTACTAATATGTGTCAACAAAGCTTATTAAAGTGTTGGAAAAAATCTGAACAAAATTATATTATTAGGCAGCCACGCTAATTAAATTGTGGCAATAGCTCCTGTGTAATACATTTTAGTTGTCAGTTGGAACGACCGAGTATGAAAACGTAAAGTCAGAATAGACTGTGGTAAGATGTTAATTGAAGCTTGGTATGAATGAAGTTGAGACACTCAGAACTAATAAACTGATGTGGTACAGTGAATACAGAAGCTCTGTGAGTCAAGCTTCCTGGATTTTGCCGCTGGAGGAATGAGGCTCAAGGATACCATACCACTCTTACTGGGACGCGTTAGGCTTGACATTTAGTAACTCCGTACCTGTGTGCTGTCAACTTTTCATCACATTAACGCCGGCCTTAGGGGGATGGGAGTTACTCGCCGAAGCCATGGCTTGATGACCCTATTCACCAACCTTATCACCCTGGGAGCTGCCCTTTAGCGAAGCAAAAATGGCACGGATATGGTCCATCACAGACTGCAGGCAAGTCATGTCTGGGCACAGCGTAAGGCGAGGGGTCCGAGAAATAGTGTAATAATGCCTGGCAATTTATTTCTCAATATGGCTTTGGCACATAGAGTCCCCTTAATGCTGTCCACAGATGAACCTACGATGTGGCAGTTCACCCCGCAAATATCACATGAATCCATGTGCAACCGCAGCACATTGTACATTTCTAAATGCTTACTTTATACACAATGGAAAAGTCAGAGGGGATTCTTTTTCTTTCTCTTTTTGTGCTAGAACCAGAACCGAGAGGGAAACCCACTGGCTCGCCACATTTAAGTGGCAATCAGACGGCTCGGGTGAAGCATAAGCGTTAAAGCAAACCATTGATCACTGGCTGATCTCACCCCTGATATTACTAAATGACTCCTAGACCTATTATAGATCTGCTGCCAGGGTCACAGGCTGCAACTGAATGGGAATGACAGGGACATAAAATTAGGCTCTAATCTTGTTTATGGCTGAAGGAACGGCAATGAATAGAGCGGCTGCACATGCTTTAACTAAAGCCTACACACTATCTGGCTCATGAAGCATCAGTGTAAAGAGGAATTTCCTGTTTAAGACACAACAAAAGTGAAGTAAAGTTGGCTTTAGGTACACGAGAAAAGGTGAGTCAAGCTATAGGAGACAACTGGAGCTGGTAAATGTGGCGCTTAACGTCTTTTCGGGCCGACTTCTTGACTGCCGCAGTCACCCGAATCCACACTTTCTTGTTTGTCTTTTCCTTTTTTTCACGTACCTCTTCTGTAAAAGAGTTCACTGGGGTCAAAAATGTTGAACTCCTATCCTCAGTTGTCCCATTACACTTTTTAAAACTATAGACTTCCCTGCAGCACCATGTGAACCTTTGCTCCATGTCAAATTTTCAGCGACTTCGCTGGAGCCTGCTGGTAAAATCATTGAGATTGCACTACTGTGAAATGGCAGCCAAAAAGATCCAGCATCATGAGCCTGTTGACAGCCTAATTATCTTAAGAACACATCTATGTCTTTTGGCACTCATTAATTTAAAATTATTTTTTTTAAACCTGTCTTTTTGCACTCATCATGAATGTGGCGTAATCGCTATTATTATTTTTGATAGAGGGAAAGTTATTCTGCTTTCACACATAGCCAACTATGTCACTACAACCCCTTCATTCTGCTTCATTCCTGGCACTAACAAGAACTGTGAATGATGCGGATACGCCAGGGTTTTAAATCGTCTCTGCTGACTCTTTAGCCACTTAGACATTACTCCAAATTGGTTATGTGGGTCCTATTAAATTGTGCTATGATTCATGCACATACAGCAGAGCTTCTTTTTTTTTTTTCTTCTTTTAGGTGACACGATTCAACCCTCAGGAACTACTATTGTACTGCTCTATCTGCCCAGATATGTGCTAAAAAATCACCTACATTTATAATATTTAATCTCTGCCCATAAAAAAATAAAATAAAATCAAAAGTCAAATACTGGTCCAATTGCAATATACCCTTTTAAAACTTTTTATAATCGAAAAAGGAAAAAAAAAGAAAAAGTATTATTCCCTTTGGGTCAAGATTGTCACATTGATCTGGAGTTGGCTGAACTCGTCAACTTTTACTGTGAGAACTGATGAATACAACTCCAAATGCTTGTTTTAGTTCAATATTGTATGTGTGCATTATGGAAATTAAATTTAACTAAACAATCTATTTAGAAAAGCTCCTGGTGGAATGCTGCAAAACATGCTATATATAAACATATTCAACTGAGAATCATGATTCTCTATAAGGTACAGTGTGTGGGGTTGATGCGTGTCTCTTTTTGTATATTCGGTGGCAGTAATGATCCTTGTTTGTAGAGTTTTGTCAGTTTTTATTCTTGTCGATTTTTAGTCGGCAACAAGACGTGCCCGTCCTGATGTATTCCATGGAGAACAGACTGACACACTGTGTTATGGTGTTATTATGGCGATATGAGGGTAGATGACCTGGGGCTCAGTGACTAGCATGCCAACTTCAGTTTTAATTCTCTGCTGTACAATACATTGATGTTTTTCCACATTGTTTTGTTTTTTTCCCCCCATACTTTAAGCAAAAATATCTTGCATTAATAGATGGATTTGAAAGCCCTTATCTCAATGTGAAATCTGATGCTGAGAATCACAAAACAAATGCTCATACCAAACACTGTTCCCATTTCCTTTTTTTTTTTTTTTCATGTTGTATTTATAAAGTTTAGAATATTTGATTGCCTTTTCAATACCACACTATACCAAAAATCTGTAAACAGTGACATAACTTTAAATAGCATTCATATTGATTTATACAGACACAATTCAAAACCTCCAGCAGAACTGAAAGGAACCCAAGCTGGCTGATCTTTTGAAGCGGAGGATGACTGTGGAGAGACACACTATGAATAGTGTGCTACACTCAGTCATAAATCTTGTTTTTTGCCTTTAAAGGTCTGCATTTATTTTTTCTCCTTAAAGTTGAAGCCCTTTACTCATTTTTTGCAATGAAACTGCTTCCACAGCACTTGTTGTCCTTACCAAAGTGAATATATAGCCCTTGTCTACAAAAATAGGAAGCAAATTAAGCAGTCGACCTCAGCAAACTGGCAGTAGCAACCGCAAAGCTAAATTAATAGTTTCGTTACAATATAATAACTTTATATCTTCAGAAACCAGATGGAATTAGAACATGAAGCAAAACTTGTGGAGGGAAAAAAAAAAAAAAGAGGACTTCAATGGGACATCATCAAATTTAAACAGCAGAAATGTGGGGCATTCATTACTGCAGTGCACTGCTGGAATATGACTTTGATGTGTATATGATGTGCAACTAGAAAGGGAAAGAAGAAGTGACACTGGAACGGTAACTACTCTGATAACAGAGCTGAAATCTTGTTGAGAGAGCCATCGCTTTTCATACACTCCAATTACATGGCTTTCCTGCAACGGCCATCATGAATCATAGAACGGATCATGATCCTTTAATGGAGACATTGAATTACCGACACGTTGGGCTTGGGTGTTTCCTCATATCTCGTTATTCGATGCTCAGTGGTCTGAGGAATGGACTGAAACAATTTTGACTTCTCAAAAATGTGGTATGCAAAGTGGAATGAGGCACGTGGAATTATGCTCTGATTGAGAACATGATTGCAGGATGAACAATAGTGTTGGGGAAGCACTGCCGCTAATGACATGGAAAGATTCGCGAGAGCATTTCAGAATTTCAAAAGGGTCAGGAGTGACGTGTGACTGGTTTTGAACTTTCTTTGCAGCTATTCAGTTGAAAGGGATTGGGGGAGGGTCACAGGGTGGGGTAAAATGTGTCTCCCTCCACAAGTTTGAAGTCAAATTCATGTATTTGAAAATCAGAGTTAGATTGAGCTGCCAAATCTCACTCCATATTGTCGAAGTATTTTAGCTTGAATTCTTCCATGTAGTCTGCCATCTTAGCCTCGCTGTTACAGAGACAACAGCTTTGCATTCTACCATGTGGATATGATTTAAAGTTGTTCAAGGCAAATTATTGCTTTAGTAACTTACATGATCTGCTCCTTTTTTCCGACATCGTGAGTTGCCCTGAATGCTCGGATGAGTGGGAATTTCCTGTTTACGGCATAACAAAAGTGAAGTAAAGTTGGCTATATGTACACGAGCAAAGGTGAGTCAAGATGGATGGATGGATCAAACTGCTTTATCACAGTTAGATTCATCATATGACAAGATTTGTTTATTGGGACATTGCAAAAGATATAAATCTGTAATATATTGTGAAAACGATAGAAATCAGGTAGCAGAGTCTTTCTATGTAGGCCTGCAGATGCCATACCTTCTCAATTTGTGACCGTTTATCATTGCATATTGGATCATTTATATGAAATACTGTTCTAAAAACGTGTTTTAATTAAAAGTACCATCACTTTCATTACTCATAAAAGCCTCCCTTTTGAAAAACCCCTCCCCTCTCAAGAATATTGTACAATTTTGAGTATGAACATAGTTATTGGTGATTTACTGTTTACTCAATCTCCTTAAAAGCCACCATATCTGTGTCTTAAGCAACTCTTATTTTTCAATAGTTATAACCGTCACGTCACAAGATGAAAGTCCGACGTTTGAATTCTTCTGCTTCTCTATCATCTCTCCTTCATTTGTTTAGCGAATCCCCCCGGGGCCTCGATGGTTTCCTTTCTCCCCTCCGAAGATGAGCCGCTCAGTCGAGTTGGATACTAGAAACGGCGCGTGACTACAAGAGTGAATGTGTTTGTCTATATCTATGTCTTATCCCCGGGATCGATCTGAACCCCCCTCTAGAGTGTTAAAATGTGCGGATCAATACTTGAGTGTCGATATGTTCAATCCTGATGTCTCTTTTTGACTAAAGATATCAATATGGGCATTATTTTAACAAGTAATTGTAATGTTTTGTGAAGCTGAATGCACATCTGATGCCGTGGACCAAAATGAAAAAGATGACAAATGTTGCCAATTACTGTGCGGGAGAGAAACAGCCTCTCCTTCCACCATCGGCAGCCAAGGTTGTTTGCTGAACTCTTGCTGCATCCATAGTACTGCATCCAGCTCTATGTGATGGGAATAGGTATATATACAGAAGTAAACAAACTTTACAGCTTTTATTGCACTGCTTGGATTTCTATAATGCTCCCGCACTAAGCACAAAAGTAACAATTTTTTTTTTTGAGGGATTACTTCTTTGTCAAAACGATGCCAATGAGCAACAAAGAACAACATTTTTGGGATGAGATATGAAGGCCAATACGAGGCATATTTATGGTGTCAAAACCTTTTTTTTTTTTTTTTTGTACAAGTCATCCTGTTTGCTATTAACATAAATGCTATGGCAAGTTAATATTTCATCTGCATGTTCCCTACAAGTCATCTTTTAAAGGGAGACGGATGTTACAACATTCCTTTAGACACAAAACAATGATAAACATTGGACAAAAGCTAAACACGTCGTCATTCACTGGCCAGCATTTAAACAAATTTAATAAGTGATCTTAGGTGTCAAACATACAGTTCCAGAGCCAAAAGACGGTTCAAATCTTGCCCACAGTCTGTTTTTCATTTTCATTTTGCAAATACAAAGACAATACCTGTAATTTTTCAACAAAAGTAACCCGTGTATCAAATTTATCCACCGACGGTCGCTCTGTTTCAGTAAAAAAAAAAAAGAGGCCTTAACACAACATCAAGATCGAAAAATGAACAGTTTGTCGTTGAGTAATCAGACATGCAGCAGTAATGAAGCGACCATATTGCCTGTTATACAGCATCACCTTTAAAGCCAGACGATGAGGGTGCGTATGGAAACACACGCGTTACAAAGCTGCTGAAATCCTGTGTTCTGTGAAGTGACAGGCTTTTACTCATTAACCTGTTAAGGATCACAGTGGTGGATAGGAAAACCTTTGTTGCCCATATTTACTGGACTGAGATCACGTCGAATATGGCTGCTGAAATTAAATAGACTTGACACCGCTGGGTTAACCCATGGGAATGGATTATCTAATAAAATATACCTTTTATTGATTTCCTTCTGTTTCCAGTGGGCGTTTTACCTATTAAGAATATATGCACAACCTTCAACAAACTCTTTTATGTAAAGGTCACTATCTCTGGTGCCTTAAATCAGCTTTACACCAGACTTATTTCCAGCTAAAAGAACGTCCTCATATCATGGCAGTCCTGGGTTTCTTTTGGGCTACATTCACTGCCTGCAGGTCAGCCTTGTCTTAAATGCAGCCTGTGCGGTTTGTCATTTGATTGAGTGACGTTTATGCCGCGCTACATTTTGTCACCCTGACATCTCGTTCCAAGCATACAAATGTCACAGCCATAGAGAGTTTTCCTCAGAGTAAGAATTGGAACACACACACACACACACACACACACACACACACACACACACACACACACACACACACACACACACACACACACACACACACACACACACACACACACACACACACACACACACTAAAATAAATGGGCTGCTGATTGGAGTATGGAAACAAAAACCCATGTCTCCCAAAAAATTGTTGCCATGGTTAGGGATTATCCAAGTTTTTAATTTGCAGACTGACTTCACTCTAGTTGGATGTGCAGCCAATCTCTCCAGTTTATTCCACTTTTATTTCGTCTGAGCACTCGATTAAGGTTCCTCAATTTGTTTTGTCCAGAGTTGGTGGGCTGCTCTGTTTAAATAGCCATGCCCCCAAAAAATGGCATTGAAGTGAGTTCTTTCAAATAGATTACTTTATATTTTAGGAAACTTTTTTTTTTTTTTAAGTGAACAGTGATGATCAGTCTGCTGGAAAATATTCAGGAACAGAGTGTATGTAATTATCTAGTCTACATAGAGATGCTGTTATAAAGGCCAGTGCCAAAACAGTGCCAGAGAACGCCGCCCACCCCCATCCCAGTCGTACACTCACGGAAAACAGTGTCATGCATGAATTTATTTTCTTTGTCCATTATTGGTCAAAATGACTTGTTTGCCACTTGTGACTGATAGTCCTGTTAATTGCATCCAATTTCAAAAATGTCTGTGGCTTTTTTGGAGCAGTGTCCAACTAATTTGCGAACTAATTGTCACAGCTTCATAGTGTCACTAGTCACATCTATTAGCCTAACTGCAACACCAACAACACAACAACATTTTGAAGCAAAGACTGAACACTTCTGTTGCCTCATGGGGGGTTGTTTCCATGACAACAGTGCTTGAAACTGCCAAAAACACAATTTTGAAAAGTCTTTGAAAAGTGCTCCCATAGTGGAACTTTTTGAAAACGCTCTGACTCCATCGCTGTAGAAAAAAAAAAAAACACAACTTTTTTCCAAAACATTCCGACTGTCTCATATAAATGGAGGAAAACACTATCTTGAAAATGGTGCTCCCATGCATGCACAAGTAGATTGACAATAACAACAATGGCAGTGTCATGACTCCCAGTCCATATTCTCCTGGGACTTGGCCGTTTTATAGTCGAGTCAACATAATCGCAATCCATCTTCATCGTCGGTCCATACCAACGTCCGTGTACGTGCTATTGTTAACGTTTATAGTGGATTGTTCTCAAGGCACAACCAGCAGCACAAACTCATAACTTGGCATGTTAACTGCATCGTTTTCAGCATTTTTGCCTTGTAAACATCGTTATGGAAATGTTGCCGTTTAAATATGAAACTTTTCTGAACCTAATATAACATCTGTAGTTGAACTGCTTGTATCCCTAAAGGTACACTATATGAGATTGTGTTCAATGTGTTCAAAGTTCAATGTTGCACAGAAGTTTTAGTTCTGTTTTTGTTCCTTTAACATTTGCATGTGCTTTCATTTAACGCTGTCACAGAATTTCCATCAAGCTTATTTATTCATCTCAGCAAGCTGTCAAGATTTATGTATTATAAGTCTTCACACACACACGTCGGTATTTATAGTAAGAAAGTGTCATCGCTGAAACCTTTGGACTAATGACTTGACCGTTCACTTCAGTGGTGGGCTGTGATTTTCTGAGCCAAAGTATGTATAAAAGACCAATGTCGGCCTAGTTCTGCTTTTCAACATGTTGCGACTCATTCTAGTATATTCAAATAGAAGTCGAGGTTTGCTGTTCTGAGTAGATGCACAGAGCTCTCCACGGCCAATGATGCACCACAGCCAAATAAAGTATCTGCCCCTCTGAGGAGCGCTTCAGTCCCGTAAAGTTCACACGCGGTTCACTTTTTAAGGAGATGAGGGAGTCCTTTGACAGGGAGTCACTTCACTTTACAGCCACCCTCGCTGCTTTGAAAACGTCAGGCACTCGCAAGTGAATTTGCCTGTGGATTTGACGAGACTTGCATCCGCGTGCATCAAAGTCACACAAAACCGAGAGCATGAAGTGAGTAACGAATCCAGACCTAATGGAGATGCAACCACGCTCCCAAACATGCCTAATTTAATAACCGCTAATGGCTTGGTTTGAGAAGTCGATGACAAATTCCAGGAACATCTCTTTACTTTGGCCTTAAACGATCTCCGAGGCGCAACAATTTCAGCTGACCAATTACTTTTTCATCTCCTGAAACCCTTTAAAAACGTCACCTTAGCCAGACATGTATTCGTAATGCTGTGATTAGTTTGTGAGCTGCGCCGCGCCGCACTGCCAAGCCGATCGATCGAACAAAGTGTATTCCACATATCACCTCAAAATTTGTTTTTGTCAGTCAATAAAACAAAGGATAAAAGCAGGAGTAAAGTGTTGAGCAATTATCCGTCTAATACTAAAAGCAAGCTAATGCACTGCCTTCACACTTCTTGAACAACATGTTATAGAGTTTTAGAAGAGAGCCTGTCTTTTGGGAGACAACTGTATTATTTTGTCAGCCCCGACAATCCGAGTGCAAAAACCACGTTTGAAAAATAAAGGGGGAGTGGGTGGGGACGGATACTCGCAGCCTTGTAGAAAGACATAAATCAATCAGAATGCCCTCGATCTCTGTCGGGGATGATAACTAACCTAATTCACCAGTAGCAAGTTTATTCCTGTTGTGTCGTTTTTGCTGCCAAACACTGGCTTCCTGGTTCTGTTCCCCTGACGGTGCGCTAGTCGGGTGTATGTGTGTGTAGAAACAATTTACTATGTATTAGTGGTTTTGAATGGGGAAATCTGTTATGCACCGCTGACAGTGGAAGACATGCAGTCAGCAAAACTGGCAAATCTTTTAGCGTCATAAATTCTCCCGGACACACTCTCAGGGTCGCACAGGCGCGGAAAACACTGCTCTTTATTTTTTATTTATTTTTTTTATTTTAGGACAGCTCATGCAAGGGGAGGGAAATCAGCAGGTTTGATGGATGTGAGACCCGCATTGGCCATGCAATAGGAATGTTTGTTCCAAACATGTAAAATCACACTTCTCCCTAATGCACCCCTTGAAATAGCAGTGAGTGATGCATCCGAAAGGCATCAGTGAAAGGAAACAAGATGTTCCTCAGTGACGGGTGACGATGCTGTTGTCTGGCAGAAGATCGGGACTGCTCGCAGGTTGGTATTATTTGACATTTTGTGAAAACTGTGAATATTGCTGAAATAGATTAGCAACTTGTGGGCCTCACAGTAGTGTAATTGTTCGCAGTCCCACCAAAAGTTGATTTGAGTGATAGTTGAGTTTGGCTTTCTGAATGGAGATTGCTGGTTCTCTCCGTGCATGCATCGGTTTCCTCCCACAGTCAAAACTAAACTGAATCTAACTATTAATTACCTCGGGGAAATTCCTTTTTTGGCCACATTGACCAATCCTATTTGGAGGATGTCGGGTTCGCAGCGACATTACGACGTTCAAGGGGCCTAAATTTCCTACAGGTCCGTCTTTGTTCTCCCTGTGATGGAAGAGTGACCAACCTAGGGTGGAGCATTCCTACATTTATAACCATCTGACACTGGCTTCAATACCATGTGACCCCTGAGTCGACTAAAGAACATAGATGTATAGATTTTAAACAATGTTTCTTCATTTTCAATGACTGGAGTCAGTATGCAAGAGAGAGTGTGGCAGTTTCAACAATCAAAGCCATGTTCCCGCCATTCTTTAATGCTGTTTAATATGAAAAACAAAAACAAAAAAAAACCGATTGCTGTCACCGCTCCCTCTGCTGCCCGTCTTGAAAGACCTTTTTGTGTTTACTGAGGAAAAACACACTTGAGTTCACTGGAAAGTGGAGAGAGGAGGTGGGTATAAGCTGTTTGACAGAACCATGTAATATTTCACAATTTACCTGTCAGCTGTCAGAGCTTTTGCAGACATGAGGAGCTGCCTGTATACATGCATGCACCGATTTTCACACACGGGAAAAAAAAGAAAAAAAAGAAAGAAAGAATGACATTTTATTCCGAAGTTTAATGTTTTAGCATTATAATATGTTGGGTTGGACAAAATTAATTAGATCTTAATCGATGGGCAGTTTTTGAAGTGTAAAGTGGGCATCACAGAGGTTAAGGAGGGTATGCTGGGACAGGAACAATCTGGTGGTCAGGGGAATGCCTTCTCCCAGGAAGAGTGGAGAATTAAAGCAATTAAAACTCATTAAAACTGGGGCTGGACAATATTAGTTATGTGACTTGCAATGAGTAAATGAATAAGGAACTGTACTGACAAAACTCTGCATATTTTTCTGTGTCATGTAGGTGTATTTGGGACGGACACAAAGTGTTTTTTCCTCTCTTTTTTGGACTTTTGTGGTTCTGATTTCTGGCTTGTTGCTACCAGGTATGAATCCATCCATCCATCCATTTTCTCCCGCTTATCCGTTTCCGGGTCGCGGGGGTGGCAGTCTGAGCACTGTCACCCAGATCACATTGCATTTATTAAGAACCTTCCTGCGGGTGGTGAGCCCACGGGTATGAATACAATGTTGAAATAATACGAGGGATACGGTGCATTGTCAACACAATCCAGATCATAGCAATCCATCCAGTCAGCCAAAAATGTTGACATGAAGAGCATGACTGCACAATGCTAGAAAAACACAATTCATTGCAGTTTTTGCCACTTTTTACCATTATGTACACTGCAAATGTCAATATCACAATAAATTGAAGATACATCATGCAACCCTGATTAAAATCATTACAACTAACCCTCACCCTTATTGCAACTGTACCTGGGACAAATTAAAAAATATATAGGACTTCTGTAAACTGTATATAAAGACTTCCCGTAGATTAGAAGCATTTAACTAGCACGAGGGGAGTCAGGCTTTTTATTGCTTGAGGATCCCAACAGAGAAGACTGCCGAGCATGACGACATCCCGAGTGCCATGTTTATGGGGCTACAACCAAAGACCCCCCCCCATATAATTTGTGAAGTTCGCTGAACCACGTTCTCCTGTTCCTGCTCCATCAAGTCCCATTTTATGCACCTTGATTTATATCTATTTCACACAAAAGTTTTGGGCCATTTTTTTGTAGTGCTGTCGGACAAAGTGATTTGCGGGGCAGTATGGTTGAGACCGAATGAGGGAAGTTAATCCACTGACGCTTAAAAAAACCCCCAAAAAACAACAACTTGTAATAGACAATCGGTTAGGCATCAGGATGACAAGATAGAGGGGGCAGTTAAAAGTACATTAGTGCATTCTTTTAAATACAGAACAGTTGGGGAGCATTTTAATAGCCATGTGAAAATAGTCCCTACTTTAACATTACTACTGTGTTTGGGTGTTTCATTGCCATAAAGTTACATTTTGGGCAACAACCCAGACCTCCATTTAAAATGGGATAGGTTTTTGTTTGTTGTTTTATATGAGCCGACTTCAACTAAATAGCAACACCCTAAGACTTCTGTTTCGTCGACTTGAATCCTGAAGATGTTCTTTGGTAAATAAACAAACCCATAGCAAACGCTTAACTAAATATTTAGGACGCAAAATATCTCGAGTGATAATGGTGTTTGAGGTTTTCCTTTCATCACATCAGGCTGTGCGGTTCGAATCTAATAAATGCATCTCCTGACAACGGACAACAAACAGCACTGTCCGTACTTCTGAAATAACAATGCCATGTTTCATGTTTCAATGCAGTTTGTGCAGCGGGAATAGAAAAACTGAATCACATAACAAGCTCCAAGTACTTCAAAAATAATAATTTGTGTGTGTGTGTGGTTATTTTTTGGTTTTTTTCGATTAGGTGCATCAAACTTTAACCTAGAGCAGGTCAGAGAATCCTGAATGTAGCACTCAGTTGTTTTTCACCCAGATTCCTCAATGCTATTTGCTTCTCTGGACTTACGACACACATTGCTTTAAATATTGTCACTCAGATTCCTCAGTAAAGTGATAAATATGGATTGAGATTGTGCTCCATCGATTAGTCTGATGATACTGCTCAAATTACAGCCAGTGATGGATGTGGGTATCAACAGGAAAATGCAATACACGTTCTCCTTGCATGCAAAACACACATTTGTTTAGCCTTGAAAAAACAATGGTATGCACATTTTTGATGTGTACAGTAAGAAACCTTATAGATAGAAATGATAAATAGAAATGTCGGATAATGAGAAATAAAAACATGTGTGGTCACGAAAAAAACAAAACAAAACAACTAATTAGAGACAGAGTTGTTACAAAAATGGTTCATTATCAGTGTGTCTAAAACTGTTGAATATTAAGATTTTAAACGAGGTCATGGTGTAGTGGTTGGCACTGGTTCGTTGTACTCCTCTGCCTCACGTTACCCATCTATGTAGAGTTTGTATGTTCTCTCTATGCCCGTGTAGGTTTTCTTGAGGTACTCCAGCTTCCTCCCACAATCCAAAGACATGCCTGTTGGGTTAATTGGACCGTAGGTGTAAGCCTGTGTGTGGGTGATCACTTTTTCTGTGTTATTCCTGCTGTGGACTGGAAACCTGTCCAGGATGTACTCTACCTTTTGGCCTTTGTGAGCTAATGGCCTTAGCCTGGAGAACACCGGATAGAGGAGGACTGAATGGAGGAATAAATTGCCCAATTTTATTTTTGAAGTGTGCTCGGATTTAGCATGGGAATGACCTGAACGTGGCTCATAGAAAAATGTTATCAGTGTTTCAAAATCTATCTTTTGCTTTATTACCAAAAGAAGAATGAGTGAAATCTAAATCGGATAGGAATTTCATTAGAAGATACGGTATTAAAACTGAATGTGTTTCATGGCACACTTTTCAGCTTTTTTTTTTTTTTTTCCAGTTGTGTTCTGTCTCATTAAATACGAATACATTTACATTTATGGCTGTAATGCAACAAAATGTGGGAAAGTTCAAGGGGTATGAATACCTTTGATGGTTAGATGCTTCCACTTTCTAACTAGCACACCTCTTGTCATGTTCTGTATTGCTTACACATCCCAACAGCTGTTAAAATATAACTGTGTACTATATACTGTATATTTTCTATGAAAAGAATGACATGTACTACCAGAATAAATGCCCTTTTTTTTAAATACTTTCATCATAAGTTTTCTATTTATTAAAAAAAAAAAATATATATATATATATGGTAAATTGACATTACTGAAATGCCTCTTCATCTACTTTTCTTTTCGATACCACCAAGAGTCCGTTTTGTATTTATATATTTAAAAGGTCAGTATTCTGTAAACTTGTGTCGAGATATGATTCAAAGTGATATTTGTTGTTTAAAATATTAGTTATCAGAAAAAATGCTTTTAATTGTACAAATGTTTTTGCAATACTACAATCTGATCACTGTCTTTTTTTTTTCTTTATTCACAATTATTTTTTCACATAATTAATCAAATTAGGTTGTTTTTCTACATACGTATATATTAGATGAACAGTGTTCATCAGGAAAAATGCATATATTTTAATTCTTAAATTCCTTATCAAGCCAGAAATCAAGCAAGATTTGCTACTCGGGCCCTATTTACGCAACATTACAAGAGAAAACACGTTTTTGTTTCGGAAAAGATTTGGGTTTACACTGCCACAATTTTGAAAAGGCTTACATGGAAATTGCTGAAATGCTAAAAATACGATGTAGCTTTCTTCTTGGGGCACTACTGGTGCTGTTGCTTGTTTTTGTAATAATACCACATACAAATGCAGAAGACAACCCACTCTAAACGTCAATAATGAGTACATGGACATTTTTATGGACAGACAAAGTTGGATGGCTATTATGGGTGACTTATCTATAAAACTACCAAGTCCCAGGAGAATATGAACTGGGGGTCATGGTACTCTGGAGGCCGCCATTGTTGTTATTGTCCATCGACTCACGCATGTGCAGAAGAACTACTTACTACGGCCGTGGTGTGCTTGCGCAGTAGCAGCATTTCAAAAAAAGTTGTGTTTTCCTTTGCTTACACTGAGTCGAAGTGTTATCAAAAAGTTTTTGGATGGCTCCAAGCACCATAGTCATGTAACCGCGCACCCACAAAATGCAACACAAGTTATATGTCTTCACTTGAACACGTTAACAATTAGCACACACATCAAGGGTTTATTGCAATCAGGTGTTGGAAATATCTAAAAAGGTGCAGGACGAAAACGGTGGCCCTTCAAGATGGACCTTTACTGATGTTGCAGCTTGCTTTAGTTCAGTGGTTTGGCAATTCATCCATGTGCTTTCTACATTTTCAACAACACTAAACCCGCTTTGTAAGTTTAAGACACCATTGCCTCAGCTCCTGCAGTCAACTTTGAGGACAGGCCAGCATCCACTATCTGTGTTGCAGGCTTGCCTCTGGATGACATGCTGTCCAATTTGACATCAGAGCTCAGTTACATGCTTCTATGATGCCAATAGGTTTATACTCTCACATGATTTTTCAAGATAGCTGCATTTATACATATTCAATAACAATGCCGCACTGCAATGTTTAGCAGCTTGGATTTAAAATGCTACGTGTTGTCAGTTATTTAGCTGGTGAGAAAAGCTTTCACTCAGAAATGCTTGTGATTGGAATTTTGCTCATAAAAAAAAAAAAAAAGTGTGCAAAAATAGAGGCACAAAAATAGTGCCGAAAGTCAGTCAAAGAGATGTATTAAAGCGCAGTGTTTCAAGAATTTGTTTTAGAACATCCACAAATTGAAGACTTTGAAACACCTGTCAGCGATTCAGAACTTCTGCCTCGGGGAATCAAACTCTCAGTTTCGAGCTGAATTCCTGACATTAAAGCACAGTGTTCAAGATTGTACACTGGAAGACAAGCGACTGCAAGAAACAGGGTGGAATTTTTTATTTTTTTTTAACAGCTTGTTGACATATGTACACCCTCAACCCCGGGCATGTTTATCAGTTGGAAAAAGTAAGTTGTCACGACACAATAAATTTACTTTCTTTTTTTGCCAAATGTCATGTTTTTTTAAACTGTGGAAAAAAAAAAAAGATGACACCTGAGCGACGGTAAACCATGAACCAATCCTTGCACGTGAAGCTTATACTGGTAAGGAGATTATGTTCAGGTGTTATGAATGAGTTATTAACTATATTTCCAGCGATGGCTTTCTATATGATTGAGTTTCTCCGGTCCTGTGCATTCTGTGGGGAGGAGAGCATCATGGGGCCGCGGTGACAAGCTCATCCATCAGCACAGCATGTTCAAGTCCCCATCAAATGCCTGCACCGCTCCATAAAGTGGAGGAGGAGAGGTGTCACTCCCTAAACAGGATATATGGTCTCGCACTGAGACACAAATTAGACAGTAAATACATTACGGTGGAAGTAGCCTCTTCCATCGCAACATGTTTGTACTGCTGCTGTGCCAAAAACAACGCTGCAGGACTATTAGAGGTGGCTGCTTGCCTGCCAACAAGACATGCACATTTGCATTAGATTACCCCCAGTTTCCTTATTCACATCCGACTAGAGCATTAACATAGTGACAGCTTTATCTAGAGAGGAGAGTCCAATATAAATTCACTTCATCAAATTTCACACACACACACACACACGTTGTCAGTACACTTACTTATTATTACTTCACCACAACAAGCTCCTTTAATTTTGACAGTGAAAAGTTACTGCAAGATAACACGCAGGTTGCGTTTGGATTATAGGTGGAAGACTTTCTGCTTAAACACTTCTAACATTGTCTTTAATTCTATTTGGAAACTTATAAATACAAATCATACAACTTATACAACTAATAGGTGATTTACAGTCTTTATATAACCAATATCCAAAATAGTTCTATGACAAAAACAGTGGGAGAACAAGTTTCTTGCAAGTTGAGTTAAAAGTTCACCATGAACTTATTAAAGAGACATGGAGTTAATGAAAGAAATGATCCGTAGAGGTCTACGACTTCAGTCGCCGCTAATGTTCAGCTCTTTTCTCAGCACAACCTTGGAAATACCACAAGTCGGGAAATGTATGAGGTTGGAAAGTTCGAGTTCGGAAGGCTTGCAAAAAGTACAAAAATAAACACAGCAATTCTCTAAAGTGGACTACTCAAGGCTGGATGTGATAACCTAACGTCTTTGTAGCCTCAAGCACCTTTTTTTAAGATGTGTGAAACTTCTGAGAGGCCATCGTGAGCAGGGAGGGATACCAATGTATTTTATGTCACAGAATAAAATGTGAAAAAGGGTTGAGACTGATACACAAAAGCCTTTAAACTACTGACTAATGGCTTCAGCAAACACTGTAGATATATTTGAAGATGCTGCAACTTTATAAATTTGGGTATGACAATGCAAGATAAGCACTGAACCGTGGTTAAAGACGGCAACAATGTAAACAAACTTTACTAATAAAAGCACAATTTACAGCCTGAAAGTGTTTAACAATATACATGCAGGCGTGTATGCTTCAATTGTAGGCCGACAGCTGCTATGCAAGGAGAACACCACTGGGAAACGGCAATACACGGTCAGGATTTAACAAGGATCAAATCGCCAACCTTAGGACTGAAAAAAAAATGTGCTTTACCATCCGAGTTATCCTGTGCATTATTCTGGGGACGCCGCCTTCATCTCAGGAGAGAAATACTAAATGACAAGCAAGCTTTTGGAGTAGCTTAATGTTATGTATGCTCATGAAAGTTTTTTTGTTCTACTATGCAAAGTTTCTGACAATGTTAGATTATCTCAGGTTACAATCTGTTCCAAGAACTTTACAAACCCCTTCAATGATTTACACAGCTTGACATTAAAGCCCAAGCTAGTTCTTTTTTTTTTTTTCTCCTCTTTCAGGAATTATATTTTTCAACTAGCTTTGGCATGGACACCTCCAAGAAGTGTCTCGATTATCTCAACTGCCGGCCTGGAGAGGTTTTAGACAGCCCTGTGCAATATAATGCACATTGTAACTCTTTGCACTGAACATTGAGTCTGACAGCGTGGATTGACGTAAACATGATCCCTCTTAATCTTCCCAGGACTAACAAAAATGACAACGATAAAATTCCTTGTTAGTTTACCATCCGTAGATGTGCTATAGTCTTTCAAAAGTCTTGCCAAGGATTGACAGGCGATCATTTCGTGAAGAAATATTGATACAACCATTTTTCCTAAAAAAAAGAAAAAAAGAAAAAAGAAACTGAAATCGTGAATAAGTGAAGGAGAGCATGGGGATGTCAGGATTTAAACGAGAAGCAGGGCTCAGATTGTGAGATGTGCGAGGAAATTACCAGTTTCATGGCTGGGGAGGGAAATGTTGTTCTATAATGGAAGGGTGAAAACCGAGGCAACTTGTCTTCTTTCTTTTTTCTTTTTTTTTTTCTGTGTGATGTAACGGAGCATTTCAGTGACCCAAATGTCTGAATGTGAAACTGGAAGGACACAAACCAGGCATTCATGAATATGCATGCTGCAGTAAAAGGCAATTCAAACAAAACTGCATTCACTGGGAGAGCCAAAATGCAACAAGAGAGGTACAAAATACAGGAAGAGGCTCGCGGAGCTTGATGCACATAAATAGACTTTTGAAAGTTTTACAAATCCATTTTCGGTTGATGCAGAGACTTTTCCAAAATACAGACACATAGTGCTGAATTAATTACAGTGGAACAGCCCACAAAGGGCCAACTTTGAATCTCTGGAGGCAAAAGAGTTTGCCCCCTTTCATCTCAGACACAATGCCACAACTCCGCCTTAAGGCTGCCTGTGAGCCGAGGATGTTTGGAAGCATCTATTTGTGTAAACAAATGTTCCCCGTGATGAGGTTCAACAATCAGGTAACTACTTTTTTTTTTTTTTTTTTTCAAAAACATGTCTCTCGTCTGACTACAATGTATTATTTGAGTAACAGCTTTCACATTTTCCCTGCTTTTGTTTTTCAAATGAGTGATCACAGTCGAGTCCATGCAATCAGACCAGAGGGGCAGGACAAGCACAATATGTAATATCAACCACAAAAAAAACAAAAAAACAGTGGAAAATCAAAACCGAAAGGAGACCGTTCCATTGAATCACGGCTGGTGGGAATACACAGTGAAACTGGAAAGGCTTTTTGTGACTTCATTTACAAAGAATCCATCCACGTTAGAGTAAATATTGACAGCATTAAGCTCCGACTGTCAGAATGTGTGAAATGAGGGAAAAGGTCAAAAACATGATTTGAGTGTACATGTTCGACAAAAGGTTAGTGGCTGTGTCAGAATAGTCACTAACTTGTCAGTCTATAATAGAATAACAGGCCCATTTGAAAATGTCACAAAAAGGCTGAGGTTGGAAATGTACATTCTGTATATAATGTCATGATTTTCTGGGGCGGATGTGGCGACTGTGTTATGGTCCGCTTTACTGGTCAAAGTCAAATCCGAGAAAAACACTCATTGTGGTTCCGTCTTTGAAGGAAGGCAGAAAAGAGCAAACAAAGCCACAAGGAGGTGATTGAAAGGACTTAGCTTTTGATGTGTCAAACACTGAAAAAACTGGAGTAATGAGCTGAATTCCTTTGTGTCTCGATAGGAGGTGAGCACACCCCCATGTATGTATGACTCATAAGACAGGTGTGGAAAAAAAAAAAAAAAAAAGGTAAAATGACAGTGTCAGTAATCAGGGGTTGTTTTGCAAGCTCTCAAACACAGTGGAGGGAAACGGCAACTGCTACTGTGTAAAAGTAAAGTGAATACGCAAAGTATACTGAAGTATCAGTAGATTGGAATTTGCCCAAAAATCCAATATTGTGCATCCTTACTGACCATGTTACAATGGTTATGGGTGTGTTGAGGGTGGGATGAAAACCCCCAATTTGAATGTTGCCATAGGAATGTAAAGAATGGATGTTACAGGTTGAGCAGTTTTATTTGGACTAATGTTGTGCTCTGCATTGAGAGTGCCTGTGCAAAGCTTTTGCATGTTTCCTGAAGAGGCACATTGGTCAGAAAAAAACAAGTTAATGCAAAACTGTCGTATGATATTCAGTCCTGACTGTTCATGGGTTCTTTCATTGTAGAAATGATTTTCTTGGTTTAATGCAAGACTAGCGTTCATTTTTTTTTTTTCCCGTCTTATGAGTATGTGAATGTCTTGAGTCTAGAATAGTATTACTGTCGTAGAGCCTATAATAATAATGAGAATGCACTTGAAATGATGACGGGTTAGAGAATTCTGGGTTGCGGCAAACAAACGATTGCCTAATGATAGTCAGGAAAGCTAACGTCAAGACATTTTCTCTAAAAACGCCAACTTCTAATCTTATTTCATGTAAGTGGTGGATTAAATCTAGAATAGTGTCACAATTATTGAACTGAAAATGAGTTGAATGCATTTGACACAAAGGGGACGACATGGGAATTGGAGAGAAAAAAAAAAACAACCATACTTTTGAGTACCTGAGTAGTTAAGAGTAGTTTTCCTTCTTATTTCAAGAAATCTTAAGAGAACCGTCACTTGTTCCATTTGCAGAGTTGTTTAATGCATTAAAAGCAAAAACTATCTTTAGGAGTTTCTACCTATGCAAACCAAGATGTGATGCCTCAAATGTATTTGTGGGAACTTGTAAACACGCATCAATCAACACCTCATGAGAAGAGTGAAGTGAATATACTGCGTCTCACTCTAAATTTAATCGGATATTTTGGATCCCCCAGAGCAGGTGTGAAAGCCCCCTTAATCTCATCATTCCTAATAAACCCGGTTACCATCAATTCCATGAACAGTTAAAGGTGTTTCGCAGATAGTGAGAGAACTAGCCTGAACCTTCAAGCTGATGAAACGGGCTGCAAAAGTCTCCGTCATCCCATCGTGGGGGAACAGGCTGCATTTGTCTGCATGTAAAAAAAATAATATATATATTGTTTAAACGACGAATAAGTGAAGAGAGGAGCCTCAAATTCAACATGGTTGCTGCGAATGACACATTCCTGCTACTTCCAGTTGGACAGCTCTCCTGCCGTCGTGTGAAATGATTAGTCAGTATCAGGTTTAAAATGATGTTTGTCATCCAGAAAACAGGATCTTATTCAACAACACCTCGGTCTGAGACCCTGTTTGGGAGTACAAGACGTCGCAAGGCAAGGGAGTCGTGACGGCTCTGAACGTTGTTGTTATTGTTCCATCTAGCCGCGCATGTGCAGAAGAACTCTTTACGACGGCCGTGGCGTGCATGTCGAATAGCAGCGTTTCAAAAATGTTGCATTTTTCATCGTTTGACCGAAGTCAGCGTGCTTTCAAAAAGTTCCATCTTGGGAGCTGTTTTCGAAAAGTCACGTTTTGAATGGCTCCCAGCATCGTTGTGTAAAAGATTTCACTTGAAAATGTGCATCCTGGACCTTAGAAGAAATCTTGAGAGGTTCCTTAAAAATAAGAATTTACAGGTACCAAATTTCATTAGCATTTTATTAACGGTTAATTTATGATTAATTACATAAATCTACTACTTGAAGTTGTGGAATTATAGGATCCAGCCTTTCAACCAACACTAGAGGCAAGTTTTCTTTCGTCACAGCCTTGAGCTTGATAACTGTTCACATATGCAAAGGTGCTTTGAAAGATTTCCACATTAGCAGAGTTCTTCACATTCAGGAACAGCAGGATTGTGCCTTGATAGCCTGGCTGACCTGTTTGTCTTTCATTATGATTTGAAAATGATTAAATCCACAGTCCGGGCCTGTCGAGGCAAAGGTCTCACCCACTGAGTCAAACTCTAGTAATATTTTTCTAATCATGTCATTGGAGACAAAGCAATCTGCGATCAACCTTTCACATTGGGAGTGTGTGCTATAATAGCTTTGGGAAGAGCACTGCAGTGGTGAAAGTCAGTACTTTTTTTTTTGTTAAATGGAGCAGCCATTTGTTACCAACTCACGGCACCGAGAGGCCAGTGGGGAGACTCAAAATTAGAGTGACAAGTTGTGTGACAGTCTGATCAAAAAGAGAATAGACTGTAACTTTATTAGTGCCACCCATCAATCAGCCGGCGCAAAGGTTTACAGGCACCTCGGTGACACAGCAGACATCGTTGCACCACTGATGGTGATGGGTCCCCAAAAAAAAAAAACTTAGCCTGACAGACATCTGTCTCATTCTCAGTTTTTTTCTGATCACAAGTAGTTTTTCCCTCTGATTACAATGTCATTTTACCGACTCCAGCAAAGGTATCAAACATATTATCCATTGGCCAAAACTGACGGCATGACTTTCCTTACCAAGTAGAAACGTGACGAAGAAGATTAACAACAAAAGCAATTTCAATGAAAGTCATTGCCGTTATTAATCTGAACAGCAGATTTGTGACAGCCAAACACAGCTGGTCAAATTATTTGTTGTATTTTCTGTCGTAACAAAATTGAGATTGGAGGACAGGGTCAGAATGAAAAGAGGCAGCAAAAATAATGCAATGTTGACAAACTTTTTTCCCCCCCGATTTGGTAACTTTTTGAGAAAATATTGTCATATAAATGCAAACATTTTCAGAATGTGTTTCATACCTCTTTACACTTAAACAAATGAAAAGTCATTTTACTGATAGAGCCCACCCAAGTGAAAACCTGGCTGCATGGGGCCCCTGAATTGAAAACTCTTTTACACCTCTCATCTGGACTTTAAGGGAACCATCACAAAAAAAAATAAAAACAACAAACATTCAACAATTCTTCATAACACTTTATCAAATATCTTGTTGTGAAGCACTTGAGGGACAAAACTGCGGTAACCGGAGAAAACCCATGCATAACTGCAGGGGCAGAACATGCAAACGCCGCACATAAAAGCCCTAAACCCACACGATTACACCACCGATCTTATAATTCAAATAATACATGATATAAGCTTTAGAAAGAGTTTATGCTATATATAACAGATCTCTCACACTTAGTTCTGCACATGCTTCTGGCATTTGGAGCAGTCACGATCAGACTGCAATGCAGGATAAAATATATTTAACACCTTTTGGATGCTGAGCCACTTAGTGTTGGTATTAATATGTTTTTTTAAATGTGCAAAAAGTTTGTCAAGATAAACTCCTATTTAAGTTCTCCACATTGGTAATCAAGGCAAAATTGGATTTTTTTCTTCATTTGAATTATTTTTTTTTTTACACATATCTATATATATATCTAGCATCTAACGCTGCATGTAGTTTCAGGAGCCCTGCGCATGTTTTAATGCCATTTGACTGATTTTGTGCACCTTCACGTCATCTGTTCAGGTAATTTTATTTTAGACACACGATTTTCAAGAAAATGTCGCTGCTTCACAATAATTATTCACATCTGAGGATGGCATTTTGTTTATTAGATACTGTCGGCATGTTATAAGGCTGCTGTTTTTTGTTGGGGGGGGGGGGTGTCAGAATACAGTTGCAGCACTTGAACCTGAGTAATTTGTGTGAGACGATGACATCATTTCCTTAACTATTCTCCAACAGTTCGAGATACTCATGGAATACACGAAGACGGAAATCTGATATGTAGCCAGCTCTTCCTCCTCCTCACCCAGTCTTTCTCTGCATCCCCTCTGGCGACTCGAACAACACGCCAACATGCAGGAATGAGAGCGGGGTCATTTCAGCTTGAGCCCTCTGACAAGAGCCGCGGACCTCGTGGTGAAACACGTTATTATCAAACTACAAACAGCACCTTCATTCTTCTTTAAACTAAGTAGGAATGGTAAAATGAATAAAAGCAGGCAGCATTCAGACAAAAACCCATCTTCTTGTCATCTTCTGACAGAATGCTCGATTAAAAAAAATATTTCCAAATGTGAGAATTTATGCATCCATTCTTTTTTTTTGTCTTCGAAGCAGCTTATGCTGTAGGTGTAGGTGTCATTTTAGACACACAAAAGTAACATATTCTGCTGCTCCTGTGCTCAGTTTTTATTCTGATCGCTTATTTGCTGTGAACGCGCCGCATCTTCTTCAACATTTTCGTGGATATTTTAATGCTTTTCAGTGCAGCATTTCTTCAGACACCGGCTATTCACTCCTGATATGAATCTCATTCTGGCAGAGAAGCAGCACAGCTTTGCATGATTGGCTGTATTGCTGTCCTCTCACACTCCCACAGACATGCATTTGATTTGTCACCAGCATCCAAAGTCTTATCTAAACACTGCGAAGAATCTCTGAGTAAATGTTCCCTGTTGGCACACTCCAGCAGCATAGAAACCAGCGATTCTTCCAAAGGAATCCGCTAAGTACCTTTCTCGCCAGCGGAGATTAGAATGTGCTGCGAAATAAAGGAAATAAATGATGTGGAGATAACTTGGCATGTCGAAACGTACAGGCCACTCTACGTTATTACCATATGATAAGAGGGAAGGTAGAAAGTTTCCATTTGGTTCGTTCATGTGAGAGGAGAATGAAAGAAAACAGCCCCAAACTTAAGTAATTGGCTTCAGAAGTTGCAGCTCTCTCGCCCTCCATTCCGGAGCTGAGGAGGAGAAACCTGCCATGCTTGTCAAATCTTCATGACTGTTACTGTGATGGTCAAAGGGAGCAGAAGAAAAATGGCTTCCGTCTTGTGCAAGTGGGAGAAATACAGGTTTAGCCGAGTGTGAAAAAACGTCTCATTATGAAAGTGAAATATGTCATATTGGCAACAACCAAATTGACACTTTGAAAATTCACCACATTGTTAAACGTTTAAAACTATTCATTACGGCCTCAATAGTAATTTCCTATCACATTACCGGTAAAGTGTCAGATGATTGTAAAGGTGACAAGATTTACATGAAATATACATGTATAAAAATAATTACCTGAGTGTGGCAGCACATCATTTGGCATGCATGTAATAAGGTTTGATTTATGGTCTGACAAGCACAGAATCAGTGTCAGAACCAAACTCAGACAAGTTTGTTCAAGTGTGTGTGTGTGTGTGTGTTTCCTTTATTTCCCCCCCCCCCAATCACACAGAAAGACTTAAATGTTTAAATAACAAGATGCAACACGGTATCCTCTGAGGGTGGGGAAAAAAGCAACGGCACCGTTTGTTCCATGTGAAATGTTTGATCAGCTTGCAGGTGCAGCGCAAATATGTATATAATTAATGAAAACGCAGATGCATACAACACACGGCGCTCTAGCATACATACATACATCTGTATTGGTGTGAGGCGCACCAGGGTTAATAAGGAGAGACACTTTAAGGCACATTCTTGCCGGTGCTGCTTTGTACGTGTTCTGGTACGTTTAATAGTATGTGTACATTAAATGAAAGAACCCCTGAAATGCCGTGAGTGGGTGACTAATAAAAGGGCTTAGAAGCTTAAGCATGCCTGTGATAACTCTTGAGGATAGCCAATTTCATTCGAGTAAAACAACAATACAAGTAAAGCAGAAGGTGTTCATTACCGTGACTCTAGAAAAATCAATAGGATACATTCCCCAGCATTTACGGATCAAGCCTGATGATTTTTGTGTTAGCAAACACCATATCATTTGTGTGTTCCGTAATCTTCTCACTATGAGAAAAGGTCCCTCCCTCAGTTTTACTCTGCACATGTCCTTGCATTTAAAGACACTGCGCTTGTTTTGCAAAGTTTCAAGCAGGCTAAGGGAGACAAGTGAAACCAAACAGCGAACTGTAATCTCAGCAAACAATGGCAGGTATTGTGGTGAAATCTCTCCAACTAAACTCACACTTCATCACTGTTTTTGAAGATTTCCTTAAACACTGTGTAATGAGTTATCATCACGGGATTGCGCTATTGCCAAGCACGCGAGGAAGTTCAAAAATTCTGGTGCTGCATTTCCAGAAATACTTGTAATCAACCGAGTCCTGATTTCCCAAAACTGATTAGCTGCTGCCATTCAGCATTTGGCAAGGACAGTCCCCCAACTGTTCAACTTTCAGAGCTGTGGCTCTGAGTGACTGTCTTCAGACGTACTAGAGCTCTCCGTTTTGATAGTCTTATCTCACCAGTTCTCCTCAGTGAAATAGAAAGCACAAATACATAAGCATCAGCTTAAGTCAGGCTCATTAGACAGCACGAAATCAAGCTATCCTCGGTCCCGAATGAATCCCTCGGGAGGTAATGTAAAGCTACATTTTTCACTTGGCAGCCAGACAGAAGACATCACTTCCTTTAGATATACCCGCCGCTCAGTGGGAGATAAACAGCCAAAGCCAGAGGACGTGAGCAGGTGCTGCAGCCCTGCATTACACCCCGGCTCCCTCAGCTACAGCCACCCCCCCCCCCGACCATGCCCCCTTCACCTGCACAGCATGAAACGTAAACCTCAAGGTACCGCTTCCAAATAAACAAGTTAAAACTATGTATTTGTTGTGACCCTTTGGCCAGAGCTGTGAATGCATTTGGGGGTACCACAAAAAAACAACAAAAAAAAAACCTTCTCTTGTACATATGTTGTGTCCTCAAATAAAATAACTCTGAACAAAATGGTTAAAAACCCAGGATTCTCTTGCAAATCAAAAATCAAATCAATCATGGCTGAGGGGCTTTGAATCATTTGTGTGCATTATGCATCCTCCAACAGTTGCTCAACATGCAACATGAAAGCTTTGAAAACATTCACGCAAGAATGGAGCTGTGGTTAGGGTAGATTCACATTCACAATTTGTGCGCATAAATATTTGATTATGATTTTCTGTTTTCTGGAAAAAAAACTAGCCAGTCTTCTGGTCATGGATTAAAAAAAAAAAAAAGAAATTAAGGTTATTTGAAAACAAGATAATTAACCAAATACCATTTTTAATTGCACATAATGTATTAAGAATAATATGTTTGCGCTTGTTCATATTGAAGAGACTTCAAAAGCTAAACCCGGCACAGACTACAATTATAGAATTTCACATCTTAAAGTGAAGAGGGGGTAAAAAAAAAAAATGTTTCACTCTGTTGCTGTGCAGGCAAGACAACTGGGAAGGAAGCTTTGGGGAAGATGAGATGTGGTGCTTCAGCTTTCTTCGCTGAACAGATTTGCGTTCCATATGTCTGGGGCAACAAAAGAGAGACCTCCTGAGAGGCAAGCAGAACCTTCCGCGGTTATACAGGAAACAGACGAAATACTGAGATGAGAAACATCTAACAGAGCAGGCTCGATTCCTAAAAAAAGAAAAACTGAAAGAAGAGAAAGGGTTTTGGAGTTTTCAGGGAGGAAGTAAACAAGCAAAAAAAATATTATTGGCTGGAAGCTGAGGTGAAAGTATTTTGAAGGACCAGACAGACTCCTTAAAGCCAAGGGAGGAACATGCTGTTATTCAATTAAGTCGTTTTTCTAATTTACTAAGGATGTGGATACCGTGGAGGGGAAAGACGGAAGGGTTTATCTAGTCAGGAGAAGGAAAATGGAGAGAGTGAGACCTTTATTTGATGAGTACTAGACACATGAGGTGAGGCAAAGAAAGAGAGACCTTTAATTAGACAAGATCGACAGTGAGAGGTTGTGAAGTCTAATTAGGTATGTTGGAAAAAAATGGTTTTGAAAGTGAGATCACTCAACTGAGTGAGAGACTTCATTATAGTTGAAAGAAAGCAGGAAAAGCCAGCCACGGACAATGTATTTTTTTTTTTTTTTTTTTTCAAATTACCACTGGCGACATTTTAGATAACAAGTGATTATCTCTTTTGTCTGTTTCATTAGTGAATAAACTTCCTGTCAATTTAATTTCCATGATATCGAGGGGCTTTCATTCCTCCGCGAAGCAGATCGAGCCCGGTGACCTTGTAAAGTGACAGTCTCATTGGGCACGGGCAGGTATTCTCCCAACCCGCGCCCATTTGGTAATTTCATGGCTTCCCATGTCATCAGCAGTTACAGAATGTGAGAGGGAGCACACTAAAGGGAAATATCAATACAAATTGGGCAATTTAGCCATAAATATTATGCTGTCCACCACTTCAGAATGTCTCAGTACAATGGCTGCCATTTTTCTTATTTCAGCTGGTGGAAAGCACAACAGACATTTGAAAATCATCTTAGAGAACGTCTGTACAGATTCAAACCAAATAGGAAACGGCCTAAATTGTTTTCTGGTAAAATACTGAATTTATACACATAATATATACAAGTGCATGTACTCAGTGTATATTCAATGTTTCTTTTTACAATCCCTATGGTAATAAAATTGGAAGAAAGAAGCCCTCAAATTAGAATAGAATACAATAGAATAGAATCTTGTGTTTTTCAGATTATGGGATAACATTGTTAACAGCTGTTGGGATCCAAAGGCATTGAAAAGCAAAACGTTTTGGGGGGTAGGTGGATGTTACTTATAGAAATAAATAGTCACTGTTTATCTCCATCTAGTCCGCAGCTGCTACACGTATTGAATTAAAGCTAATTAAAACCTTCTCTCCATTTCAGTGGTAAATAAATTACGAGTTTTAACAATTTGTTATTTTGCTTTTCCACTCTTTTTTTAATCATATTTCTTCTGAAAAAACAAACAAAATAAATTTTTTTAAAAAAAAGTTGGAAAAAGGCATTCCACAAACCCCCACAAGTGAACCTGATTCTGCAATCTTTCTGAACTCTCCACACTTTAATGACCATTTTTATACTATATAACTATATTTTCATGTTTATAGTTGAAGATTATACAACTTCCTGAAATGACATACTGTCTGTTTTCCTATGGAAAGTGGGTGGAGATGGGAATTGGTTGTCCAGAACCTCCTGTTCACTCTATTATTTCCACCTATGTGCTGTAAACTAACTCATTTGTTACAATCATGCTTGATTGATGAATTAATTTAATTATGGTGATCATAGTGGAAATTATATTTCACAAACATACATCTCTTTTTTTCTTGATAACTAATACATATCTGTAGCACTACGAATGCAACTATGGTTTCACTCACTTTATAGTGAGCTCCAATAAATGCCGTGCGTGGTTAGGTTGCACTCGTGCAGCGCCTGGTCGCATAAAAATAAAGGTGTGAATACACCAAGGATGCAGTGAGGATGGATTGTGATCCAATCAGACAGGCCACCTCTGCGGGTGGTCCGGGATGTATTATGACCCTATATTGAACAAACATGTAATTGCAGTACGCATGCAAAACCGGTCGCCACGACAGTCTTCTCCCATTTTACAGCTGAGCATCGGAGCGCATCTCTTCTAGATTATGCCGACTGCAATCCTCCGCAAACAAAATCAGAAAATGTCGGTTTGACACCAGCTCCCCTTCTGCAAAGCCACCCATCATAAGCAGGGTAAACAAAGAAACAGGCGACTACGCTGAGAGTTTTGGTGCCACATGTGATTGTGAGCAGCTTGTTTAGTACAGAAGAAGCAGCAGGCTGTGCTCTTCAGTGCATCGGCAAAATGAAACACGACAGTAGCCTTAAAATACAGTATGACAATCTGATTCAGTCAGATCTTGGGGAAAAGAAACTAAAGACGCATCGTTCCAACCATTCATTCAGTCCATCTATAGATCCTCTCAATTCATGCAAGTTAGCGTGCTGAGGCGGGAGTTGATCAGAGCTGACATCAGGCTAAAGGCAGGGTACACACTGGACAGATTACCAGTCCATCACAGGATTAACGCAAAGAGACAGGCAATCACTCACACTCACACCTACGGTTAAGTTAAAGTCACTAATTATCGTAAAAGGCATGGAGGTAAAGCCGGAGAAAATCTGACTGGGCTCAGGAAAAACGTGCAAAAATAAAGCAAACTATCAAGTTCTGAAGTGAAACTACGCTTTCTGGTGCCGAGACAACAGTGTTAATCAGCACACTGATGTGTGCCTGATCACAATACATTAGGCATGATTAACACCATGGAGGCGGCTTTCTCGCGTTCTTTTTCTAAAATAAGTTACTGTGTAGTTCTGTACAGCTTTCATTGTTGCCGTAGTGGTTATCTCCCCCCCCCAAAAAAAAAGTTGATCGCTAAAATATCAAGCGCAGAAAAAAAAAAAAAGTAAAAACATAGTCTTAACAATTGGAAAATTGAAAATGCAGCCACCTCTGTGTGAGCGGACATGCAGTGTGATGCAGGACATGCAGAGGCTTGTGCTTTAAAGGAAAATGTCAACACAAAACAATGTGATCAGATATATATTGTATTACAGCTGTTACGCAACTGATCAAGTTTAACATCATGCTGTTTAAGTTGCTTATTGTGCTTGGAATTTATGAGACAGAAATTGTCACTTTGTGCAAAAATACAATATTCAATAAATGATTGAACTGAAAGTTAGAAGAAACACAGGAACAGAAAAACAGTTGTCCGAGTATGAATACAAATAGTACACCACATTACATTCACAAGAACAGCATAGCGTCAGGCAGATGGGCAACACTGTCGCAGAGCCGTGCATTCAGATCTTTCAAAAAGATAAAACAAAGTATTTTAGCTCCGGAATTTTTTTTTAAAAAAATAAAACATTTAAACTCTTTCCTTGCCGCTATCATCACCAAAAAAAAGAGCTGCTGACTACCAAAACATTAAATGAGAAAGCCAAACAAATCAAAACAACCAGTTGACAAAACTCGCTCAGAAGGATATTCTTTCTTTTTGGACTCCTCTCACATTAGAAGTGTGTTCTAGATATACAGTAATAAGTTCATACCTGACACTCAGCTGACCTTAACTGCTGTTTGACCCATGTTTGCTCTTCAAAGTAAGCAGGGTTTTAAATTTCCCAACGCATAAAAAAACCTGAAAGCGATCAATATTTCATATCTGTAGTGTTCTCAAACCAATCCTGCACTGTAACCAGAATCCAATGTGAGAGAGTATACCTAGGTGCCTTCCTTCCTTTGATCCTCTCATGGATATTAAATCATTATGAAGGAGCTCAATAGAATGATTGTAAAGTGAAATGAATCTCCCTTGAAATCGTTTTGGAATTTGAATAAGTTGAACCAATCATTATCTGTAAATGAAACACTGAAATTGTTCCCCGGTGATTTTTTTTTAAAGCAGCAGGTTTATTAAGCTTGCCAACGAAAAAAAAAAAAAAAAGAGTAATATCTCAGCACCGGGTGATCGATATTTTTCTCTAATGCAAGAGCAACATGCGCCCCGAATGTATTGTATCTCCAAGACTGCAAATATGGAGGCACTTCCATCATTGCACGGCCGGCAGTTTGTATTCTTGACAGAGATTCTCAACAGGCCTTGAGGCATTGCTCATATAGATCTCAAGATCAACCCAATTTTCAGCCAATATGTAAGCGACTACTTATTTCACTCCCTGCGTGTACACAGCTGACTCATCCTACCATGATCCCACTCTGCTCCCCTGGCTCCATTCAATATTGCGTATGATGCTCTCTTACTCAAAATGATTTTACAACCAGAGCTCACCGTCTTTAATATTAAAAAAAAAAAAAAAAAAAAAAGGAAGAAGAAGAAAGAAAGGGGGGAGAAAGTCTCCAGATGCTAAACTTTCTCTGTTTACATTCCCCAGTCTCAACTGGCCTAGTACTTGAAAAGGCTCACACTTTTGAGAGGGCACAGACATGCTTGTATGCTGGCATGAAAGCGGAAAATGATCCGCACAAATGTGCATTTGCACGCATTACAATATCACCTCCATATATAACACAATGGTTTTCTCCCTCCCTCCCTCTCGCTCTCTCCTTCCCAGGTTACAATTTATGACCAAAAACACAATGTTTCCACTGCATTAACTAGGTTTGAGGTCAATTAATAAAAATCAAGACAGAGGGAAGGAAAAGAAATAGCTGCAGCAGCACACATTCACAGCGTTGTCCTTGAAACCAGTCGTAAACCACTCACTGCAGCACCAGAAATAAATTTCTGATCATGGGACCAGAAGTAAACAGCTGACTACACAACTGGAAACAAACAACAAGCTACAAGACCAGAAATAAACGACCGGCCCACAGAGCTGGAACTAAACTGGTGATCACAGGAGAGTAGATAGATGACCAATTATCAGGCGGTGAACAGGCAGAGCTCCAAGGGTTTGACATTCGTAGGGCTGTGTGTATGTGTGTGCACACCGCCCCCTCGAACAGTACGACCCCCATCCCTCAACAAGCCGCTGCCCTTTAGGCCGCCACTTAAAAAGACTTGGATTCGGTGAATTTGCCGTCGTGGGCTGGCTGTTCCTGAGGAGATGGGTCAGATCCTCCTAAAGGTTACATTCTGTCACATTGGGAAAGGGGGTCTGCTGTTCATGAGGGTTACAGTCAGTCAGTTATCTCCAAAAGTGTGTGAGCAGATGTGTCAAGAGAAATATGTTGGACCTATTAAAGGCATTTAAAAAAATATATATGCATATTTACATTCTTTTCTGTAGAAAAGATAAAAAAAAATGTCAAAGTGGAGAGGAAGATTCAAATGACATTCTGTAACCGATAACACTGCATTGGCATTATACACCCAGTGTTACTGTAGATTCAGTGACTTTATAGTAGAGAGGCACAAGAGTAAAAAGTGACAAGATGGCTGCCACTGATGCCTCCCTTTATTATTTACATAACAATTAGTAAATGTTCTTTTTATTTTATTTTTTTATTTCTTCATCTTATTTCTTTTGTCTTTGTAAAGAGCCTGCTTTTGACTTCTTTACTTTGCAACATTATTATTATTTGGACATGGTGGTGTAGTGTTCAGCATCCTTACCTCAAAGCAAGTGTTTCCCCAGTTGAAGTCCAGTTTGTGCCACTTCTGTGTGGAGTTTGCGTGTTCTGCCCAGGAATAGATGGGTTTCCTCTGGTTTTCTTCCCACATTCCAAATGACTGACTTGAATTAAAAAAAAAAAAAAAGAGGTACAAATGGATTAATTATCACATATTAATTTTGTTAAGTGGAATCCAAAATGTGGCACCTTCAGTCCTAAACGTCCTGTTATTCTTGCTTGAGTTTTATTTCTCTTCAATTTTTTTTTTTTTTACACAAATGGCATGTGCCATGTGGCATCACTCAGAATGCAGAAAGCTGCATATAGATCCATGGATGTAGAATCAAGACACAGCCCTTGATCAGTCTTACAACATTCAACCATGCTTTACAGGAGGACAAAATATAGAAAATTGGATGTGAAAATACCGAAATAATACTTGATGAAAAGACATCTATCCTGTGGATACAGCAAAAATGTGAAATGTATTAATTTTATAGGGACTTTAAAGCCCTATAGAGTCTCAAAGTGGTGATACCCAAAATATATCTGTTCATAGGTTGATACACAAAACCTTTTTACTCTCATTTGGGCTGCAGTGAATCATACACATTTGCTGGTATCTAATATTGATCACCACAGAACGAGCTGTCTCAGCAAAAATCGTGCTTGTCAATAAAAGTTGGAGTGCTCAGAAACTGTGAAATGCAAAGCATCTTTGATGTTTCACTCAGCCTAATACCCAGAGCGTTTAATATAAATATCTGGACTAATGTTTTAACAGTGTCTTCCCAACTCATCACTGAATTATAAACAAAATCATCGCAGTTCAAACAGTGCGGCGCGTTAGTTATGAGATTGGGTACACGCACGTGCATTAATTCAGCAATAAAACCCCCGGTGAAATAATAGGTTGCTGCGACCAAATAACGTTAAGCCTCACACAGAGAAAATATGGCGTTGCGATAATGAGCCAATCAATTGTTTGGATCTGCTCAAAGATGACAGTCGGCTCCTCACCATTCAGCAAAGTCAACCCGCTGCCGGAAATGTCACTGGGTGTTTCGGTTTTTTTGCGCAAGATTCACCCCAAACTGAAATACGCTCAGAGAGAAGAAGACAGGGGAAACAAAGAGGAACTACAACAGCTCCCTCTGAGAAGAAAGTGAACCACAACCAATTATTCTATCACCTGGAGGCCTCTGCAAAAGGTTGACGGATTGTGTGAGGCAGGTGATTAGTTTTAAGTGTCAGATGATTGGGCTGTGAACTCTGCTCTTAAGGAACTATTACAAGGACTAATAGAAGGAAAGCTAATATTGCTCCCCAAAACTCCCTAACAAGCTTTCTCGCACATGTTTCTTATTAATACTTAAAAAAAACAAATAAATACTTCAAATGGTGAATCAACTTTCTCTGAGTAACACCTAGAAAACCTTTCACTGCAGTGTTAAGAGAACAATATCACAAAAGAAGCGAACATGTGACAGTAATTTCATTAAATAATTTAATCTGATAGTTTTTCCACCATATTAGCAATAAAGCTATCATGCAAAAGTACTAAAGGTTACCACAAAGCTGCATGTGACTCAACAAGCGAGATTCCTCTAATTAGACTTAATATTTAATTAAAAATCAGTGCCTGTAACACTATAATAGGCCACGACTATCTTCCAACAACACACTGTATTGCCTTCAGGCATTATGTGTTCTACACATAGCTCGTCGTTAACATTTCATTCGTTGTGAGGCTTTTTGTGTATGTGCAAGCGGCTCCGGAGGTGCCGTGCTATTCCGCTTGCTTTTAAATCTGTGATCTTGACGAATGCACCGACGCTGCGACATATACTCTTTCGCTTTCTTGTTTTAACACTTTCTCCAGGAAGGGGGCTATATTTGGAAACTTTCTCGTGTCTTCATGTCCAACATTGGTAAAGTTAATCACAGTGGCAGGAAAGCTGATATACGATATCGGAAAGCTGTGCGAAACATTGAGGTAGGTGTTGCTTGTGGAGAATCGCGGTAATTGGAAATAAACGCGATGGCAGTTGTCGACACGCCTGATTTATACTCCTGTATACAAACTGTTCGTCAGCACAACATCTGTCATGTACCATGGAGTATTTCCATGTTTTGATCTCATAGCACATTATACTAAGGATAGATTATTTCTTTAAAGCAAATTGATCGGAGAACAATATTCAGTTTGCAGGCATGTCAAACTCATTTTAAAGCCACATACCCTAAACCCAGTTTGATCTTGATTGGCCCAGACTAGTAAACACAAGTATATATATATCCTTGTGGAAAAAAAACAAAAACAATTTCAGATTAAGGTCATGGGGGCTGTGCAGCCAATTCCAGCTGACTCTGACCAAAAGCAGGACAGACCCCAGACAGGTCACCACTTCAACACAAAGCCACAGTATGCAGACCAAACCCATGCACGAGAAGGGAGAACATGCAAACTGCGCAGAGAGACCCCCCATTACTTTTTATTTTCCATCAGTGCAAAGAAAACTGAATATATAAAAGGTTCATTGTAAGTCCCTAAAAGAAATAAAAAAACAATCTGAATTTTTCTCTCCCACAGTGTTTCTCCCCAGACTGAGCCTTGTTGCTTCCTTCGCTCCACAATTTCTACAGCCTTCAGCATGCATGTTTTAATGAACTCATCTTTATAGTATGGCTTTCATGCTTTTGCATTTCCATGGTTTGATTTTCACTGCTGCAAAACTGGAGGCACCTTTGCGGTGCAGATTTGGGTGTTACAGCAGCTCTCTCTGAAACAATGGGGACACATTAAGAATGCCAGTTAGAATGTGGCATTAAATTATAAAATAACTGATTTTGATTATTTCTATTTTTACACTTAGAAATGCATTAAATGACAGAGACATTAGAAAGTCTCCGAATAAGGTTTAATCCTCGTTTCCATCTTGCCTGTACTTGTCTTTCAGTACGAACATGCATGTTGTCTAACCCTGTCCCGTTTCTGTCAAGAACCTTTTGAGGTTTTCCTTTCTTGCTTTGTTTTTCTCTTTTTAAACTTTTTTTTCCTTTTTCTTTTTTCTGCAGCAGCAGTCAGAACTACTCGTCGCTCCTGATCCGTCCTCCGTTCAATTAAGTTCACTTTCCATTCCGATCTCCACCTGCTTTGAACTGGGTGACATCGGTCTCAAAAATGTTTTTTCCTGTAATTGCGCTTGACAAACAACCCGCTGGCCCAAGTAACTGTTTATTGACTTGTCTCTCCGCAGAGTGCAGCTGGTGCCGCTCCTCGTGGTGCTGTGCCACTGTAGTTGTTTGAGACGCCCGGGATGCCGGCTTGCACCCATCCCCACCCAGGTGCCACAGTGTGTAAATGCAATGATCGATTTCAAATTTCTGGAGAGCTGCAGGGAATGCCGACGGTTACACAAACGGCTCCATAACTGGAGAATCTCAACTTCTTTCCCCGTAGCATTTTCATTGAGCCCGAAATGGGAACCGTTTGCTTTCTCTCGCTCTTCGCTCACATATTTCATGTCCTCCTGGCAGCGGTAGCTTTAAAAGGGTCTAATAAAAAGGTGAAGAAAATGGGTGTTTGTAAGCATGTACTGTACGGTTTGTGCCTGCATACTCTACGGCGACTGTGGCTCAGGTGGTAGAGTTGTCGTCTTTCCAATAGAAGGTTGCAGGGTCGATGTCACCACTGAAAGGTCCCACTTCAGCACTGCAATGTGGCTGCACCTCTGCGTCCTAGAAATAGGATTGTTCAATGCGGTGAAAAAAAAAGGAATTAGCCCCAGGGTATTAATGAAGTATGATTAGTTGGTTAGTCTGGTTACATGAAAAATAGTGCATCATATTGATGGAGTCATTGTTTTGGGGTGATTTTCTTTTCAGAAAGAAAGTTCATTAGGGCTTATTGAAATTCTCTGCCGTTTATAACAGTGTATGCATGTTTGTCATAGAGTTGGCTAAAGTTGTGAAAGTACATCGAAAAAAAAAAGAAGAAATATCAAGTGGGTACTGACTATGACCTCTGATATTGTGAATGTGCGGCTTAGACTGCTAATGGAAATGAGAAGAGGGAAAGACTGCTAATGTAGTTCAGATATCTGAACAGGTCTACATATATGCTGAATACATCTTAGGCGAAGGCAAACTGTGTTAATTCCATTTGGACTTGTAGTGGCGGCTTATTAGATTACTGATGTAAATGTCATGTTTATCAGGTTTAGAGATGTAAATGGAAAGAATTAAATGTATCCTTTAAGGCTGCAAAAAAAGACTGCGAGCAGTTTCTCCCTGGCTAACTGAGAGCTTGTGTCGAGTCTGGAACAGAATTTAAGGGCTGATTTAAATCCAATACTTATTGCTGGTGGCCCACATGCCTTTGAGTGTGTGGGTGGTTTACATTAAGCTAAGTGAATATTTGGTTCTACCGTCAGCCCAGAAAGTATTTGGACAATGAAGTACTGTTTGATAATTTGGCTCCATTCTTTTCCTGCTTGAAATGTTCAGCTGGATGATGATAATGAGGTTAGATGGTTTTTAATTTTAAAAGTATATTCAAATTCAAATTAATATTCAATGAAATGCTCATTCCTCCCTTTATACTTTACCGTTCGAGCCATTAGGCGCCTCTGGTGCCTGGAGACACAAGTGCCTCTCCATAAACAAGGGGCTTGTTGTGAACCGAGGCCAGCGGCACTGAAGCGCCGCTCACCTGTTCAGCCCGGCAGCCAACTCCTCTGTGCTCCGCTCGGCCCTGCCAAGCTACACCACAACCAGCTGGTGGCAATCTTCAATTACAACACCTGAGCTGCATTAACTCATCAGCCCCGGCACTGGGAAGCAGCAGGTGTGTGAGGGAGAGGCGCGCCGGGGCTCGCCAGTACCTGCAGACAAGGCTAGGCTTGTGTCAGAGGAAGCCAGAGTTGTTTGGTTAATGTTGTGCAGAGAAGAGTTTTGCGTCCCGCATGTGCACATTTTATATTTGTTTGAATTTATAGTGGAGCCATCACTGCTAGTGATGCATATGTTAGAACTGATGGTGTTTTAATGTGCCAATAAAGTCATAAAGCATTCATGTAAAAGAGATTTGAAGCTTCTGGCACAAAAATTATAATTCTGATATAATACAATTCCCATTATTGTAAGAGCAGCTATCCCATCGGTATGTTAAATCTCATTTTTTCTGTGTTTTCTTTGTATCAAGTGCACGTGTGTGTGTGTGTGTGTGTGTGTGTTGGGCAGTGGTGGCCTAGCGGTTAGAGAAGTGGTTTACCGTGGTCACTGTGGCTCCCTGAGCATGACCTTTGACCCTCAGCACACATGCCTGCCCACTGCCTGCTAGAAATAGGATGGAGAAAAAAAAGTATTTCCCCTTAGGGGATTAATATGAGTTAGTTACATTTAAGTTGTCGTGCTTGGTGGCATAGATTCACTAAGACGATGAAAAGGTTCAACAATGAGATTGATCCATTTTAATTGACGATTTGAGCTTTTTGACACGTTGTGTTATCCTATCGACAAATGATTGCACAGGGATGATCAACTATAATCGAACATTGCCCAATTGATGTGCCAAAATAGTGCCAAGAAAATCTCCCCCTCGCCACCACCGTGCCAGCAGCAGCCTGAACTGTTCATGTTGTCACCACTAAATTCTAAACCTGCCATCTCTTTGTTTGTGGCAGCAGAAATAAAAACTCATCAGACAGGCAACATTTTTCCAATCTCCCATTGTCCAGTTTGGGGGAGCCTGTATGAACTGTAGCTTCAGTTTCCTGTCCTCATCTGACAGGAGGGGCACACTGTGAGGTCTTTTACTGCTGCGGCCCATCAGCTTAAAGCTTCAACGTGCTGTGCGGTCACAGGTGGTCTTCTGCATACTTTGGATATAACGAGTTTTTATTTGAGTTTACTTGTCTTTCTGTCCGTTTTTTCCTCTGACCTCTAGCATCAACAAGGCATTTTGTCCCAGAAAAATGCATCACTGGATATTTTTTCTTTTGACAATTCTCTGTAAACCCTGCTAGATACCGTTATGCATGAAAATCCCAGTAGATCAGCAGTTTGTGAAATTCTCGGACCACCGCCATGTTCAAAGTCACTTAAAGCACCTTTCTTCCCCACTCTCACGCTCAGTTTGAAGTTCAGGAGCTCATCTGGCTTTTATACATCGAGCTCCTGCCTGATTAGCAATTTGCATTAAGTATTGGAACAACTATAGCAAGTTAAGTATTTGTATGTGTGCGTTTTATCTTCTTTATACCGCAGTCCCTATGTATCTATTTATCCATCCATCCATCCTGTCTGTCTCTGACTCTCCCTTTGTTTCTCTCTCTCTCTCTCTTTCTCAGTTCTTCCCTTTTCCCCTTTGTTGCTCCCTCTGTCTGGAAATATATGTGTATAATTAGTAGGTAGCTAACCTAGCGTGGGGCTTATATTTATTCATCAAAAAGTATCATGGGAAGTTATCATTGTTAATTTCTTTTTTAGTGTTTCGTGTTAATAAGGTTAGCGTGCAAAGAGGAAAATCTTCAGTGCGAGCTGCTTCTCTCAGCCACATATTACATACCACCTTCAAGTGGTTTCCCCAGAGGAATTCTTTGAAAAGCAGCCTGCCTGGAAAGAACATAGGATGTTCAGCTCCACAGTAATTGCACAAGAAGATTTCTGACCTGTTATCTGACCAATTACTTTTAACATAATTGAATGTGTGTGTGTGTGTGTGCGTGTGCGTGCGCACGTTTTGTTAAATACTAATATCCTTGATTAAAGTAAACCTTCTGTCCTTCAACCTTGCAGTCATTATGGCGTTTCCTTGTAAAACAAATCATTACTACAAACTAAAATTCAATCTCCCTCAGTGCTGTGGCATCATAACAAAGTCCTCAATCTTGGTGGCAGTGTGCTTCATTGCTAGAATTAATTTTGAGCCACGCCGAGGCATCGGCTCTATTTAGACAAAGATTTGTTGAAAAGAAGGAATTTGTTTTCGGCTATTTTAACAAGAGGAGCAGCTATACTTGACAGTTTTGCGGACTTCTACAGGAGAAAGGAGATTTGCTCGGGAGTAAAAATTATCCTCAGGATTATGATGAATTTAAGTTTAGACTATTGGCAGTGTGTCGTGTGTGCATGCGTGCGAGCGTGGGTCTGGGCTTCAAACATCATCTGCCAAAAATGTACCACTTGGTGTGTAGCATGTGTGACATCGGAGGTAATTGTATGAGAATTAGGCCGACACTTCATTTTAGAAAAGTTTTGCGTCTTTCTGTAGGGCCACTAGTAGGTGCCGTTTGTTTTTGTAATAACACCAACCACTCGTGTGCACAGAACAATGGTGAGTGCAAAGTTGGATTGCTTTTACAGGTGACTCAACTATAAAACTACCAAGTACCAGGAGAATATGGACTGGGTGTCATGCCACTGTGGAGGCCCATATTGTTATTGTTATCAGGAAAACTATTTACTATGGCTGTAGTGCGCATCAAAGTAGCAGTATTTCAGACAAGTTGCAATTTCTCCCGTTTCCATGGGGATGCAATTGGAGCGTTTTCAAAAAGTTGTGTTGTCACCTGCTTCCATGGAGAGGGAGTCCGACTGTTTTCGAAAAGTTCCACATTAGGAACCATTTACAGAGATCTGCGTTTTCAGTTGCTCCAAGTTGTAAGCGAAACATTATTCTGGATGCATAAGCAGAGAGAGCGCCATTGCCCTAAGATTTTCAAATACATTTCATTGATTTGATTTGTCCGGTCTATGGATCGAGTAGCTTCAGTCACCATGGAAGAAGAGGGGATGTGCAGACCAGAATAGGTCCCTGCGCTCTCGTGCCTCTGGGGACACCCAATGATAAATAAACCTTTAAATATTGCGAAATCAGCAATTGTTGGACACGGGTGTGCTTCAGAGAATGTTGCTTCATTACAAACGGCCTGTCAGTGCAAATGGGGAGCTTGTATGTACTTGACAGAGAGTGTGCTCAGGTGGGATGTAATAGAGTGGTAAACGAGTGATGCAAAGCATCACTGACTGACGCAATGACGGCTTTCAGTGTCCGCTGATGCACAAATACAGTGTGAGGTTGTTGGGTTTTCTTTTTTTTTTGGTACCCCAGTATGTGTCAGAGCAACTGATGGGCAAGATTAAATTAATGATGATGCTGTACATGAAACATACCATGTGCACTCCTCCTGAGTGCCGTCTCACTTAAAGCAACTGTCCCATAATGATGATTTACTTTAATTCGCTTCATCAATTTTAATGCAGTAATATCCCACTCAGTTAAAAATGTAAAACTACTGGTGAGTGATATAATTTGGTGAGTTTGATCAGACTTAAAAACTCCACAACACGGTGATGCCTTCCACGTGTATGAGTTATCAATAATTTATAAAGAAATAGCCTTGAATGGATGAGTAAAGGGAAAAAAAAAAAAAAAACTGGCTTCTTGGTGTACTTGAAACAGTAGAGTACACACAAGAATTCCGATTTGGATTGATCACTCAGGCATTTTTTCCTGTGCCTGTGAAATAACCGTGACAATGTCTGGAACATTGTTTTGCTTATTCGAGCAAAGAGCAGTTTTGAAAAAGCATCGCTTGCAACAAGGATGTGTCTGATCCATGTTACATTTGTATTCACGGTATTAAAAGACATCGATTTTTGAAGTCATTCATTGATACAGCAACCGTGGTGCAAGCTTTTAGAAGCATAGCTCCCAGGTGCATGGTTTATTATATAGAGAGCAGATGTAGCTTCAAGAAACATTGCTATTTGAAAGTATTTAATTGGAGACTGCATTGCAAGACAGCCAGCCCTGCCGCTGGTTTTATTCTAATTGCCAGCAGCAACGCACTTAATGAAGCGAGTGGTGAAGAGTGTGGGTAAAAGAGTGAGAGTGACCAGGTTTCCAAGGCAACAGCAGCGGTAGCTGAGTAGTGTTTTCATCTTGAGGAAAAGGCTACAGGAGAGCAGTGTTTCCCTGCAGTGCTTCCTGCAGCTTCGTAATGAATATCCATACAGTAAAAGATACATTTGTGGAAATACTACCGTCAAAAAATCCACTCAGACCCACAGAGGAAGGCCCCCACAATGGACCAGAGGAAAAATCTTCAGCCAAACCTGCAGGATTAGATGTCTGCGAGCCACCTCCCAAGCATAAGAAACTGCAGTGAGTTGCAACGTTTGAACAAAGAAAAACCAAAGTTATGCTTTGCTCATTTCACTTACAGTATACTGTGTATATATCTCTCACAGCATTTTCTTTGGACTGTTAAGAGCAGACACAACTGATCAAAACTGCAGTTCAAGTTTATCTGAGCCACAAGGCCTGAAAAAAACCCTGGTTATTTCCCCCCCCTCTTTCTCTGGTGTACTTCAACCTCAGGATGTATTCAAGTTTTGTTATTTTTAAACATCATTTATAAGAAAATTGTTTTCGTTTTCTCTTTTGCCAGTGGTCCTCATTCATGTGTGTCGTGTGTTCCAAGTAGGACACACCATGCCCAGCAGGAAAAGGGAGAGAGAGGCAGAGCGTAGCCGATGTTTTGCATTAGCCCAACGGTCAGTAATGGAGGAAATAAAGCAAAAACCTGCTGAAGGGAATGTCTGAAAAAAATCACAGTGATTCAGGGAAGGCTTCTTTACTGTTAGAACACTATGAACTTGTATGATCCGCTATTATGCGTGTACACAGAATGGTAAAGTTATGCTGAAAAATGCAAGTGAAATTGAATTCCATATGCTCCATCCTGTATTGCGAAAAAGCATCCGTCTACCAGTGCAATGAGAAATAAATGACATTTTACCATTAGATATAAATTTTGAAGTTGCATTTCTGTCTTTTTACATTTGATCATGGATCAATTTTAAATAAGACTTAAATAAGAAATAAAGACTTCTCACATATGCAGGGAGTGATGGGAGGGATCTCTCCTTCCTCTGGTCGGTATATCCCTTCTACTACTAGAGGGATAAAATCTATCTCCCCCTCACGAGTAATCAAGGCTACTTCATCAGCAAACCGGACAAAACACATCAAATGAATTTATTTTAAAAGCAAATAAAGCAGAGCTGCCAAACCTAGGGCATTTAAAGCGAAACTCACATTATGAACTCTACGATCACACTCAGCAGCTACTTAGCCTCACGCTAAGTAGCAATTTCAGGTCGAAGTCAAACTTCCAAACAAAATGTCCTGGCTGTTGTCACCTATGAGCAATAAATAGCATGATAAGAGGGGTGCTGGTTAGAGGGTTTTACTCAAAGTGTTCGCCAGGTTGATGTGTCTTTAAATAAAACATTTACTTCTGAAGTAAATACGCGTTTTAACTCGGATTACTTGAAATAAATGACAAAAAAATAAGGGAAAACAAACAACCACTGACACCTCCCCTACATTCATTCGTCAGGAACTTCCCCGCCACACGTTCCTTCACAAATCGCACCCTGGATGCACAACACTATTGAATGCAAGCTCCTTCGTATCAACGCCAGTCGATTAAAGTCTTGAGATTTATAGCGGCGCCACAGTTTGATATTCACACTTTTTAACTTTAAAACAAGCTGAAATGTCACCGCAGTCGATGCCAGCCCACTACACTATTAAGGGAATATGATTTGAAAAACTGAATTATAAGTTGGGCTGCTCATGAGATATGTATGGAGTTATTGATTCAATTTAACATCTTCAATTTATCATCTTCCTGGCTTCATCTTTATTGCGTTGTCAATTACCGCATGGTCTCAGGTCTCTCTCGCCCAATTCTAGGTGACTCCCCTGAATCGCAAAACACTTCCATGAGTCAAAAAGCAGATAATAACCATAATACTGCGACAGCACATCCCTCAAGTAAGAGGGTCTCCAGCAGAACATAGACACATTAATAATTGATAGATAGAAAGCCAGCACTACACGACAATCCTGAGAAGCCCTGTGCCTGCCACAGGAGAAATTTCCAGCAGCAAATAGGTCTTGAAGGTGCCAGTTATGTCATCTTTCACCACAACGGCGAAGTGAAATGGCAAGCAAGTGTAATAGACTAATAAATTAGAAAATGAAAACCCCTACCTCGAGTTAAAATTCATTGGAGAGTAGAAATGTAGTAAAGCCTAACCATCTGTGAATACTGGAGGGGAAAAAAATAAAAAAAATAAAAAAAAAAAAAAAAAAAATCTACCAAAAGCACCCCAAAAAAAAATGTGAAAACCACAACAGTTTAACCATTTGGGCAAGTAATCCTCCACTTCCCAGCGGGCTGTAATACTTAATGCTATAATAATACTTGTTTCGACAATGGGTTTGTGGAAGGTTTAAAAGCAGCCACAGTCTATCAGCCACCATGCTGTACTTAAGTGGTTCCTCTTCGGTCTGTTGCAAATTTAATCAGAAAAGACCGCATAGTTATGAATCAACCAAAAAACTGAAATTTACTTCATCTAATTACACTCTTTCCCCTCGAGCGGGCGCGGTGGAGGTAAAAGAGTTACGCAAGAGCTTGAAAAAGACAGTTTTCCTGTTTTCCCTATACCGCGGGAGGAACTTGCATGAGTAACTTTGGTGAGTTTATCAGCTCTGATGCCACGCTTAACTTGCTGCTAATTTTAGCCGCCCAAGCTTTGCAGGGAGTGAGAGAAAGCCAATATTATCAATAATGTCTAACCTTAAAGCTGGACAGGGACTGCTGTGATGGAGACAGAAAAAAAAAAAAAAAAAAAAGATGATTTAATAACAGTACTTGCTGTTGCACTATGTCCACACTTAGCGAGACTGTAACTAATTTTTGGTCGGTAAACATTGGCATGTTTACATGACGGCTGTTAATTGTCCTTATTATCGTTGAGTGGGGTCGTATGGATATGTGATGGTGTTTAGAGATGCATGCGCTTTAAAAGTCGATCCTCCGGGACAAGGTCCTCTGAAGCCATCAAGTAAATCCCCTCCAATTTACTGACTGAGGAGACACAGCAGCTGCTTTACTTATCGTGAGATAAAAGAGTAAGAGACCTTTGCTCTCCTGGTCAATCCGAGTCAAACCTTATTTCCTTCAAACAAAGCAAACGTTGATTGGTTTGGAAGCCTGTCGATGTGTACTATTTTTATATTTATCAAAACCTTGAAAAAGTAATTAATGTTGTGATGGGCACATAATAAAGTAACCGAATATGTACCACCACTATTAGCAGTGGCAGATTAATAATTTATTCATAGGAAATCAGTGAAACAGTTTCAGTTTTGTGAGTTTACTTCAATATTTAGAGTGTTGCAAAGCTGCTGTCTCTCACTTAGCCATCTGTTACAGTTGAAGCGGTTGTCTCTCATCAAGAGGAATTCCTTTAAATCCTGTTTATATGAGAGATGTCTGACCGGAAGGACTATTAGCATTAGTAGTTTGTAAATGTAGCTTATGTATAGATATTGTGGGCAAACTGTGTGGTTATTTAAACTGTTTGATGTATCATTTATTACTATTATCATTATTTATTCACTTATTTACAAGATTTTTAGTTTCTGGCAAAGGGAATTCTTATTATATTTCTGATTTCTTTGTAAGTTGTTAAAATCTTAAAATTATTTAAATGTTAAAATCTCACCTTGGGAGCCATGATGGGTAGGGCCCGCTTTGGTCATGAATCGCCTCTTACATGGTTGTTACGTACTAAAATACAATAAAAAGCGTACAAATGTAAGACCCCGTTTTCAAGACAACGTTCCAAGTAAAAACACGTGATTTTTGTGTTAAAAATGTTTCACATTGCCATAACAATGTTTCAAAAAATTATGTCCATTTACACAGCAATGGAAGGATTAAAAAAAAAAAAAAAAAAAAAAGATTTTTCATGTAGGGCCATTAGTTGGCGCTGTTTTCTTTAGTTTTTGTAAATAAAACCACAAATAAATGTGCAATGAAAGTTTTGCCATTTCACTTCAAAACACTATTCCTTACACAGGGCCAGAGTAAATTGCTTTGAACATTGACTGATATAATTTATTTATCATATAACCCACTGCCAAACAAAAAGCAGTGTCCCTGGTTGAACTTGATGTTTCTCTTGTACAGGAAAACACCAGTCTAAAACATACACAGTGATTGCGAGTGAACAACATGGTCTTTCAACTTCCACTCTCTGAATGAAGGCAATGACTCTCTGCTTTCATCAGTTCTAAGGTGTGCTACTGGTATTTTGATACTTTGGACTCTCTGCTGTGTCTCATAGCTTCCTGACAGGAAAAAAAAAAAGATTTGTAATTGATGTCTCGATATCTTTATTTAGGAAATAATCAGGCTGGCTTGAATAATCATGTTGACAGTTTTGTCTGTCTTTGTTGTGCAAGAGTTTTGTGTTAAAGAAAGACACTTTTCTCAAATATTACAATGGCCCGGTTAAGTTTCATGAACAGATGAAAGCACTCATTGTGATTTATGTCACTCATGGAGCTTCAGAAACCAAAACCCCAAATTCTGCTTGAATCTTTGTCAACTATATCCCATGTTTGAAATTAAAACTGAGTGCAGAGGTGTGTCTCAACAAAAAATTAGACATAATTGCAGATGTAAATTAGATGTTAGTCTCCAGAAGACAAAAAAAAAAGTAGTAGTTTCAAGCATTTTCTTTCTAAAACGTGAATGGGGAAAAAAAACATTATGGCCACTAACTAACACATTGGAATTGTTTTTTGTTTATTTATATATTAATTTTCATGACAAAAAATAGAATTAAAAGAATAGAACAAGGAAGACTTGAAATATTGTTTGTTTGGAATAAATTGAAAGTATCTGAAAGGGTTTTTTTTTTCTCAATCAGAGTATATTTTAATTTTATGACATACGCCTCTTTTTTATAGTCAAAGTCATTTTTAAGTGGGTTAGGGGTTAGAGAATGGACAATATGATCACACCAAAGACGACGCTCACACTATTATATTGGGCTTTCAGACTCTGTAGCCTCAGCCTGTTGTGTTTGTTTCTTTATGAAGACATAGCAGGAGCTATCATTCATGCTAAAAGGAGTCATAGTTCTCTCAAGGCCTGGACGGTTCATGCAGATGCTTTTAATCCTCCATCTCGCACGGAGAAAAACATACATTAATGCCTTGGGCTCGCCGATTCACGCAGCGTGTCAAGGTCTCTCTCTCTCTCTCTCCTCGCCCTTTGCCCCCCATTTTCCAGCGCGCATTGTTCTCGGCAACGCGCACACCTCTGCCTCAGCATATCCATAACACTACTAGTGAGGCCGACAGGAGCAAGAGGCCATGTACACTACTCATCACCAAGAACATACAGCAGATCCTCGAGAGATCCGGGCATGAGAGGGCCCGTGGTGTTATAAGTGTAAATGAGAATTCAAGCCTTGAAAGCACTCGTTGAGTGCGTGTGTATTCTGTGAATATGTAATAGTGCTCATGATTAGATAACAGGTACGTCGAAATCTTGACACAAAAATGCTGCATGAGTAATCGGTGCTCAAGATAGCAAAGGTTAAAACCCCGACGCAACAAAATACGTGATGTACTTTCTTTTTTCCCCTGATTAGCCACTTGTTGTTCCCTTGGTGTTATGCTATGTGCGACACGTGAATTCCGCGTTGTTTATGGTTTGCCCGAGCGCGTCCTCACATTCTGAGACACTTCAATCAGATGTCAAAGTTAACATGATGTTGTCTTTGTGAATTAATCGTTTTTGCAAAGAAAACACCTTAGCACCTGCAAGATCCAATTAAAAGTGCCATTTTTGTGGTAATCATTTTATACCCGGCGTCAACTCTCACTTGTGTGCTCTAAGATAATGTGTGAAAAGCAATCACGCAATTATTGACAACGCCAAAAATCTTCATATAACAAAGCCATATAGTGAATGGGGGTCTAAGCCATAATGATTGCTGGCAGGTATGACAGAGGACAATGTGACTAATGAGTGTAGATTAACAGGCTTATACAAGGGAGGGTGTTGCTTTTATCTGCTTCCAGAGGAGTTAATACCTCCAGTTCTACTCGCCAGTGCACTTGTTCAGCAGTCTCCCGATACCCGAAGCATATGTTTAATCTTTTCTGTAAATATTATGCAAGTACAATAGCCTAAGCCGGTGTAGCATGACAATAAGGAGTTCTGATGTCCTGAGTCATCTGCTCCGTGTCACGTCAGAAGTATTATACCACCGGACGGTCAGGTAACCGCTTCAATTCACTCTGACATGTTTTATAAATTATTACGAAAGCTTGTGTCATTCAAAAGATGAATCCAGATAATATTGATCACTAACCAGCAGGTAAAATCACTGGCTTCTGTATCTAATTGTCACTTTGTCCAAATCAAGCATCCATGGTTCTCAGAGAGTGAGTCTTTTGTCTTTTACCCGACATCGGTTTTTGTGTTTCCAAATGAAATATCTACAACCTGTCGACTGGATTGATACAAAATTCAGTGAACACATTTACAGGCTTTATGAATACCAAAATGATCACATTTGCCAGAATACTGATAATTTAGATATTAACAGGACAAATACACCATTTCAACATTCATGCATTAGCTCTTGGTTATTATTTTACCCAAAGATCTATCAATGGCATTACTGCTCAGACTCATGATGCTATCTTAAGTATTGCAACCTTCTGAGCTTTTCAGAATAGTTACGTAAATTTCTGTTCAAACAGTTCCAGCACAGTAAATAGTGTAGTAATATTCTAAACCTAAGTCAGTTGAAATTATCTACTTGTATCAAGTGAAGCGAATATCAAACTAAGATGGCAAGCATCATCTGCACTGTCGACAGATTTGAAAGAAAGCTAACGCATATTCATTAAGACTCAAACAAGGTTAGTGTTTTTTTTATTTGGACCAGGAAAGCACATATAGAAATTAAAAAAACAAAGGCTGGGATGTACATCTGAAAGCATGTATGGGCAAACTCTTATTGGCCCTGTTTACGCAACAATATTTTAAAGCGAAAACAGAAAACTTTATTTGCGTTTTGGGCGTGTGTGCGTGGTTTCATTCAAAAAACAAACAGCACCCACTAGTGGGCCATCATGAAAACTACATTATTTTTAGCATTTCTACTGTTTCCGTGTCAACATATGTCGTTTCCAAAACGCGAAACTTTTCTGAAACTCCATGGAAACCGGGCATGAAAGCAACCGTACCCACTATTCTTGTCCTATAGTTGAATATTTCAGTCAGTTCACTGAATACTGATGCCATATTTTCATTAAAGGTGAATTGATTGATTATGTAAGCTAAATTGGTTAACAAATCGGCAAATGTTAAGGTACTCTTTGCTATAAATCTGCCACAATTTCTTGAACACAGTGGTTACCTTACCTGAGTACTGGTTCATCCAGGTTTGTAGCAGCAGTGCCTCGTCCGCAGTGAACTAAAAGCGCTTTCCTAATTAAGCACAACAACGAGGAATCTATTCGATCACATTATTCACTTTCGTCACAGCAGATAAAGCAAAATACTGCCGCTTCAAAACACTGTAAATCCACCCATGACAGGAGTAACAATGTGTTCTAAAGATAGTTTGGGAAGAGTTTAATTACCATTTTTAGCTTTAATGTGGTTGGTGCGGAGTCACTGTACCTTTCAGTCCACAGAGATTCTTCGCCACAGTTTTCGGCACTTTGCTTTTTAGATGGTAAATCTTCTCATATTCAATTGCTCTGGTAAACAGGGAAATAAGTGCTCAAGCTATTTTTTGCCTCCCAACTCTGGTAAAGCATATTTTCCTTCCAGCCATGTTACCTGACTGATGCATATCATTTGCAAATATAAAAGTCTGATAAACAATTCTAACGCAAAGCATAAAAATAGTGCATGTGTTGAAATGCACGTTTATATTGAGCCATATCACACATATATCATATACTGCAAACATCATATAGAGATACTCAATCACATGTTGCCAGTCCTTTACATAAATCCAATGACAACTACAATTTCGAGACTTTTCAAGCTAAAAAAAAAGTGAAATGTGATTGTTGTAATAGAAACAAAAAAAGCAGTGGATATATATTAAAAGAAAAAAAAAAAAAGAAGTTAAAACTAGCAGTCAAAAATTATTGTTTATGAGCGTAAAGTATCAGCCAGAACAATACTAATGCATTTGTTGAGTTTATTGAAAAAGTTTCTATAAGTTATTGCATGGTGAGGAAGAGCTGTACCTACTTTTTGCAGTTTTGTGCCATTATACAGAAAAAAAAAATCCATGCATTCAAAAAAGCCAAACTTACCTCAGTAATAAAGAGACGATGAAATAATCTTGATCTGGGTTTGTTGTTTGCAGAACCTCTGGAAAAGGACCGATTTGATAATGGATTGCGCATCGCTGCCTCTGTCTCTGCCTGAACTGCTGCCTGCAGTAATTTAAGGCCTGAAGAAGGACACCTGGGAGAAGCACTGATTGGAGGAGGAGAGTGCAACACTTATTTCTTTGGCTGAGGCCACATTTATACTTACCCAGGTATTTACAAAATGCTGATATTTGCGTTTGGGCCTTGCATTGACACATAAACGCAGCCACAGTGGAGGGGGAAATATCTATTTTCTAAAGACCCGGGTACGTGTAAACGTGGCCGAGATTTATGAATTTAATTTATGATCATTGACCCGTAGCTGCTTTTTCTCTGGATCCCCTCTAATATTCCCTCTCACATCTGCTCCAGAGTTTTGGATTGAGGCAACAACATAAACACTTCAGTGGTCCTTCAATGAGATGAAAGCGCTAACAGCAGCCACATGGCTCGTTTCAGTTTGAAAACCTCTGCAATAAGAGGTTAGTGATGTCAGTAGCGAATAGCATGATGTGGTCAAAGTCATATTCGCACAAAAAATCATCTATGATGTTTGATCTTGGTTATGAGCTATGGAAAATGAGGAAGCAGCTGACCAAATATTAACTTTGATAAACTGAGGCTCATTTTGTTGTCCGATCCCTCGTTTGGTGGCTCGAGCACATCTTAGTCTGTGTCAAAATGTCCTGCGAGACATTTCAAACTAAGCCGCTCTCATCGGTGTGCCAGCACCTTGTATGGCAGCCGTCATCATGGTGTGTGTGTGTGTGTGTGTGTGTGTGTGTGTGTGTGTGTGTGTGTGTGTGTGTGTGTGTGTGTGTGTGTGTGTGTGTGTGTGTGTGTGTGTGAATGATTGTCTGCACCAATGTGATGCATCCTGTACAATGAAACTGCTTGAGTGGCAAAATGCACTCTGTACGTAAAACCCATTTACTATTTCAAATAAATGGTACATTTCGAAGATCAATAAAAGTGAACCAGCTTGTGGGGCATATTAAAGGGAAGAACCATCCATTTAGTTTTCCTCACAATGACTTACTCACTGTAGCCTACAAATTCTTTTCAGCTTTTAGCAATACTTCATTTCAGGCAGCCTCTTGTCATTCAGTTCTGATTTCTTAAGTTAGTCAGAATATTGTCCACTCCTCTGACATTTCAATGATTTTGGAGGACAAGTTTATTTATTCATCTTTTTCTTTTTTTTCTCCTCCATTTTTATTCCACAAGAGAAATAAAATGAGAGCCATTTTAAAAATTCCTTGAGTGCGAAGAGCGGAGGCAACAAAGAGTAAAAAGCATGACGGCGAGTAGTCTTATATTCTCTCTCATGTGTGTAATGCAGTCGTACTGTATATTCATTCATGGATGAGAGCGTATGAACAGTGGGGCCACATGACGAAAAGTGACACAAGACTTGGTCTTGGTCCACTGTATGTGAAAGAGGCCTTGAAATGCTTAATCACTCATGTTGCATCACTGCAGTTCACACGTAATTAAATAATATGCTATCCATGCTACAAGGATTGAGTCAATTAAATGCACCGCTAATGTGGCAATGATCAGAGTCGGAACGCAAAGAGCGTAAACACGCCGACATGGAATGGTGTCCCAAATTCGCTGGGCGCTGTCATCCGAAGTTTATTATTCATTAAAAACATCCGAGTCTATGGCGCTAAAGTGTAGGCTCATGCACGTCTCAGGATTAACATCACAAGGCAGCGGCCTTGTAGGTTAGCTCTGCACTAAGTGTGAAGCAATGGGCAGTTCATCAATGCTTTGAGGAAATGGTTTGTTTTTAAGTGCGTCGCTGGGACTCCAAGCGCATTGTTTTTCTTGTTCAAGTGGTGAACACAGGTCCTGGGACTCTCCTACTTCAAGCCCTGGAATGCCTCTCTTTCAATATTCTGGGGCTTCCTGACTTCGAAATGAGGCGCTGGGGCCTCGCATGACAAGAATACGAGTTCCCCTTAATGAGTCTGGGTCCGAGAGTGAGACACATTTTACACAATGTAGCTCCGAGGCTGCAAAATAATAAAAAATAAAAAATCCTCTTATAAAAATGTAACAACCAAACGCTTGTTTAACAGTCAAGACTGATGAATAATAATGGGAAACAAAGAAAAACATTGACGGCGTGCTTTTTTTTTTTTTTTTCCCTGAAGTGATTTTATTACAAAGTTCATGAGGACTTACAGTATTACAAGAGAATTTGTCAACATGCGGAAACAGAACAAAGCAGAACACAGGAGTTTAACAAACTGGTAAGATAAGACAATCCACTGTTCACGATAAACATAAAAACTGATTAAGTCCTCAGGAGGTGGGAGCCGGTGAATGACTACAGTGCAGGCATAGAACGGCCACATTCACACTGACTCAGCAAAGGTCAATCCAACCAAGGCAAGATGTGCACATCTCAAGAAAACATGTTACAATTTTTATATGCCATCGGCTTTTCTCAGAACTTTTAGAAAGCTTCACTTGTATGTACATAAAACTGTACAAAAACATGGCATCACAAGCATTTTTATCCTATATAAATATACCAACAATTAGGATAACAACTAGATTCTCTCTTGCAAAGACATATTTTCAAGGCAATTGTCTTTGTTCTAGATGAACAGTGAAAAAAGATGAAATGTCCAGTTAATTTCAGTTTCAGTTCATTTAAGAGAGGGCCTTTTGAATATGAACCAGCACACTGACATTTCGGAAAGTAAACTAAAGGAAACCGAAAAAAAAAAAAAAAAAAAAGAGTAAACAGTTTCTACCAATTATCTTTGGAATTCATGCTAAAATCATGGCCTGCTCGACAGCAGACAAAAGGGTTGTGGAGATCTATGTACACTACACCATTAACGTATTTCTTTATTTTTTATTTTTTTAACACAACCAGTTTGCTAAGAGTCTTTAATCAGTAACAAAAGGAAAAAAATGTTTTTTTAAATCCTCTGCCAATTTCAGTTCTGTAATTTGTCCATCTGTCCACAGAAATGATCACCATACGATACACACTACAGAGAGGCAAAAGATACTCAAGTGAATTCAACATTAAATCAATGTTAAGTACAAATTAAACATTATTCAACATAGTTTCGAGTGTATTTAGGTGTTTTTTTTTTTTTTTTGTGACGTCCTCTTACTTTGATCAAGGAGAACTGTTCTGTGTTTTTAGAGAGAAGTAAACACAGTTCATTCAGCATGAGTTCAAAAGAAAGGTCAAACCTGGTGATATATTGTTCCAGAAGTGAGTAGCAGGAGGTCATTATCGGCGAGAGCAAAGAGTCCGACTCATCAAGAGAGGTTGTGGGGGTGTTTGCGCGTGTGTGTGTATGTGTGTGTGTGGGAGTGAGTCCAGGCTTGTTTTTGTTTTGCAGAGGACTTAAAATCAAACTCCTGCCGTTGTGTTCAGGATCGACAGACGACGATTATCAGCTCGGCGCGCCGCCGTTTGTTTCACGTGAACGGCGATGGAGAAAGACGAACCAGGAGACGCACCCCGGATTCACTACAGGGATGCTTAGGCTGGAAACAGGTGAAAGATTTAACCCCAGAGGTGAATCCGGATGCAAAGCAGTTGCGTGGAGCCGACTCAGAGTGTTTAAATAGATAAAGTTGTGATTGAGGCTATGTGACATTGGTTTTATCACTCATTGCTATCTTTCGCACTTGTCATCAATTCCAGGTCAGTGATCTTACCCGCTGCTCTCAGTTCATGAAGCGGCTATCCACAGCTCTGAGAGGGGCGCTTCAGAGACCCCTGGGGGGGGGGGGGGGGGGGGGGGGTTAGGGTGGGGGTGGAGGGTTCAATCACAGTGTATCATGGCTGTTGTTTGAATTTTATATCAGTCACTAAATGGCTTTGGAAACGGAATAATGTGCTTTCTCCCCCTCAAGGCAGGATAATCGCCCACCTTATTTAATCACGGCCATGTCCAGTAATTTCCATATGTTTCCAGTTTAATTATTCTAAACGCACATTTCAATGGCAGCATGATGAGGTAAGTGCTGATAAAAATACCCCTTTTAACTGATTGTAGCTCTGTGGGTGGATTTGCATTATCTGGTGGGTGCCTTGTCCTGGGGGTGTGCTCACACATGCCCTAGCTCAGGACTCATTACTCACCCTAATTAGGAAACGTCCATTCTCGGCTCTTCCACCCTTAGTCAGACACACAATCTCGCAATGGAAATACTCTGCAGAGGTGAAAGGTATCTACAAATCTAATCAAATCAATGCTGAAATCAAAGACACCGACTGGCTCTACAATGTTGTAAGGCAGGCTAGTGGAGTCATCATTAACATCCAATTACTGACTAATACATAGTGTCCTTCAGACATATCCTTCAGATTCACTTGGAAAATTTTTGTAAAGATAAATGAAGCCTACGGGCATGCCCTATTTTTATTCTCTGTTCAATAGCCAGAGGAGTAAAATGCCTAATAACTTATTAAGCATGTTGTCCTCAATACAAGGCAAATTATAATTAACAGGGGTTACAATAAATTCAACCCCACTCTTACAGTCTGAACCTATGTTTAAGCTAATCCAATCCAGATGATAAATGCACTCATAAAGTTAAATATTTATTTTTGATATTACTACAATACAGCGTATCGATTTCACCTCCGATGTATATATTTAGTGAGAGCTGAAACAACAGAAGGAGGAGCCAGAACGAGGAGTTTTGTTTACATTAACGTGATTTTAAGCCCCATAAGTACTCCATCCCTCCGGTGGCTCTCATCGCTCCAGTGCCCTTTAGTGTAAATAATTCCTTAGGCATTCATTAGATCTAGATAGGTTCTCATGGATTGTGTGGCGAGAAAGGGCTTGAGTTTGAGAGGAACGGATCGTAAGTTACAAATAGAGCCGTCTGATTGTCACAACAGAGGAGAGCTTTTATAAATTGATACACCCACTATACTCCCGTCCGACAGAATGAAAAGCCAATCAGGACGCGTCCAGTGAGCACTCTGCGTTTGGTCATTGCGACTCTGGGGGTACTGTGGCCACGTCAAACGTTTTTCATGATGAACGATAGGTCACAGTGCTGCGAGTCAGTGGAACATAATGTCAGTTTAAATGCTGCCACACAGCTCTCTCCACCAGTGGCAGCGCTCTACGGGGAGCAGAGGTAAAGGCCATTCTACTATGATTAGGGGTCGAAGGTGTGAACGCATGTGTGTGTCAGCTCCCGTGTGAGTGTGTGTGTGTGTGTGTGTATGCGGAGCGGATAAATGCCTTCCACAATATTGAGCGCCACTCCCGGGGAGGATGGTTTCAATCAAGTTTAAACAGCAGCGGTAACGAAAAGCTTAAATATGCTAAAATTCTGAGGCAATTTTTTCAGCTTATGCCGGACAAAAATATATGTAGAACACACCATTCAAATGTATTTACAGCACTGTACATTAAGAGAGACCATTTCACTTGATTGTTAGTCAAAAGTGTTACGCCTTCAGATATGGCCTGACTGGCTGCGTATTAAATTATATCTAATAATGGCACAATAGCACTGAGCACAACTTTCAAATTCAAGAGATCACTTCACAGAATGGGACTCGGCTAACTACGACAAGAATTAGTCACTACTTAAGTAGTAATTACCATCTGCAGTTCCATTTCAGCTGTCAGAGTTGTATCCTTCAAGATTTTTGAATAAATAGATGAGTGAGTGCATCAATTAACTTTGTGGAATCATTAATAAATATGCTAATAAATTAATAATTTAAGGAGGAGATGACAAAAACAAGTGCTCATGCCAGTGATCGGATGGGTCACAGCCTACTGTTAACTACAAAACGGGCATTGGCTTTAGCATGTGGACAGCCTGTTTCTCCATCTGAAGTGGGTGTACCTTTCCTTCAGTTGTGTACCGGTCGGATGAATGTGTTCCTCACAGGTAAATTTCTCTTTTGGGAGTGTGGGTGGAAGGGGAGGTGGGCGGGAACTCAGAGGCAACGCTCAGGGGCATTTCCTCTAAGGGGCAGTCCTGATTGGCGTCGTGACCTCCGCTGGAATAGGCACTGCGGGAGGGCGGAAGGCGCGACCGGTGCTCCTCGCCACCCAGCCTGGCGCTCCCGTTGGCCAGGCGACCCAGGCTCCCTCTCTCCTGGTAAGGCACGAAGGTGGAGAGTTTCGGGGGGTTCCTGGTCTTGCGTACGGGGGAGGGATGCCCGGGCATCCAGCAGGCATCCGAGTGGCCCAATTCGCTGCACTCGGTGGTGCAGTTTCCAGTCATTGCCACGTCGGGGAGGGAGCGGATATCTGTGGGCGAAAACAGAAGAAAAAAAAAAAAAAAGAAAGAAAGAAAAGAGACCATCAGATAGAGAGCTTCACAGTGGCAAACATTGTAACAATATTTATAACCTTCAAAAAAAGTTGCAAAATGGCATTTGTGAATAGAAATGGTGTCATCTAAAACACCCCACGAAACCCCCCCCCCCCCCCCCCCCACCACCCCCTTGAGGTCTTTGCAGCTGTTGCTAAGCAGTCAGCAGCAGTTGCTATGTAGCTGTTGCTATGCACTATGTAATGAGCGCCAGTGTGTGTGTGTGTGTGTGTGTGCATGTGCGTGTTTGTGTGTGTAGTTCACAAGTTGATGGGATGCATTTAAGAGACGGCGTGCTGCGACGATGTCATTTAGAAGCATCCAACTTCTTCAGGGGTTTTCATTTGTTTCCTCCAGTTTTATGTTCGCCATATGCCTGCATATTGTAATCCACGTCACCTGCTTATGACATGAGTATTATACGGGGTACATGCTGCTGTATCACCATCGATATTAAACGCAAGAGCAACATACAGTGTACTGGGAGCGTGCAGTGTTTGGCTACAGAGAGAGGAGCTGGATGGATCCCTCTGGGCATAAAAAAAAAAAAAAACAGTGTTGAATGAGTTATTGATTGACAGCAGTGAAATGAGTTCCCTGCCCCTGATTATCATCCATTTTTTATTCAACTGTTCCTAATTAAATAAATGGGTCCATGACCCAGTGACCTCATTTCAGTGTACAAGCTGGTAAAGCTCCCGAAATAAGTTTGCTTCAGCCATCACTCAAAAACATTGCGGGCTTCTGGATGCAAAACGCGCAGCCACAATCCCGTGTGTTTGTTCACCAAGAATGTGCAGCTGGCAGCCAATAGACTTGTTAAGCAGCCCACCTGTTGACAAGCTAAACATACAGCCCAGATTAAATGAAAATACCACTCAATTTATCTTTGTTATCCCTTCAGACTCGGGCTGCGACAGCCAGATCAATGTCTTCGTGAGGAGCAGACAACTAAGATCTGTGATGTCTGTGATGTCACCGACATGTAAAGTTTTGATTGCTGTGATAAATGCATTACTGTAATGCCACAGTGCTGTCCGCACCATGAAAGAACACGTCCATCACGGAGCGCTCCGTCTTGTTTTGTAGTGAAGGGACAGTGTGTGTGTGTGCGCGCGCGTGTGTGTGTGTGTGTGATTGCAAATGAGAGGCTTCATGGCGTCAGAGGGAGAGCCCGGTGCTGCACACGCACGGAGGGCAGCAAGATGTTGCTGCATGCGAATGATGCAACCACAAGAGATGACGTATTAGAGGCAGTAGTAAGAGTTCACAGCTAATAGGAGAAAATGCCAGCTTGACAGTAAGCCTGAGAGACGCACCATCAGTATTGTACTCATGACCAGTGGCAAGATAATCATCCCACAAAATGTCAGACCTCTGAGGCTGGGGAAAAAAAAAAAAAGAAGAAGCTGCATCTGGTTTAGTAAGAACTCAGTCAATCACAAGCCCGAGCAGAACAGCTTGTGTGTTAAAATTTATAAACTGCCTCTCTGTTTAATAACAATGAATGGAAGTTACTTATTTCCATTTCATTATGCTTATTGGTGTCCAAACAGCCATTTCTCATGGGTAATCTACATACAGTTGCCCCATTGTTTATTAAAATAATAATAATGGGACAAAGAAGAATGCATAGTTCCGTTGTTGCAACTAATCTCATTGTTCATGTAATCCCAAATAGCTAGATGTTTGGGCTATTTAATGCCTTTACTTCACAATTGAGCAACGTTCTGGCAGATTCATGGCTAATTATATCATTTTGGTTAAGGAGCAGATTCTTCTCTCTGTTTACTAGGTCAATGTCAATGAACTAAAAGTCTTTTCAAATGAATGAATCGGAGTTTTATGCTCGATTAAGAACAAGGAAATGGAATTTAGAGCTATAGGAAACGGCAGGCAACCAAGAAAAGAGCGTGCATGGGCCTGTGTGTGTGTGTGTGTTTGTACTGCCTTATGCCTGATGACTGGAGTTTCATTTTCTCAGCCTCGCTAAGAGCGTTGTCTGTATGCATCACTGCGGCGAAATGGACTCTCGCTACAAAAGATGTTCATGGGAAGAGAGCCGGAGAGAGGGGTTGAGGAGTATGCTTCTCAGCACAAGCACAGTTGTGTCGGCATCTACCCCAAAAGGATTTCACACTTGATTAACACCTCTCCACAGCTTCCAGGAGGTTTACGCCACACCAAGAGGCCTCCTGTTAAAATCAGGCCCACATCTGCAAATCAGCACGTTGCATACAAGAGGGGGAAGAGGTGCATTTATAAAGCTTTTCTAAAAACAATTCACATGCCACAATTGGGAATGTTTCCTTCTTCATAAATTAGAAATTGGCTTTATGTGTGGGCACGCTATCTGGTCTGGCACGAGTGCAAGCGTGGCAAACTCCAAAAGACCCACATTTGCCTGTTTAATGTATGATGTTTCTCTTTGAACTCATTTGGTCTCACAAGGGGAGTTAAGAAGTGAATCTTGGTTCCTTCATCCTCAGTGACTGTTACTGACTTCTGTTTTTAGAAAATAGAATGCGGACTGTTTTAATAAAAAGCCCCCCCCCCAAAAAAAGCATGCAATGTAAACAGATCCCATTCACCAGTGACAGGAATTACAGCACAATCTGAACTGCGCTCATCATCAACAAGGGCCAGAAAATCAGCAATGACAGCTAAATAACACCAACTACCATGCCAGAGTCTGCCATTTTCTTCCAACGGTGCCAATGCAGATATCGCACGTCATCAAGAGCCAACATCGATGCTCTAATGCCAGCTATTTTGGGAGGCCATTACCTTGTCTGTTAGTGTTTCATCTGAATTTCCTACGGTTTTATTTATAATGTGACGTAAACTGCTTTAAAAAGACAATTTAACCAATCAGTCTATATTCAGCTGCAACCTGCCGTGAAAGTATGTGCTGTCATTAGGGATGCACAGTGCATGTAATTTCCCGTCGCATGTCAACCCTCTGACCATTTCTGAACATATAGTAATAACTAGGTGGTTAAGCTACAACATGCTTTGATTTGATGCATCGTTTGTGAAAGCACAAGTTCTTACATTTGCTTGCACTGACCTCTCGCTCTCAAATCCATTTGAAACCAATAGGAGAAAAAAATCAATGCTGATAATTATATTTGTGTATCAGTCTTTTGTTGTGGCCATTAGCCATCTGGAGCTGTAGTACAGTCCAGTTAAAGTGTGGCAAAACAGTGTCCACTCTGCACATCAAAACATACTCCCACGCCCAGCTAAAAATGACCATTGTTTGAATATTTGGCCAGCATGATGAAGCAAATGAGTCAAATATGGGTTCAAGGAGCCGCCGAAGGCATTGTAGGAAAATTGGTATTTTCTCACCCACTCAACCCTGTTTGCAGCCGCACCTATACCTGAAATAAATCTGCTCACAGTCTGGAACAAACCCTTTAGAGTTTATAGTCTTGTATGTCATGGATGGAGAGCCAAGGTGGACAATGGAGAACAGATGGGCAAACCACAGCACTATTATGCCAGTGGCTGAAACAGGCTGACTGGATTTAGAGAGCTTGTGATTTGGTTTTGTAGAGCAGTGACTCAATGACATTTCCTTCTCCTCTGCACAGCAGAATTCTTTTTCCTCCAGACTCGGAGATAGATTGCACCTGTAGCTTGCCCCTTTTATATTGGGTCAGTCCCATCTGCTTGCTTAAAGCCATATCGCGAGAGAGAAAAACAGTAATTTCTACCTTCTACCACCTTCAGTACCACATCAGCGACTCACAGTGAACCCTTTGCAAAGCTTCTAAAAGCACCTCGGCTGCAGTAGCATAACATGCACTCCACAGTGCAGTTACAGAGTGGGGGTACACACAGAGCTTAACCCCCCGGCTGACAGATACATGTGAGGGGTGGGTTTGCATGCTGCTTGCATCAGGGTGCCAGTGGGAGGTGTTGAGTGTCTGAGGCAGGCTTCCTCATCGTCTGATCCCCTGCCCACGGGCATGGGGGAAGCTGCCTCTTCCTGAGATTTCACACTGCTCCTCTCTGTTTGATTGCAAATGCTGCCTCTCCCCACCGGCTGCTTTCCAGCGTGTGCGCCACACCGCTATGATCGATGGCGAACAAATATGAGAGACCCACAGCTCATGGAGGGATAACGGTTTAGAGAGAAAAAAAGAAAGCTGCTGCTATCATTTGGAAGTGTGTGAGTGATATTAATGGTATATTGGTGGTCCCTGCAAACAGTTTATGTAGTAAATGACTAAAGAAGTTCCACGGAACAAAAGCAAAAACGAAGAAATACCCCACTTCTGAGCAAACATTAGTGTCTGTGGTGGCTATCAGTCTATAATAACTGGGTGTGGATGCATTCTGTGCTTGTCATTGTCTGTGAAGAAAAACAACAAGAAAGCAGGGTTTTGTATTTCTTTAGCTATGACATGTCAAGTCTTGTTATTCAAGTGCGCAGTAAGCAGAAGCCACCAAAAACCATGTTTTTTTCTGTTTCCCTCCAGAGGGGTACATTTTGAGAGAAGGAAACTTGCTGCAAGTACACAAACATTGTGTTGACATGCACATTTTCCTTTCTCATTGTAATAGAATCCAAAAGAACAATGGAGGAGTTTGTAACCTCAGACATGCACTTTTACATCTCACCAGCACGAATATGAATGTTTGGGCTCAGACGCTTTGTCACAATACCTATACGGAAAGCAGCTTTTGAGATGAAACCCAGTAAAGTGTTTTTTTTTTTAACAATAGTACTTTTTTTTTTTTTTTTTTGCTCCACAGATGATTGCGCTGCATCTCTTCTGAAACTTTGTGTATAAGAGTTCACATACAAGGTGCCTTCTTCCTGCGTCTATCATTTGATGTACGAAAAATACAATCTGAATGCATTGCTTTATAAAAAAAATGTAAAGATAATTGTGTCCTTTAAAGTTCAATTGTGTTGTTTTTTGGGGTTTTTTGGGGGGGGTGGTGGTGCTGATCAATCGGAAGTCAAACTGTCGTTCATCCAGATAAGAATTAGGATGGAAGCGTAAATCACATGTCAAAGTCTCCTTCGTACACTCACAAAGACCTGAAATCTCAGCTTCCCGAGCTGCCGGGCCTCTCGCTGACAAAGGCTGATGAGTGGACATGCCGGCCAGAGGCGTGTCGGGAGAAGACGCTGTGGATGCTTCAGTGGGTGATGGTACACCTCCTGTCAGCGCTCCCACCCTCCACCATTTTGTCTTAGAGTTCCTTTTATTTGAAGACTGCCTTTTGTGCTGCTGCATTTGACAAAGCCTTAGCACCTGCTGACAGATCACGCTATGCACCAGCTCCTCCAATTGAGAAGTTGATATGCGATGTGATATGTCAAGCAATTCTAAGGCTTTGTCAAACGGTGACAACGTACACAAGGCATCCCCAGATAAAATAGATCCAAAACACCGGTGGAAGAATGCTGGTAAAGGCTGCTAAATGATGACATGCTTCCTTTTGTAAGTAATATAATAGTTTGTCTGCTGGTGCTGGAGGTGTTTGTGAAATGCTTGGCACAGGACAGCTTCATGCCTCTGCCCACAGCTATATGTCTGACTTGCTGGCCAATTACTGACGGGAAATTGCATTGTGAACCCTGACAACTAAATATTGATCTGTGGCACCTACCAATACAAAAAAAAAAAAAAACATAGAAAAATGGAAAGAAATCACTTATTATGAGCATAAAAGAGCCAGGTGTGAAATGATCAGAACCAGTTAGCATGCTCAGGAGTCTTCCTTGACTGATTTAGTTCAAGCAAGACAAGCTTGGTTTCAGCTGTCGATACACTGAACCAAACGGAATCATCACATTGCTGCAGAATCATTTCACAAGCAACGTATTACACCAGCACCGCACAGTATGTGTCATCGATACAATTCATATACAATTCAGGACTTTTTGTTGCCTCAATCACTTTTCCTTAATATGGATTAAAGGAGTCCTACTGTGTGTGTATTTTGCCAATATGGTATAAAGGGAAGTTTCACAAGAATACAAATCCACATTATGCAGACCTCAGGTTGATATGGGGACTATGTCAATGTGCTTTTTGAAATATGTTTTTATATATATTCTGAAACTGTCATACTTTCTTTTTATTCATTTCATTTCATGGTTTTACTCCATTTCCACTACATTGCACTGGATTGAGCGTTATAGAAGATGGATGGATGGATGGATGGATGGATAGATTTACCGATTATTCATTTCTTATCAGGATTTTTCCTTAATGATAAAAAAACGGAAAAACATCCTGTTGGCAAAAGGCAGCCTCTGCCCCCCAACAAATATTCCTGCCGCTGCTTCCTCCCTTAAAATCTCAAGTGACCCCACTATTTGTAAACCACTGCTCATAAGTATTCAAGAGAGGACTTCAGGGAGAGAGTTGAATGCTCAGTGTGAGTCTAAGAAGCATTAGTTAGACAACAGTACTTTTCTCCAAATTATAAAAATTTGCATTTGTTCTTGAGGCCACCACAGGTATTTTATTGATGGTGTTCATTGAGATCTTTACCGTGGGCAATGGCACAAAGAAAAGAAAAAGGTGTAATACGAAACAGAGTAGGGAATGATTCCATTTTAAATATAGTATGGTTGGAAAAGTAACTGTTTTTCATACATACCTTGAATGAAGTTATAATGCAGTTAAACATATGCAGACCATGTGATGTATTGGGCACTGTCAAATTCCGCTGTAGCCACATGTTGGACTGAATATAGAAGAACATTACTGCAGAGACACTTTAGCTTCATGGGTTTTTTTGTTTTTTTCCCCCCGACAAACTGTTTTTGCAGTCCTATAATATATTTATACCTGCTTGCATAATTACATTTAGGCCCACTCCACTTCTTTCTCTGTGTGTTTCTCTCGCTCCTGAAATGGGAAACCTTGCATTTCCTGTTCGGTTTTCTGTGTAATTTAATTAGAAATGCTCAAAGAAATGTAGACTAAATCCCTGTGGTGCAGGGTTGCGACTGGACGCTCAGTAGCCTGATGATTTTCTTCTTTTTGGTTCTTTCTTCCACATAACTCATCACGAATTTTGCACATTTTAGGGGAAAAGAAGACAATTTATTCACGAGTTTGAAACCAACTGTTTGAAAGTGTGAAGGCTACACTTTAGCTTGACTGACTCTGCTTTGCTGAACCAGCGAGTGGCAGAAGTCTGATGCAGGTGCAGATGTGGAAAAAAAAAAAAAACCCTCCCACCCCCAAAAACAAAAAAAAAACATGCAGGACTTTGGCTTAATAACTGGTGACAGTGGTGAGGTTAAAAGAGAAAACCAAAAATACTTTTTTTTGTGACTGCTTGAGAGGAGAATAGTGTCAGGATAATTAAACTGAACATTTTTATCACCCGAGCCATTCTCTGATTACTGTGTGACATTTACTTGAAGAGTCACTTGTCTATTCCTGTCTCACACCCAAACATCCAAACGTTCTTTCTTCTTCTTGTCTGAATGTCTCTTTCTTGCTCCCTGCCTTTGAAGCTTTCTTCCTGCTTGAGGCCCTTTCTATGGCCCTTTCACAGAGCCAGCAACCCATGCCCTCGAACTAGCAGGTAGAAGATGGTTCATTTTCCGAAGGCTGAAAGAAGAACTACAGATGCAGTCTTCAGCCTGTTCATGTTTGTTCCATTTAAGCTTCTTATTTCTTTGAAGAGACTTTTTTTTTCTTTTCTGTTTTTTTCAAACACGTGCAGTCTATCCAGTATTCTGAATGGATATCATTGGTTCCAAGCCCAAATGACACAAAATAATGTGGGTAAGTTAATTCCTCCAATGAGGAAAATCAAAGTTCTCCCCAAACGTGATCTCCATTTTTAATCAGTGAGGAAGGAATTCTTCCCCTCTGAGGATGTTTCCCCAGTGTATATTCCTGTGCGAGAACCTTCATGCTCACTATCTTTCACCCATTGATCTTATTGACATGTAAAACGGATGTCTTCCATGATCCATTTGTTGTTCTTCCTCCCTTTTCGATCAAGATGTTATCGCTTTACTAATTCTGCCTTTGATCCCTTCAGCCTGCGACGCGAGAAGCGGTTAACTTGCAAAAGCTAACATTAGCTGCTAATTAGCCTACACCTGCACAGTGCTGTTGAGAGAAAAAAAAAACGGTAAGCACGCTTTCAAAGAGACTTGGGTCTGTACCGCAGTAACATATTTTTCCCATGTCTTGTGGGTTTCGCATTACCCCCGCCTGTGGCTGTGGTTGTTCCATGACGGCTTTTATCAATTGATCATACATCATATCCTTCAACCAGAAACCAAGCGGTCAGGCTCAGATTTATATCAGAGTGCTATGTGGTCTGAATGCATTGCAGGCAAAATGCACGTATCAGCACAAGTGATAGAAAAAAGAAAAAAAAAATAGAAAACAGAGCCGCGATAAAAGTTAATACGTGCAGATTTAAATAATTCAGTCACAGGAGGCACATAATTTTCATGCCCAGTTTAGACAAACATCAGCGTAATCTCACAAAATCCCAATCCTTAGAATCATGTAAGCAGCCCATGCAGTGGCTAAATAATGACTCTGGAGAGGCGAGTGCTTCATTTGACCATTTACTGTAGACCGAGTTGCTGCATGACTGACAATTCTCTGGGAAAGTCAGCATACTAACGCAGTCAGACGGAAAGCTCTGTTCCCACAATGCTCTGAACAATACAGCTATGTGTTTGGAGCAGGACAATTCAAATTTATAACATGATGGAAAATGAAAATTGCCTTTTTGTGTTGCAGAGAGGCTACAGGAAAAGAACAGCAGCCGTCTCCCATTGCTGCTCTGCCCATCTGTACCCTCTGCCAGGCAATAGCTTTTCTGACAAGGCTTTGATTAGGGCAACGGGAAAAAATATCACATGGAATCAAGCACAAGGCTTAAAATATAAGTATTAAGGGAGGTTGCAAATTTTGGTCTTTAAATATGAACTTAAAGAGAAGCCCAAAACACAAGAGGCAGCAGGGGGTCATCAGGAAAGCTTCTGAGGCCAGCGTGATTCCCCCCTCCCCTGTTGTTCCTTAGTGATCCATTGAATTCTGCTGCTAACACTTGATTGACTATGTTTTAAAGCCGGAGTGTGGTGAAGAAGGACCATATGCTTTCATGTAGTCGAAATCTTCACACAATAACACCATTATTATCTGACAAAAAAAAAAAACTAGCAGAGAGGCGAGGCAGGGACACTCAGGTATAACAGGGAGACTGAGTATTTTGGTTAATTGAATGAAGGCCACACCTACACTTTAGTGCTGTCTTGTGTATTAAAAGAGCATTAAAAGGGGCAATATAAATGTTTTATCACATTAAAGTATCATAAATGGGCAGGACACACTCTACATTATGTGATAATAAAATTAAAATTTAATGCCCTGATGGGTAAACTGGGTCATGAACACAGCAGCAGTCCAGGTCTGTCTGTGACCCGCGGAGTATGTTGGCTGACGGCTGCTGCCTGTTTGGCCAGAACGCAGTGATTTTTAAACGTGTTCTACTGAAACAGTTTTTGGCCATATTTCCTGTTTTTTGTCCTGCCATATGAATAGTATAGAGAGCATGAGAGCTGGTAATGGCCAATCAAGAGCAAAGCGGCCATCGCAATAACAGCAACAAAGCAGCGAGAGCACAAAGCAAATGCACATCGAGAGCAAACATCCGTCTCTCTTGCTTTTCTTTTTTTTTTTTTTTTTCTATTAGAGTCTCCTCTCGCCATCTGTTTTTTTCAGAGCCTGTGGTGGCTGTATGTTTGATGGGTACCTCATCTCCAGGCTAGATACTGTTTCAGGAGACAGCTCATCAAGATGAGTGACAAGTGTTGGGGGCCCTGCACATGGCATGACCATCCGAGAGGGAGTTACCGAAAGGGAGAATGAAAAATTCCATAAAATGTCTTTAACCGAGGACATAGTGACCAAGGAACTCTTTGACGAGCCGCCAGTCTCTGTTCAGGCTCTGAAGTTTGCAGCAAGCAGGAAATCAGTCACGATTGTACAATGCATTCAAGCACACGCTCTAATTAGACTGGTGGAGCGAAGCTACATCGGCATGTAATATTCTCTCAGAATTACTCTACTTTTGGCTTGAGAACAAGGACTCTTCAGGGGTGGCTCGGAGAAAAGTAAGCCTTAAAGTGAGTTTTGAAAATTACTGGAATTGGTGAAGTAATGACGGTGATGTGGCATTGATCAAAAACTCCATCAAGCTGGTGCAAAAATGCAGTGAGGACCTTGTTTAACAGGGCCGTAAAATGCCGGTTATGTCACCTAAAATGCATAAAACTGTAATATGCTCGGCCATGAGGATAAGCAAGACTAATTTGAGTCTTTTTCTTATTTAGCTTAAGGCATGCAGAATATTGACTGCATGATATACCATGTTAACAAAAAACTGCAAATTAAGAATTGATTCTTTCACCGGGGGGAAAAAAATGAAGAGGAAATGTGCGGCCGCTTTTCATTTGGCGTTAGGACATTTTCGGTTTCACTGGATGTAGTTCTCATTGAGTTTGTAAGATCCTTGAACTGCAAGCGAATTTTGAGATATCTTTGTGAAAGACTTAAAGCGAGAGCGGCTCAGTTCCTGTGAGACTCACTGGAAATAAGGAAATGCATGTCAGGCCCATACAGTACAATTCCAGTCCCTCAAGTGCCATCCATCATTGAAGGGCAGAACACTAGTTAGAGGGAGGTTCAGCGGCTCTCGGTCCCCATCACACTATGATGGAGAGATGACCCCCGGGGCCTTTCTCTGATGCCGATTTGAGCAGCCCGACCAACTGAGGTTGAAGTAGAACTGGCCCCTAGCCAGCGTCCCCTCCCGAATACATAGCACTCTACCTGCTCCGCGAATCTGGGGTGAGACTGGGTAAAACCTACTGAGAGCTCTACTGCCACTTTCTATTTCTGCCGCCATAATTATCCTTAAAGATTTAACTCCAGATCCCATCGACCTAGAAGTGGACATTTGGCTATAGCAGGGCATCTCTTATAGCCGTGAGCGACACTGTGCTAATTAAGGAATTCCTCTGCATGTGTCTTTATAAACTTGTACTTTCAAGCCCCAATCTATCCATGCATTACCACCTCCAAACCTGCTGCTTCAGCATGCGGCTGCCCAGACTCACTGGCGTGGCAAGAGTGGGCAGCGTGCTATCCAATTTTTGCCTAAGCACAGAGAGCCATCCACTTTTGTAAGAGTAATACACGAGCACATCTAAAGCTTAGGGCTGCTGGCTTAGGCATGCTGCCTCACTCATTCATTTTACAAGCTTAGTGCTAAAACCGGACATTTTCAGTGGCAGCGTGGTGTTAAAAGCACTATTTATGGAACCTAATGTGTGCTTATATGCATGTACTTTTCTTTTCAGCGCATAATTCTGAACACTCATCTGGGTTTTCATCCATGATGTATACATGTGGATAAGCGCTGAGTAGCTTGTGGAAAAATGCTTCAAAACATGTTCCACTAAGACCCCAATGATTTCTGCTTACTTCTTTTCCATTATTCAAACCATATCGGTGTTTATTTCAATGTTTTGTGAGTTACGTTTACCACTCTTTTTGTTGTTATTTTTTGCAGACAGCTTTAGTTAACACCAAAAGATGATAAAAAAGGAATTTAATCAACACAGTAAGGTTAGAACACTAATGAGTAACACTGTAAAAGCCCACAACAAACCTCATATTCTCACAAAATAAGGCTATTATCAGTGATGTTACCCCCAGTCTTCCAGTCACTGGACACAATGATGAAACTGCAGAGAAATCACTTTTATGTGTAAAAGAAGGTGGTATGAAATTGAATGCAAGGGGGTAGATTTATTGGGATAATGGGACTTCTTTTCGGGCTCTATCTAGATTTCACATGTGGCTGCAATCTCTACCGCACAGTAAGTCAGTTCACTCTAAAAGACAATAAGCCAATTCCGTACTTTGCTCCAGTTAATGGTGTGCGATGTAATAACATGTCCCTTCTGTCACAAAGCTCTCCTTTCAAAAGGTCTGGCCTGTCTGCAGCCATTTGACAAACACTGTAATGTGTGCGGCCAAAGTTTGGGCTGAGAGCGCTGGTCTCATTGTCCGTGAGCACACAAGCGAAAGCACATTTTCAGTTTCAAATTGGGCGAAGAGAAATCTAGACACATTCAAAACCTGTGACGTGTTGACACATCATCAGCACCACTGGATTCTGCTGCATTATCCCATGAAGTCATTTGAAAAAGGCTTATAGTTTTCCATTGTCGGTGGTGTCAAAGCCTTATCCAGGTTAGAGAGTTTAATTCTGCTCCAGTTAGGCTCTTCCAGTGACCTATTTGCTCTGGAATAAAACTACAAACAATTGTGGTTAACAAACAGCAGCAGCTGATGTGAGCCCAGCATAATGCATGCGCTAGAATGAGCTTGGGATTATAGGCATATTACTCATGACAACTTGCCTCCAGGGACTACTTGTAAGGACTTTTTTTTTTTTTTTTTCATGTCCCCAACAGAAGCCTCCACAAAACTGCCAGTCCCATGACCTGTCCCCTTCTCTGGGTGGTGGCAGCTCCAGCAGTAGCTGGCACAGGCCACCGTGCTGGTGCAGCCTGGCATGGTCTACTCCACTCAACAGTACTAACAGGCAGAGACACTGACAAGGCACAATGACATCTGCTTGAGGAAACCCACACCACTGCATCAGCACGCAATGCTGGCACCCGGGCAGGGGCCCAAGCTGGCACTTATAAGACCAAACAAGCTCCATTAGGTTGACATGCTGCCTTTCAGGCGGCACAGTGTCTTCCTCCACATCCTTATTTGCAAAAAAAAAAAAAGAAAAAGTCCTTATGCTTCTCACACACAAAACAGATGTTCATGGAAAACACGTAATTTTACTGCAGCAATGGCGAAAACAGCAACACCCGGTCGGATACTGATACGGTGAATCCCTGACAGCAGAAAAAACCCTTGACAGGAGTTCAAACGGAAGAACTATATGGAGCTGCATGCATCATCTGTGAGATCTAAGGCCAGGAAAATCAGACAGTATTACTAAAGAACCTCATTATCATGCAAATGCCATTTATTCCATTTTATCGCACCCCTCTCAATAGTCCATATGGCAGTGAGTCCGCACGGAGGAAGACACGGGGAGACCTCACGCTGGGCATGCGGCCACATCAAAATTCCTCCATCTGTGGTCAATTGAGTTTGCATGAGTGTGTGTTTTGTGTGTGTGGGTGTGTGTGTGTGTGTGTGTGTGTGTGTGTGTGTGTGTGTGTGTGTGTGTGTGTGTGTGTGTGTGTGTGTGTGCAAGCGAGTACCTGTCTCCCATGCACCTGTGTCAGTGCTACCCTCACATCACTGCCAAAATGGCTAACCACTGATCCCTGGAAGAGTGATTATTGTCTGGGTTGGACTGGACATGACGGGATTGCTGGTCAAACTTATGCCTGAAGGGGACAGAGGGTTCCTCGGATGACTCATTCCCAATTTATATGATATGAGTCCAGGTGTGTGCTGTGGCCCCAATAACCTCACTGGCTTTGGCAAACGTTGACAAAAACTTCTGAAAGGCATATGTGTCATAATCATTGATAGAAGCAAATCAAAAATAACTAGAATGGAACCAGGTCAACTCCGGGATTAGGGATGATTAAAGTTGCCTGATGTGGTTTTCAACTGAGATTTTAGAGGAATCAAACATGTTGTATTTTACTGATTCCCCTTTAATGATGCTTTAAAGATCACATGATGTGATCACATGGCATGTTGCATTTCCTGCTGAGCCAATCGATCACTTTGACCTCACGGCTGATCAAGACCCGATCATCAGTGTCTGAGATGCAGTGGGTGGACTGGTGGGACAGAAACAGTCCCCCTGGTCTCCCTCTGACTCACTGTGGAGGACAAATCATGCATCTTGACAGCAACCAGACATACAAGATAAGCAGTTTTCATGCTGTCTGAAGCAATCAATTTAAAAGGAATTACAGAGCTCAGTGATTACGATGAGAGTCTATTAAAGTAAAATAGCACTGTAATCAAAATGATTTAGAGATTTGGGGTGTGATGCAACACCCACCACTGCAAAACAAACACATGCATGCATGCATGCATGCATGCAGGTGCACGCCCACACACAGACGCATGCACGTGCGCCTACTGGACAAACATTTCTGATGAGATTAACTAACAGTTGAGAAATGTGCACGCATGAAAGTACGAGTGGAAAATACACATGGGGAAACTGGAATGGAGTGCACTCTAACACTAACACAGCCTGAAGACAAGAATTAGCAAAAGTGGGAGGAGGGAGCAGCTGCTCAGGCATACAAAAAAAGGAACTCCAGAAATTAATTGCTGCAGATCAGGCAGCATACATGTCATATATCAGGGATTTTATTACTGCAGTTTGAATCTACTCTTGATTTCAAAGCCAGGGACCATGAGGGAATGTATGTTGACGCCTACTTCAATGAACCAGAGACACTCTCGGAGACCACACACAACACACACATACACATGCATGCACCCATGTACGCACACATACGTACACATGCTTTCCCGCTAACCAGACTGGAAAACCAAGGTCAAGTGACTTCATTCTGCAAGAATCCTGAAAAGATGGAAAATATATACAGACAAAAAAAAAAGATACTTCTCACAAAAAAAAAAAAAAAGGGAAAGAAAAAGTGCCTAAATATAGATCAGCTTAAAAGCAGTTGATTTATTCCCTACTAATAAGCCACCTTTGGCATTAATATCCTTAATGGCAATATGCTATAAATAAAGAAACTGCAGGAAGTTGGATGCAGTAGCACTAATATTCTCCCAGAGCTGAGACTGAAGGAGCTGATCTAATTTTAGTTTATTGCAACGCCACAATTTTAAACTAAAATACAATAATAGTACAAAAGTAACAGTATTTGATTATATTTTTGAAAAGAATCCTTGTTTCAGAATAAAAAAATTTCCTTTTTCTCTTTTGTTTTATTTATTGTTTTTGTTTCTTTAAATGTCCACAAATATTGTTGGAAGAAAAGAGGAATCTGTATCTGGAGGTCCTTTTGAACTTCTAAAATGTAGATGTGCTTGAAGCCCAGTTAGTGATGAACAATACAGTTTAGTCTCCTTCGGATAAAGCATCAAATAAAAGCCAAAAGTAGAATCTATAACAGCAATATAATATTGTGAAGATTAGTTCAGAAATTTGTGCTTAGAGCGTTTTTCCAAACCAAAGCTCTGAAATTACACTTAAACGCAGTCTGCTCATTGTTCAAAGTCCAGGATTGTACTTTTCAATCTTGTATACCATCCAATTTCTACACTTTTGTTTTTTAAACGTTGTGCTTATGCAAGTGTAAGCACAGGATATGTGTTAGCTTTCTCATTAAGAAGTTTTCTTCCACGATCTTTCGCCACTGATCCTTTGTTGGCGGTGCTTCCTTATCCCAATTTCTCATGATTACTTTCTTGCTTGCGACAAACAATACTTATACCAGATATTTGTCATTCAGTGTGACAATTCCTTCTGGGATTTTACAAAGATGTAAGGGTCTTTAAGGCTAGTATAACACAAAGCCATATTCCAAGAGGCATCAGTTCTTGGGTTTTAGGTTTGTATTTATGTTTTTACATCAAATATGTGTTTTCTAATAAAGGTTTAAGTGAAAAAAAAACAAAAAAACACAAAGTGTTCCTTATTATTTTATCCCACATCATTCAGAAAGTCATGGTGCAGAGTCTTTGTAATCTGTCTTGTTCCACCTACATTTCAGCCTCTAACTTGATGTTTTTAATGTTTTAGATCAATCTAATATATGCAAAAGAGGACAGATTAATAGCTATCCAATATAAAATACAAAGATAAGAGAGTTGTAAGCAATGAATAAAGAATTACCAGTGTCTTCAAAGTGAAAACCTTCGATGATCAGCTATCAGGAAGTCACATTAAACACCTCAAGACTTTTATATCAAGTTGAGAAACACATAAGGTTAATGCATGCACTACTGGACTCTTGGAATTTCCCGCTCTTTGTCATTTCATCTCTTACATCCTAACCAATAAAGGCTAAAACAATTCCATTTTGAGAATGTAAGGAGGAAAAAGTACAGATATTTGTGTCTAAACATATGAAGGAACAATAAGAAGGTATCACATAAATAAATACACAATTCAAACTATTTGTACTGTGTTTTCTTTATTTATTATTAAATCCACTTGTCCGGATGCATTTAAGGGGTTGAAATCCTGAAAATGATGGTGGAATTGGTTCGTTTGATCAAGAATAAAGTCGGAAAACTGGGTATAACCATTTTCTAATATTTTTTATATACACGTTTGACACACAAAAATATGTATGAGGGTCCGCAGTAAATTCAAGGTAAGTGTGAAGGAACAATAAGTTGTCAACAGAATATTACAAAATGCAAACTATTTGTATGTCAGCGTCTCTATTTTTTGTATCAATCCACATGTCACATATAGGTCAATAGGTCTATTTGATTCTATGTTGGCTCATCTGAGCAGCATGATTTAATCAATACAATTGACTGCATAATTAACAAGCACTGGATTGTTTTAGGGCCGCATACTGGTGTTGTGATTTGCATTTTTTGTATCAAAGTGAGAAGGTCGTGGGTTCAAATACAGGCCAGGCCTTTCTGTGTGCATGTGAGAGTGTGTGGTTGTCTGTGTCTCCGTGTTTGCCCTCCCCTGCCTTCGCGCATAGTTCGCTGGGATTGGCTCCGGTGGCCCATGACCCTGAACGAGACAAAGCGGTGTATAAGATGGATGGATTGTTTTAAGAATATAACATTAGCAAAGTAAAAATCAACACTTTGACAACCCCAGTCAGATCCCATTTCTGTATATGAATAAATGGCCAAACGGAAACCGATACTGTGCTATAGTGCTCTGCACTGCAGGCTACACACTTTAAAAATGCAGATTCACCAGTGTCAAAGTTCAGCTTGTGGAACAAAACACACATCCGTGTCGATATTTTCGGGGCGCAGTGATGCAAAGGCTGACAGTCTGGGGTTCATATATTGTGTTTTATCCAACTTAAATGGAGTGACACATTGTGCTCACCTCCCCATTTTTTGCCTGTCAGTCATCTTTACTGCAATGAATAAAGCTCTGCACCAGTACAACCTGTCACTCTGTCACTCAAATGTTTAAAAAAAGACTCGGCGTCACCGTTCAGGTGGAGTAGGGGAGGAATTCCTCTGTCTCATTTGATTTTTCTGTCTAATCTTTCATTTTATGTGGGCTCTCTGTTATCTCCCTGAAGTGGGAATCACATTTTAATTAGGTCTATCCTTGGTTAGCGGTTCAGCTTTGCATCTCCCTGTCCTCTGCGCTCATCCTATGGGCTTTGCTTGCTCGTCAGAGACTCTTAGTCCCCGCTCCCTGTCACAATCTAACATCTTGTGCCACCTTTTCATTCTCTAACTGCTCCATCTTCACTCACAATGTTGCTCTCCTGCTGCTGACAACAAAGAGCAGCCTGTCTCACAAAAACGTCTGTTCTGCAGATGGGAAAGAAACACAATAAACAGCCACAACAATAGGGGGGAAAAAAGGAGAAAGAGAAAATGCATATATTACAGAATCTAAGTGCATGGAGAAATTAAATTAATGTAGTCAACTGTTGGTTCCTGTTGGCTCCTGTTGGCTGCTGGGCAATCCACCGCTACCAGTGTGCAGAGTGACCAAATCTATCTATTGAACGTAACGTTTAGCAATCTGAGCTGTGCAGGGCCACGGGGAAGAGCCACACTGGAAAAAGTTGATCCTCTCCTGCAGCTCCACTTCTACATCATGGTGTCACAAATTAACACAAACAAATAAACATCTGCAATAGAGATGAATAAATCAGCTAATGAGAGCCAACACAGTTGTCTGGTAAAAAGACGATGCATCACAATGCAAGACACTATACTAATAATAGAACTTTGTCATCTGCTGTTTTGGCGTGACGGTGACACATTTTAGCCTTTGATCCTGCAATGTTTTGCGACTAGGGAGTGCTTGGGATTGAAATAGTCTTTTTTTTTTTGTGTCTCTCTTCACTTGAAAAAGCCAGAAATCTCTCAGCACTCATGATGTACAGTCCTGCTGACAATAGATACATCTGTGCCTTTTTTTTTCACTCACAGTGTGACAACATAGCTGTCAATGCTGATCAGCAACTCTATCAAGTCCTCCTCGCTGATGCATACCCCGTTTTTGTATGGGCCAGTGAAAGCAGCGCCGCTTAAATCTGCACCGTGGTGAATGCAGAAAAAGCAGAGCCTCCCCATGCTTTTCAGCTGAAGTCATAATAATGGGACGCACTAATGATGGATAAATATAAGGAGAGGGCTGAGACGTTCTGGGTAAGCAGCAGAATATTATCATAGAAAAGTGCGTAGTCCAACGAGTGGCGTGAATGCAAAATACTATAATAACTGAAAATGCACCATGTGAATCACTTACCATAGTGTGTTACACGACAGGTAATGGATTATATTTGGCAGCTTAAGGCAGCAAAATTGTTATTATGATACACAGTTCACAAAATGGCAGTTAGAGCTTTTTTCCTTTTTTTTTTTTTTTCTAATACTACCCTATGCTGAGACCATCAGCGCTCAGCCTGTGGATTGATCACTGAGCCTAGAAATTATGGCACCTGCACACCTAAGCTGCACGGCAAGTTGCCTGCAACTAGAGGCAAAGAAATGTTTAGAGTAAACACACTGTTGTCTGCACAGATGTCATGGTTCAGATTTATTTAGAGGGCAAATGCTCCATTAGTTAGGCTTTTTAATTAGCACACTTGTGAGAGTGGGTCATTAAGGATGTCTGACAGAAGACCTGCTGATGAGGGGGATGGAGGCACTGCTTACTCCGGCCTCGGTACCGCACGCACGCATGCACATCCACACACACACACACACACACACACACACACCCACACGAGTGCGGATCTGCTTAAAAACCAATAACATTCCCCCACAGTCATCAACAGACACGGGTGCCACAACATTTCCACTCCGAGACGGCCACAGAGCACAAACAAATCTCCCACAAATGTCTTCATCACTGGCGACAGTGCACACACATCGAGGGGCTGTTGGAGACATTTACATTCAAATACATATTCATAAAGAACATGCTGGAACAGGGGAGGGCGGGGTGGGGGATTGTGACTGTACCATTTTCTGGGTGTTCAGTCTCTCCAATGCTGCCATCTGGAGTGGTCCTCTCGTAGTGGTCTTCAGGTAGGGTCAGCGGTCCGATGCGAGGACCGGACGATGACTTGCTGCTGGGAGTCTCCGACTCCTCCAAGCCGCTGTCATAGTAGCTGTGTTGAGAGGCATCCTGCAGGTCCTGCACAGGGTTGGCGGTGGAAAAGGTCACTCGCCGATGGGGATGCTTAAGAAAAAAAGAAGAAATAGAGACACAACAAATGAATTTCTACAGCAAAAAGAAACAACTCATTGCAACTCGTTCCCCTTGGCTTGATGGCTTCACCGTTATTTGTGTGGTATATGTTAGAGCTGAAAACTCCCCCATTAATACCTGGTGTCTGCATTTCATTGGCCTCATGAAGCTCACTCTTGAAAATTCACAAAATAACATTAAATATTAAACACTTTAAATATTAAAGTCTTCCGCACTATTATTATTCGGAGGATAAGGCAGACATATATGCATTGAGTGAGGTTATTGACTTCAGTAAATGGGAGTGAGCAAATTAGCTGGAGGAGAAAACTCTGACAAATATCATGTATCGAATACTGACTGTATGGAAAAAGAAAAAGAAAATCTAAACGGACTGGATCATATTGTCCTGTAGAATTAATGCTGAAACAATGCTATGAAGTTACATTAAACTAAGAGTTTGTTAGGATTGGGAGTACCCTCTATCCTCTTAACGGTTATTTCCTTGACTACCTTGAATGCACCATGAGAAGCACTTACAACGTAGTGAAGTGAGTTCTTGCTGAAGATTCTAAATATGTTCAGACATGACTTTTGTGGATCTCTTTTGTGCTAATGACTGCAGCTACCGTTCCTGTTTCCAGTGTTGAGCGAACATGAATAATAGGTAAAGGGTGCAAATAATGAAATAGAATCAGATCTGAGCTCAGTCTGTCTATTTTGACCACATGATTGTGTAGTAAATTGTAAGGTAAGTGCATGATGATATATCTAAATCCCAACATATCTTTATGATTTGTTCATCAGTTATTGCTTGCCATTTGTTTATTGACATGTACTTTCATTGCAGTCTAATACCAATCATAATGACTTCTGTTCATAATGTTGTTACAGACCACAGACTTGCTAAATACCCAGAGATTACATCTCTATCCTGAGAAATGATTAAAGTTGGTTTGTAAGTGGAACATAATAATTTGTTGATTGAGAATTTGTTAGTGCACAAATGCCACATATCCTTAGAGAAAGTATTCTGGCATGTTGATGGTGTATAAGATATCAAAGTCTGTGTTAATTAAATAGAAAGTATTGATCCATGGTGAAAAATGGAAACGCATGCATTTAATTTAGTCATTTTCTATTGGATTAAGAGCTCCTAATATAATACATGTAGAAAATTAGCAAGGCACATGCATTATGTGTCATTATCCGTCATTCCTACTATTTAATAATTACAAAAACAGAAAGTCGTTTTACGCATACTGCCTGCTTCCTATGTTATGCGGACACTGTCTATTTGTGTGGACATGAAAGCAAACATTATAAAACAAGCCTCACAGCTTGTCACAGAAATCGAGCATGCGAACAGTATTAGTATTGCCATTATTAGTCAGACAAAAGTTTCATTTTCTAAATCTGCTGCTGCCAAATGAATTCTGATGACAATGATTGGTACACTAATCAGTAGCCCCAGTGAGATACTTCCTATCTCCATATTTTAATATTTCTCTTTCCCCAGCTTTTGATGTTTAACTGAGTGGAAAGCCAGACAATATTTCAGCAATTTAACTAAAAATCAGTCCTAAGAAGATCTAAATAAGGCTAATGAAAAGAACAAAACAGAACACTGGAAATATGGTTAGTTTGCCGGCATTAGAACATTACTATAGCTTTTGCTGTGTTATTTTGATGTGACTTGATGAAAGAATAAGAAGGCGAATAAATGAATGAAGACACTGATGAAATCTTGAGTTTGAAGGCTTCAAGAGAAGCCGAGCAACATAAGAAAAATCATTTGAGATCACACCGTTTATCAAATTGAACGGCTTGTAAATACAGTTAGGAGACCATTAAATATCCTCTTCCAAAGATCGGTTTACTAATGGCTACTTACCACCGATCCACAACAGAAAGATGACTCCTTACAGTGCACACGCAATCGCACTTCTTTTTCCCCTCCACCCCCACACATGAGCGGCTCTCGTAAAAGTCAGGAAAGCACTGATACAGCAGAACAGTCCTGCCTCTGCTCCACGAGTCAGCCCCGATCAATAACCACGCGGCCTGCGCTTTCTACCATTCAACCACTTTTCTGGCAAACAAATCCATGCCAGAAATCATTGGAACCATCAGCTTTTTAGTATATATACACACACACACACACACACACAACCCAGACAGAGAGAAATGCTTTTAGAGCTTTGGTAAGTGCCATCAGTGGCGTTTCTTAATACCGTTACTGGGCTTCAAAAAAATGCTTCCAGAAACCTGTTCATCTCCCCATCATCTCAACCCGTCGGCCTGTCATATTTTCCGCACTGCACGGATGCATCTCTGAGGCTTTCATCTAAATAATGATTATTAGACTTCTGAAAGCATGTTTTTCTTATTCTTCTTCTTTTTTTCTCTTTCCCTCCAAGCAGCGCTTCTACATCACTGCTTTCATAAATCCTCCCCAGTATAGAGTGAAGAGAAAACTGCCTTGGATTTCTTGGTTATCTCATCTCTAGCATTTAATGGGATGTAAGCTTAATTTTCAAACAAGATTCTCCCCAAAAAATAAGAAAACAGGGACTTTTCATGTCTTGGATTCAGATGGTGATTTGTCTGTTTGCTGTGGAAATGAAAAAATAAATAGGGCAATGAGAGGTTTTGGTTTGTTTTCTTTCTATTAAACATGTTCTTTGATTAGTGCAGCTCCACATAAAACATTTTTAACAGTGAAATTGTGCTTATCAGTTCTTTGAGGAGCTGAACAACACAGACGTAAGAGCATACTGTTTATCAGACTAAAGAAGAATTTAAATTGCATGGATTGATCAAACAAGTTCTGAAATTATTCCAGAGCAAATTGTGAAAATAGAGCACACTTTACCAGGAGTTCTTAGCACCGGACCCATCCGTCAAACCGGGTGATGATGAATCCTACTTCCCTTTAAATAGACTTGTTGTTGACTCACGAAGCTGGACCAGACAAATTATACATGCGTTCCTAAAACATGATTGGTCGTCTCTCAGGCTTCACGACAATTTAAATGTAAGGGGGCATTTAGTTGTTCAAATATGGATCCTTGCTTAAACTTCTCCTCAAGGCATCACTCCAGAGAGTCAGCATGTTTCCGGAGTATGATAACTAGCTAAGGCTGCAGAGATGGGGAATAGATTCCCCTTTTAGTCAGAACACAAATCCTTTGCCAGGCCTTGGGGGGCTGCGGGGATGCGGCAAGACGGAAGGATGGAAGGGGAGGGGGAGTAGGAGGCAGCGAGCAGGAGAGGGGAGTTGGTCAGGCAGACACGGCCAGCGCTTTGGCTGGAGGGGACAAACAGAAGGATTAGATTCTGGGAGACTGGAGGCGGGAGAGCAGGGATTGTTCGGGCATTGTTGTAGGAGTGAGAAGCTATGGGGCTGAGAATGAAGGAGGGGACATTTACGATGACATCTGAATTCATAACCCCATTTAGACTGGGCTAAAATGGCCTCGTTTATAATAATGCAATCCCAAAGCAGATGGAAAGATACAGCAGGATTCTGGCTTCATAAGGGAACTAGGATCCATAAAAAGACAGTAATAAACAAGCAATTGTCCTCTGCTTACCTGAAGTTTTCAGAAAAATATAATAAATAAAACATTGCCATCCGCCATATGATTAATGCAACATATTGATAATCTAAAAGAGAACATGCTGGATATTGGTATTCCTCCATTGTGCGTGTCAAGTGTAGAAACTAACAGTAATCAAGTACCCTTTGGTGTCATAAATTTCCTCTTGATACTTCAGCAAACACACAGCCTTTCTTTTTCATAAATCAATGAAAACACACAAGAAAGGAGAGCGGCTGTTTTTGTGTATGTCCACCTGTTTGCCTGCAGCTATTCAGGAGCACAGATCTCACACCTATCTACACCCTAACCACCTTTTTCCCTTCAGAACTGGAATGTCTTGAACCTGATGCACTCAGGAAAACAGATGAAAAAATCAGCATGCTGAATGACAACCTTTCCCTTCGACTCCCGTTTGCGATCTCACAAGTACAAAGTCTTGGTGTTTAAAAAAAAGAAAAAGAAAAATGTGTCAGCACCTCAGCTGGTCAAATTTCAGAGAACAAATCAGCTGGAAAGGATTTCAGACACCTTAATGCACCCATCTTGTAGAATCAAAACGAAAGGAAACGTTTATATGAATGATTTCGGTCACTTATGGTAACAATACGAAGGAGGCAATGCACTGATTGTGACTGATATGCCATCTTTTTATGAGGACAATGTGGTTGATGATATCCTAATTGTTGCCATCTACCTACAGGGAAGCCTTCATGGAATTTTAAACGACAAAAATGTCAAATTAAACGGCCTTGTCACCGCGACGCAAGGAGAGAAGGTGCTTTGAAAGCTTTGTGATGTGGTTACGTAAGTTGAAAGCACTCATTGTTAATTAACAGAACTATTGATGTAGTATAAATGAAAGTCTACACAGAAAGACATTTGAGTTCACAGGCACTACAGCTCCCAACCTTTCGCTGAAGTGTAGAACATACACTACTCACAACCCGTTAGGTATAGCCAGCTTTCAGGTAAAATTTCAGTATGAACCCAAAAAGCACTATGACCTTTACAGATGAACTTAAGAAGGAAAACTTAAATTGACTTATTTTTGACAAGTCAAGCAAACCGTAAGTGTAACAAGTGCTACTACAAAAAGCATTAAATACAGACTCAGAGCCACAACTACCACACCTGAGTGAAATGCTCTCTCTGGAGCCTCCGTGCTATTACCAAAACTGTCTGAAATGTATCATAATATCTCTATCTAGTAGATTACCACTTAGGGTGAGACAAAATAAATAAATAAACAAACTTCTATCGGTGTAAGCAATTAAAATGACAAATCACTTGTCCATCAATATGGCTTCACTCACTAAATTACTGGTTGAGATAACCAGAGGGGAGGGTGACAGCATAAATGGAGGTGTTCAACCTGTCAATCAATTTGTCCTCAATTGTTTCAGATTGGTCGATTGCGGAAAGAAGGAGGGGACTGATAAAAAGAAATTGATGAAAATAAAATGGACTTGCTCTGTTACAGCGGATCTGCAACCAACCGACCCCCCCCCCCCCTTGTAAATTTTCTTTACAAAATACTGCTTCGGGTAGGTTACGATTTCAAGTGATTAGCCACGCCAGTGAAAAGACGCGCTTGAGGTGAGTGAAGGAGAACCCTGCTGCTCTGAACTTAAGAGTGCATTTTAGGTTATGTTGAGACTGGCAGCCGATATTAAATTCACAGCAGAGTGAGACATCAGAATATTTCATTCATCAATTCAGATTTAAGCCAAATTTACAAGGGAGTCGGTATCGGATTTAAGGATTGACTTTCAAACTATCACCGACATCATTCACTATTTGACTCTCAGCTGTGACGTCGCTTGTGGGGCACGGTTAGCCTGGTTAGCTGGCTGAAAGAAAATCAAATAAAAAATTCCTATACATCAGCCACTTCCGTCACTAATGTTGTGTGGTGTGATGGAGGACTTCTGCACTGAGACTGGATATTGCCACAGTGTGAAGAGAGGGGATACATCTCCATTATTCACCCAGCTTGTGGCTGGCTGTTTTGTGTCTGTACTGGGGAAGAAAAAAAGTGCCCCACCAGTGTGTCACTGGGCCTATTCCACAGCAACTCACACAGATGGGTTATTGTTAATGGTTATATCTAATCACTTGCAAATAACAGTGTGGACAGTCTGTCCTAAAGATTGGATTTGAAATAAAAAATAATGTATTTTTGCCTGCAGCTTGAATAAAGCAATAGAAAGAGATTTCCGGGGCAAATAGCTCTGCCTCAGCAACAAGGAGAGCATTTTTGGTGGCTGTGGAGTGCCTCTATTGCCACTGCTGATTTGCACTGCTGATCCCTGATGGGACAGCAGACCCCACTACTCTGTTGTGCTCTCACATTGCACCGAGTTCCCCAGTCCATTGTAAATGCCCTGGAGCTACCTGACACCACTCTGCCGTCAGGTGCCCTGTCATCCAGCCAAGCTTCGCTGATTGCCAGTGCACAGGGCTGCTGGTACTTATGCAGATGGGGAAGCTCTTCCATCTTCTGTGCCACTTTTTTGAGCAGATTCCCAGCAGACCTGCAGGTGAGTTAGATTCGGTGTGTGAATCTCTGTCTTGTGCTTCCAACTTTGCATTTGTGTTGTGTTGACTGATCGGTGAGTGAACATTTGGTCATCAAGCTGGGGCTTGCATTGTATGTACTTTAACTACACAGCAATGGATTGCTTATGAAGTGAAAGCTTAGTGGTTGACTATTGAACAGGCTGAGATCCATACAGTGAAAACACTGGTACCAGTCACTATTACCATAGTAATAACAACATTCACCAAGTGTACAATACATCAAATTATTATTTGACAGACCCTCTTGCCATGGTTTTTAATATATATGCTTTCTGTAATATGTCACCTGAGAACAAGTTTAGGAGGCATCTCTCACCCTCTGAATTGTAAGATGAAATGGTTGGAACTCCATTTATAGCACTCTGATTGCATCTCCATTTATATGCTTGCTGAAACATATCTGGATCACAATCAAATATTGCATCATTTCTTATGAATTAATCATAAAATAATCCTTTTAAATGAGTCAAGCGACGACATGTGCTAAATTGGCATATAGAAGTGAATATAGATCTGCCACTTATTTACGATTTACAAAATGTGCCACTTCCTATTACATTGCTGTGTAAAAGAAATCTTCTGCTTCCAAAAGGTGGGATAATAGAAACACACAATACATAAGTGACATCCTTTTTTTGTTTCCATTTTCATCTCATAGGGTCACAGCGACTCTGTCGCCAAATGTTGGCATATAAATGTTTCATTACACAGTCATATTGTTCAAGCCCAGTCACTGTGGCCAGTGGAACACTGAATATTGAGAATTCCTCTTGGAGGAGCAAAGCACAACATGGGCTTGGATTGCCACATTGCAGCATCTCGGGTGCAATTTGCAAGTGGAAAGTACAGCTTCTGCAAAGACAATTAGGGAGCAGTAGCGGGAGCAGTAGCCCACCCACCAATAAAAGCAAACTGGTAAAAAGGGACGCTTCAGAGGGCAAAGAGTGGAAGCTCTATGTTTCACACGGAGGCAGGTGGAGTGAGAGACAGAGAGAGAGAGAGAGAGAGAGAGAGAGAGAGAGAGAGAGAGAGAGAGAGAGAGAGAGAGAGAGAGAGAGAGAGAGAGAGAGAGAGAGGGGGGGGGGAAGAAATGAGGTTGTGAGAGCGAGCTGCTTTTTATTTACTTTACACTGGAGTACGTTTTCAGGTTCTGAAGCCAAAAAGCAATAGTATACTCAACTGGAATACTCTTAACTCTTCAAGCTGCACAAAACCTATGTGGCCCTGTTTATCAATCCTGAGTCAAGGTATATCGTATGTGTACTGGTGCTGGAAAGCCAGACTTCTCCTATTGAATCACGGCTATGTGTCTCTCTGATATTATGAAATGGGTTTTCTGCCCATGTTAAAGGAAACGGCTGATGTCTCAGTGCCCCTGTGATATGAAAAATTCAATTTAAAAGGATGAGAGAAAGAATGGTGCACGGCCTATTTTCATTCCCTCACACTGAGAGATATGAGAATGATGTTCTATTGTGTGGAGGAAATGATGCCAATCGTACTGCAGAGAAATTCCTTCATAATTCAATTCAATTTCTTCTAAATCCCAATGGCAAGCTCCTCTGCCAAAGAGAGGCAGGATGACTGAGACAAAAAGGGAGGGCTGGAGACTAAGATGGAAGGAGAGGGACTAAAGATTGAGACAGAAACAATGGAGAAATGGAGACAGAATCACAGGGAGCAGCCACACTTAGCTAAAGGTAAGAGCAGGAGACACTGATACAGAGTGGAGGGGAAGTGGATGGGAGAAAAATGTTTTAGTGGTGATTAATTTTGATCAGTGTGGCATTTTAAGTATAGCCAACTAATTTCCTCTAATTACCTCTCCGCGGTGTCTGACAGAAGCAGGGAAAATCATTTTGGGCGAGATCTAACAGGACAAACTTCCATTATTTTTTTTTGTGAAGTAGTGTTCAAAACTGGTACACCGGTGGATGGTACAGCAACAGCATACGCGTCCTCTGTTATTCTAAACATGGCATTAGATACAAAATGTGCAACTTTGATAGTGTGCAGAGAGCGTTTAACCGCAGAGTGGGCGCTGCAATTTCCATTTAGTTACAGTGTTTGTGAGTACATCCTGGCTCTGGCATTTTGGGCGTGTGTGCAGGAATCAATGAGCTGCCGCCTCTGAAGGCGCAGAAAAAATGAGCTGCACCACCAAATATGACAATGAAGAAGTACACCTCTCAGTGTATGCAGCAACCATAAAACCATAAAGACTAAAGCAGTTGCGAGGGAAATGCATATGGAACTGTTTTTATTTTCTATTCCACCATTATGTCCTCCATTCTCATCCCATCTACTGCTCTCTCTCTCTCTCTCTCTCTTTCTCACTATACACACACACACACATACACGCAGACCCCCACACACACACAGTTGTTTTTGTAGGTGCAATAGCTCCGAGGCAAGCAGCGTGGAATTGGAGTCTTCAAAGAGTCTTGGATTATCAAAGAGACACAGCTACCAGAAAACTAGGGGACACGCTGGAGAGGGGGAGGGAAGAACATAAGCGTGAGGCGGGGTGGGGGAAAGAGTGCAGAGGAGTCAGCATGGGTTTGGGTGGAGGATGAAGTGATCAGACAGGGGAGGGGTGGGGGTGAGGGGTGGATAAAGACCAGAAGTCCCTTTGTTCCCTGTACTGTAAATGGAGAGGGGGAAAAAAAGAAAAAAAGAAAAGAGGCTGGAGTAAATGCATTAAAAAACAATCACATAGACCTTAATGGTCTTGATAGGCAAGACTGGATTTGCATTCTTCACTGTCTGTGCCACCGCCTATTCCAGAGTATTATATTCGTCTTTCTTTCTTTTCTTTTTTTTTTTTTTTTATCCTACACAGTGAATTTCATTTCAATGGGAGCACTGGCCTTGAAATACCATAATGTTGTCACAGTAAAACCAAGTATTACTGCAGCAAGACCCACTGAGTGTGACTATGGCTACCACATCTAATGACAAATCTGACTGTTCATGCCATTCCATAAGAAAGGATGTGGGAGTGCTGGCGTAAATGCATCAACCTTTGACAAAAAGCTCTCAGTCAGCCCCTCTGTCCCACAATGAGCTATGGATCTACCCCCCCCCCCCCCCCCCCCCCCCCCCCCTTTTTTTTTTCTCCCATTATAGGAGCACTCCTCACAGTAGAACACATTTCAAGTGAGTGTATGAAACTGATTCTGGTCGGTGCGCGGCTGTCAGCTGCGGGGCGTCATCCGGGAACGATCCCGTCCCTTTTGCCACAGCTTCCGCACGCGAAGCCTCCCACCTCCGCTGACCTGGTTTGAACTAAATTACGTTCGTTTAGCGTCTGATGGGAGCACAAAGCGCTTTGAGCGCGCGACGTCAAAAACAAATCATAGTCGGAAAAAAAGTAATCTTCTTCTCCGCACAGGCTCTTCTTGGGGAAACTGGGTACGCTTGAAGAACAAAAGAGTTCCCCCTGCCGGCACCCATTTGGTGATTTTGGGGCCTGCTAAGATTGCACCGGTGGCGCAGTCATTTGTTCAGATACAGGAGGAAGAGTGGAAAGCAGAGTTGAGTCTATTCAGAAACAAAAGTAGGAAGTTATTTGTGCCTTGTGCTGTTTGAATAGAAGCAAATTGTAAAGAGCACCAAATAAAGTTTGGGCCGCACAGTGATGTCGTGGTTAGAACTTCATCTCTTCACATTTGCAATGACCGTTGTGGTGTACATTTCAAACTACAAGCACGGGTTTGTAAAGTCTGGCCCTTTTCACTTTAATTATGATAAAGTACATCTTTAGAAATTATATAGTATAGTGTTGATGTTCAAATCCTACCACATTGACGCCCTGAAACTTCCCACTTTTTCAATAGGAAATTCCCAGTTTCATATCATTCGATCTTTTGGGCTTCCCTCAAATTTCATCACAGAATAATATATCTCTGAGTTTGCGTGGTCATAAGGTTAACGTTAAAACATAAACAAGTGAAAGTGAAAGCTGTGTGACAATGCACACTCGATTTTGGTTAACTGGTATTTTTCTAATATAACGAAAATAGATAATCAAATGTAATGTGATATTCTTTAGTGTCAGAGGAGATTTGGAGGCGAGGGATAAGCTTTGGGGAAGCCAGAGAAAGGATCAGTGGTAAAACTTAATTACAAAGGGCGCGGGATTAAAATTTTTGATTGGTTTAGGGTTTAGATGGTGATGCCTTTCCACTGACACTCTCATTGTCTTAAACTGCGGGAATTAAATATGCTAATATGATTGAACTAATAGGGCAAGAAAAAAATCTTACAGAATGGACATGGGTGTTAGAAATTGACCCACATTGTGCCCCCCAAACTCTCACACTGCACGTGCGTTTCCCGAGACGATGAATAGTAACTCTATATTTGTTGGACAATTCTAATTCAAAATATCTGGTATGTCTTTATATATAATTGACAGTGCCCCCAGATATAACATCTGAAATAAAACTTTAAATTGCGGCCATGAAAATCTATTTTGTGGCCAAAAAATAGTAATTCCAGCCGACAAAACAAGTAATTTATGGCCATGAAATAGCAATTTGTGGCTATGAAATAACAACTCGTAGCCACGGAATTCTATTTTGTGGCCACGAAATATTAACTTCAGCCCACAAAATAGTCATTCGTAGCCATGAAATAGTAACTTGTGGCCACAATTGAAAGTTTCATTTCAGTTGTCATGGGGCTCTGTTCCATAATAATCTGTAACTGTATCAAATTTAATGGTTTTACGCCGTTCTTAAATAATCACAATTGTGAAGTTCTCTAAATTCTTTGACTGTTCTATGTACAGTAGTTTTTTTTTTATGTTTTTTTTTTTTTTTTAAACCAGTTATACATTTAATGCGTCCACACAGTACTTCTCTGTAGTGTGCTTTCAACAGAATTATGTTACTGCAAAGTTTTTAAGTGTCATCAGTGCTATGTCAGAGGTATACATCAATTACAAAAAGATCATCCTCTGACAAAACGTCCCCCTGAACCCCAGATTTTTTTCTGCTAATGCTCCACGAAGTCCTTTGGTGACCCTCTAAGGAGGCCCACCCCCAGATCAAACATGAATCAGCTTCCAAACACAGAAACCAGGAGTTTGAGAGTTTGAAATTAACTCACAAAATACAAAAGAGAACAAACAGCATGAGACGAACCACAGGAACACAGAGACGGAAAAGATTTGAAGGAGCTATTCTCTGACACAATGAGAAGGAAAATGTTAAAAACAGGCAGGTGCGATTGTAAGCACACTCTGAGGAAATGGTTGGGTTTTTTTTTTTTGTGTGTGTGACATGTCACGTTCAGGCATCATTTGTCTGACAATGTCACCTTTTATTAATGGACTCCATTTCAGGGAGAATCGATTGTTTGACGGTCCAAATATGTCAAAAAATAAAAAATAAAAAAAAAGTACTCCTGGGGGTAACTTTCTTTTGCACATAAAAGAATCTGCTCCAAGTGAGAATAATTGCATTGCATTGTTTTTGTTCTATTAGCGAACATATTGTCTGAATGTGCAGTGGCATGTAAGTGAATTGCTTTATTTCCCATATGTAAAGCACTATTCACACTGACTCATCCAGATTTTTATTTTTTTTTATTATCACTTCCTCTCCGTGTGATGTAGCCCTTTGAATTTATTATTTTTTCCACCTCCTTTCAGTTGATCTGCTGACCCAGACATTAACACTCCCGTGAAGGCCAACGTGTGTTTGCGGCCTAAATAATTTCCAGCAGCCACAACAACAGTTGCATTTAAAAAGAGAGCTGCTGTGCATTAGAGAGGCTACATTGTACCTTGGAAGCGCGCCAGCAGGGTGGAGAGTTACTGAGAAGCACAGAAAGGCTGGAGCAAGTAGACAGATGTACCATTTAAAGGAGAGCGGCTAATCTTTGTTCTCATTAGAGCGAAAAGGCTGGACCGTGTTTCTATACAGGAGGTTGTATTTGCCTGTTTTGCTTTTGCATACTTAAACAATATAACGCATACAAGATTGGACCTCAAGCCGACTCAATTAATGAATTGCCTCCTGAATCGACATGGCACACAAAGAGTAATTGTCGAACTTAATGCATTATTTCCATCATGAGAGTCACTCTGTCACCCACTATTTTAACTGTGGATGACCTTCACCACACTTAAAAACGTGGTGACAGTGATTTTAATGCTGTCAGAATG